>NC_140211.1:58165343-58477725 GCF_951802725.1 Rutilus rutilus | reverse complement strand
TACTCCTTCACACTCCTTCACACTCATTCATACTCCTTCACACACCTTCACTCCTTCATACTCCTTCAAACTCCTTCACACTCCTCCCATACTCCTTCACACTCCTTCACACTCCTTCACACTCATTCATACTCCTTCACACTCCTTCATACTCCTTCACACTCCTTCATACTCCTTCATACACCTTCACACTCCTTCACATACTCCTTCACACTCCTTCATACTCCTCCATACTCCTCCATACTCCATCACACTCCTTCATACTCCTTCACACTCCTTCCATATCCCATCACACTCCTTCACACTCCTTCACACTCATTCACCCTCATTCACACTCATTCATACTCCTTCACACTCCTTCACACTCCTTCATACTCCTTCACACTCCTTCATACTCCTTCATACTCCAACACACTCCTTCCATACTCCATAACATACTCCTTCACACTCCTTAACATACTCCTTCACACTCCTTCCATACTCCTTAACATACTCCTTCACACTCCTTCATACTCCTTCACACTCCTTCCATACTCCTTCACACTCCTTCCATATTCCTTAACATACTCCTTCACACTCCTTCACACTCCTTCATACTCCTTTACACCCCTTCCATACTCCATCATACTCCTTCCATACTCCATCACACTCCTTCACACTCATTCATACTCCTTTACACCCCTTCCATACTCCATTATACTCCTTCACACTCCTTCATACTCCTTTACACCCCTTCCATACTCCATCATACTCCTTCCATACTCCTTCACACTCCTTCCATACTCCTACATACTCCTTCACACTCCTTCCATATTCCTTCATACTCCTTCACACTCCTTCATACTCCTTTACACCCCTTCCATACTCCATCATACTCCTTCCATACTCCATCACACTCCTTCACACTCCTTCATACTCCTTTACACCCCTTCCATACTCCATCACACTCCTTCACACTCCTTCATACTCCTTTACACCCCTTCCATACTCCATCAAACTCCTTCCATACTCCTTCACGCTCCTTCCATATTTCTTCATATTCCATAACATACTCCTTCACACTCCTTCATACTCCTTCCACTCATTCACACTCCTTCCATACTCCTACATACTCCTCCACACTCCTTCACACTCCTTCCATACTCCTACATACTCCTCCACACTCCTTCCATATTCCTTCACACTCCTTTACACTCCTTCACACTCCTTCCATACTCCTACATACTCCTCCACACTCCTTCCATATTCCTTCATACTCCTTCACACTCCTTCCATATTCCTTCATACTCCTTTACACCCCTTCCATACTCCATCATACTCCTTCCATACTCCATCACACTCCTTCACGCTCCTTCCATATTCCTTCATATTACTTCATACTTTTTCACACTCCTTCATACTCCTTCCACTCCTTCACACTCCTTCCACTCTTCCACTACTTCCACTCTCCATCACACTCCATCACACTCCTTCACATTCATTTATACTCCTTTCACACTCCTTCACACTCATTCATACTCCTTCACACACCTTCACTCCTTCATACTCCTTCACACTCCTTCCATACTCCTTCACACTCCTTCACACTCCTTCCATACCCCATCACACTCCTTCACACTAATTCATACTCCTTCACACTCCTTCATACTCCTTCATACTCCAACAAACTCCTTCCATAACCCATCACACTCCTTCACACTCCTTCACACTCATTCATACTCCTTCACACACCTTCACACTCCTTCACATACTCCTTCACACTCCTTCATACTCCTCCATACTCCATCACACTCCTTCATACTCCTTCACACTCCTTCCACACTCCTTCACACTCCTTCACACTCATTCATACTCCTTCACACTCCTTCACACTCATTCATACTCCTTCACACACCTTCACTCCTTCATACTCCTTCAAACTCCTTCACACTCCTTCCATACTCCTTCACACTCCTTCACACTCCTTCACACTCATTCATACTCCTTCACACTCCTTCATACTCCTTCACACTCCTTCATACTCCTTCATACACCTTCACACTCCTTCACATACTCCTTCACACTCCTTCATACTCCTCCATACTCCTCCATACTCCATCACACTCCTTCATACTCCTTCACACTCCTTCCATATCCCATCACACTCCTTCACACTCCTTCACACTCATTCACACTCATTCACACTCATTCATACTCCTTCACACTCCTTCACACTCCTTCATACTCCTTCACACTCCTTCATACTCCTTCATACTCCAACACACTCCTTCCATACTCCTTCACACTCCTTCCATACTCCATCACACTCAGTCACACTCCTTCCATATTCATTCACACTCCTTCACACTCATTCATACTCCTTCACACTCCTTCACACTCCTTCATACTCCTTCATACTCCAACACACTCATTAACATACTCCTTCACACTCCTTCCATAATCCTTCACACTCCTTCCATATTCCTTAACATACTCCTTCACATTCCTTCATACTCCAACACACTCCTTCCAAACTCCTTAACATACTCCTTCACACTCCTTCTATACTCCTTCAACCTCTTTACCCTCCTTCCATACTCCTTAACATACTCCTTTACACTCCTTCATACTCCTTCACACTCCTTCCATACTCCTTAACATACTCCTTCACACTCCTTCCATACTCCTTCACACTCCTTCCATATTCCTTAACATACTCCTTCACACTCCTTCATACTCCAACACACTCCTTCCATACTCCTTAACATACTCCTTCACACTCCTTAACATACTCCTTAACACTCCTTCCATACTCCTTAACATACTCTTTCACACTCCTTCCATACTCCTTCATACTCCTTTACACCCCTTCCATACTCCTTCCATACTCCTTTACACTCCTTCCACATTCCTTCATACTCCTTCACACTCCTTCACACTCCTTCATACTCCTTTACACCCCTTCCATACTCCATCACACTCCTTCCATACTCCATCACACTCCTTCACACTCCTTCATACTCCTTTACACCCCTTCCATACTCCATCATACTCCTTCCATACTCCTTCATACTCCTTTACACCCCTTCCATACTCCATCAAACTCCTTCCATACTCCTTCACGCTCCTTCCATATTCCTTCATACTCCTTCACACTCCTTCATACTCCTTCCACTCCTTCACACTCCTTCACACTCCTTCATACTCCTTCCACTCTCCATCACACTCCATCACACTCCTTCACACTCATTTATACTCCTTCACACTCCCTCATACTCCTTCATAGTCCATCACACTCCTTCCATACTCCATCACACACCTTCACACTCCTTCACATACTCCTTCATACTCCTCCATACTCTATCACACTCCTTCATACTCCTTCACACTCCTTCCATATCCCATCACACTCAATCACAATCCTTCACACTCCTTAACATACTCCTTCACACTCCTTCCATACTCCTTCACACTCCTTCCATACTCCTTCCACTCTCCATCACACTCCATCACACTCCTTCACACTCATTTATACTCCTTCACACTCCCTCATACTCCTTCATAGTCCATCACACTCCTTCCATACTCCATCACACACCTTCACACTCCTTCACATACTCCTTCATACTCCTCCATACTCTATCACACTCCTTCATACTCCTTCACACTCCTTCCATATCCCATCACACTCAATCACACTCCATCACACTCCTTCATACTCCTTCACACTCCTTCACACTCTTTCACACTCCTTCATAATCCTTCACACTCCATCCATACTCCTTCACACTCCTTCCATACTCCTTCACACTCCATCACATTCTATCACACTCCTTCCATACTCCTTCACACTCCATTACACTCCTTCATACCCCACACTCTTTCACACTCGTTCATACTCCTTCACACTCCTTCATAATCCTTCACACTCCTTCACACTCCTTCCATACTCCTTCACACTCATTCCATACTCCTTCCATACTCCTTCACACTCCTTCATACTCCTTCATACTCCTTCACACTCCGTCACACTCCCTTCACACTCCTTCACACTCCATCACACTCCTTCACACTCTTTCATACTCCTTCACACTCCTTCACACTCTTTCATACTCCTTCACACTCCTTCATACTCCTTCACACTCTTTCATACTCCTTCACACTCCGTCATAATCCTTCACACTCCTTCACACTCCTTCATACTCCTTCATACTCCTTCACACTCCTTTTCACTCCCTTCACACTCCTTCATACTCCTTCACACTCATTCACACTCCTTCATACTCCTTCATACTCCTTCATACTCCTTCCATACTCCATCACACTCCTTCACATACTCCTTCACACTCCTTCACACTCTTTCATACTCCTTCACACGCCTTCATACTCCTTCACACTCCTTCACACTCTTTCATACTCCTTCACACTCCGTCATAATCCTTCACACTCCATCACACTCCTTCATACTCCTTCCATACTCCTTCCACACCCCTTCATACTCCTTCATACTCCTTCACACTCCTTCACACTCATTTTCACAATCCTTCACACTCCATCATACTCCTTCACACTCATTCATACTCCTTCACACTCCTTCATACTCCTTCATACTCCTTTATACTCATTAATACTCCTTCACTCTCCTTCATACTCCTTCACACTCCTTCACATACTCCTTTACACTCCTTCATACTCTTTCCATACTCCATCACACTCCTTCACATACTCCTTCACACTCCTTCATATTCTTTACTCTGGTTAGCGTCTGTATCTCCAGCTATCCCCCATGTTTCTACTGTTGATTCTCCAGTGATCTCCTACGTGTTTGATGAAATATTTGATTTTGACAGTATCTTTATACAGCAGCGTAACAATTGTATATATGAATTGCATCATATAAATTAATAAACGGGACAAAAATGACCGGCACATCATTTACCCATAGAGCAAACCTGGAAAATAATGTACGACTATTGTTGGCAATGAATAAATTAATTGCTTTAGAATCTGTTTCCACCCATCTTGATAACAATATTTATAGATAACAAAGTTTAGTTGGTTTCCATGCATGGCAAAACTCTCGGAACGAATCTGTCGCAGTGAGACATTTACAAAGCATGATCACAGAAATAAAACGTTTCTGAGATTTCAATGAAAACTACTGAGTTGTAAAAATACAAAATTCTGTTTATAGTAAGCATGCAACTGCATTACAATCCCATCCGCTACTTTTAGCCACCTTTAAGACAGAGTTGTCCTATATTTAGCCTATTAAGCGGATGCTATCCAGCTCGAAGGGAGATATTTTTACAGGGGCTCTCGGAGCAGCCGCTGAGATTTACAGAATATTTTCCACACTGAGTGTTGGGTGTATATAAATATCAAGCTCCTACGAGCCGCTGACACACACTGCATGGCAGTAATGTGTTGCACTTGTTACCCTGTGCTCTTCTGCTCGGTTATATCTGTCCACTTGTTGTGGAAATAAGTTCCCCAGAACAGGTGCAGCACGCTCACATTCACAGGCCTGTTCCAGTCCGACAGCAACCCCACCCTATTTTCCACCCTCCATCGAGGCTTGTTTTCCTCCACAGGTCAATCACTGCATTTGCGTGTCACTCGTGCCCTTTAACCTCGGAGGTCAAGTTTTGGCACCTCTCTAGCTCTTGTGTTGGTGATGCACATCAAGCACTTTCTCCTGACACTTCAGCTATAGGCCATAAATCTCACACACGCTTTAGCCCAGTTTTTCACAAATAGTGGGTCACAGACAGGGTTTGAAATTAACTCCCGCCAACCCACCAAATGCAGGTAAAAATCCACTGTGGCGTGTAACACCGTCAAATCAAGAGCCAATTTGGCGTGTTACTTAATGTATTATATTTACTCACTTTGCTGGGGAAGTTTGTGTAAGACAAATCTGTGCAGATTTAGTGCAAATACTGATCATCATGATATATTAAATACAGCGTATGCGCTTGTTCTTTTGCATTGAAGCAATAGCGAAGATTAAAAAGCATTTGGTGAACAGAAAAACTGTTATTTTCCAACATCCTACAATTTTTTATGTTCTTTGTACTGTATTGATCTGTCCACCTAAAAACAAATTTTTGGTGAAAAGGACGAGGATGAAAGAGGAAGGGAGGAGATGCTGGATGACTTTTAATAAGAAATGAATGTATGAAATCCAAATTTTATCATATAAGATGCGATGTAGTTAATCTGTTTTTTTTTTGTTGTTGTTGTTTTTTGCTAGTAGAAGTTCTGAAAGGCCGGTAACTTAAAAAAAATGGCCACTAAGTGAAAAAAGTTAATTTCAACCCTGTTCACAGAGTGTGTGGTCAAAGAAACAACAACAACAAAGTTTTTCCCGATGCAAGACTTTTATTTTGAAAGACATGCATGAACGCAGTTGACTCTTCAGACGAGATGTCAGGCTGTATGTATGTGTAATTATTCTAACGTTTTCTTCGTAACTTTTTACGAAATTAAACAGTCTCTAACCTCAGAAACGAACTTTCCTCAAACTCATGAAGCCCCGCCCTTTTTCAGCGCCGTGCTCGTTGTGTTCCGGTTTGTATTTACACAGCATAAAGTTAAGATCTGACGGATTTATTAATGAAACTTTAAAAAAAATTAACAACATCCTTCAAAATATCTTCTTTTGTATTCAGCAGAAAAAAAAGAAAGAAACTCATACAGGTTTGGCTCAACATAAGGGTGAGTAAATTATGACAAAATGGTCATTTTGGGGTGAACTGTACTAAGTATAATACATTTTAATTTATTTGTAAATTACATGCATTAACATTACATTCAGTTTACACTTAAAGCATTTTCTTTTAAAGGGTATTATTTTCGTAATAAAAGTAAGATAAAGTGTAGGCCTACTTCTTTTTCCACAAGGGTTGGTAAGATCTTCTGAAAATGTCAAATATCAGTAATTAAAATAAAGAACAAAATAAAGAATGAATTTTAAGTTATTGTCCTTGCTGTTTTTTACATAGCATTTCTTGTCTTGAAAACTCAAAATGGCCATTTGCACATTGAAGACACAAATAGGTCATTTTGGCCATGAAGGAGATGTTTGAGCACAAAGAAGAAACTCCTGAACAACCATATTGTGCAAACGTGTCCCGCTCTTGTGGAGCTCACGGGGTCAAAGCAGGTCAACACTTAAACCTTCTAACAAAAAGGTTGATGGAGACACTTAAGGGTCTGGATTCACTGTCTTTAATGAGCTAGCCAACATTAACTACAACACCTGCTCACACACACACATTCAGACGCTTTCAACAGCAGCTCAGCCTCAGACTTCTTCTACACTAAAAATAATTCTGTGAAGTAAATGCTACTGAAAAAACAAATGTAATTTCTACATGGAAAAGTTAGTTCAGACAAGAATAAAAAAAAAAACAAAGTAAATCCTATATTAGTACTCAATTAAAACATAAATATCAACCTACTCAACTTTTCTAATACTGGTGTTCCCATCATGCACTTGGGCATGAACAATTAATAAGGTTGATTTTTCACTGTTTTCCAGCTGTATTTACATCATTTTATCATTGCTTTTGTTGTTAGGTTTGGTAACTTGCCATTTTGTGACATCTGGATTGATCATTTTCTACTCAAAATGACACATTCATACTCAAAAACGATCTATCGAATGTTAGCATCATCGTGTTTTGTGTACCAAGTATTGAGGTTTCTGTGTTCGAATGGCAAAGTACTTTTATCATGTAGTAGATCAGAAGCATTGAATCTGTACAATATCTGGTGCATTAAATACTTAGATGTTTCTTAGGAAAGCATATACTTTAAAAGTGTGGAATAATTTAGTAGGCTATAGTCTTAAAGTAAAAATTTATTAAAAAAATTAGTTTAGTAGAAGTGACTTAGTTCTCAGTGAGAATTAAGTAAGAATATAATTAAGTTATTATAAGCTAATTACTTCAATTAAATGTTAAGTGTCAATTAAACGTCAAATGAATATTAAGTTCAATAGGTTTTACTTGATAATAACAGGTGAGTTGTACAGAGCAGTTGCAGTAAAATTTACTTAAAATGTGTTAGAACAAATTGTTACGAGGATTTTATCAAGTAAATCCTACAGCACGTTTTTTTTTTTTTTTCAGTGTATACCGACACAGAGCCGCTCTCCAGCACAATACCAGTATAAACATGAATATCTATGGGTACAATATATGCGTCACGTGACTAAACCTACATCATCGTTTTTAAATATACATCCGGTTTGACAGTCGTTTTCACTGCAAAAAAATACTTTTCTTACTCAGTAATTTTGTATTGTTTCCAGTCCAAATATCTAAAATATTCTTAAATCAAGATGGATTTACTAAAGTAGTAAAATGCCATAACGCCTAGGCCTATGTCTTGTTTTCAAGTGAGTTTTTGCTTAAAACAAGCAAAATTATTTGCCAATTGGGTAAGAAAAATAATCTTAATTCAAACGGAAAACAGATTATTTTTCATACCCCATTGGCAGATAATTTTGCTTGTTTTAAGCAAAAACTCAGTTCATTTTGCAGTGTTCAAATTTATCCACTTTGGAGAGCGTTTTCTAAAAGCTAGTTTTTGTTAATAAAAACGCTGTCTCAGTGTGAACGGAAGGCCAAAACGGAGGGGGAAAAAGATGCGTTTTCAAACAAAAACGTATTCTGTGGACAAGGCCTCTTCTATAAAGTCGTCAGTGATTTATAGCAACGCAGAGCCGCTGTTCTCCGGGTCCGGCTGGCTTTCGGCAGGTGCGGATCTCCACCGCAGGTTCGGCTGAATCCACGTTTTCTAGGAGTGAAGCGTCTCCCAGGATTCCCAGACCATTCCCAAACTCCAGCTCCTCTAAAGCAGGCTATTCCCAGGAAACCAGTGATTGTATAGAAGATTCCCGGGTCTACGGTGGACAAGACGATTGTCTTGAATCTATTCAGATCTGGTGATTAAGCTGCTCTCTAGTGAACGAAGCTCTAGATGTGTTTCTCATTTGTGACCCACCACAAAACCAGTCACATGGGTTCATTTTTTAAAATGGAGATTTATACATAATCTGAAAGCTGAATAAATTAGATTTCCATTGATGAATGGTTTGTTAGGATATGACAATATTTGGCAGAGATATGACTATTTGAAAATCTGGAAACTGAGGGTGAAAAAAAATCGAAACATTGAAATCTCCTTTAAAATTGTCCATTAATGTTCACGATTGTGTTGCATTCACTTACAAAAATAAATGTTTTATATATTTACGGTATAAAATTTACAAAATATCTTCATGGAACATGATCTAATATCCTAATGATTTTCGGCATTAAAGAAAAATCGATCATTTTGACCATGTGTATTGTTGGCTATTGTCACAGATAAACCCGTGCGACTTCTATATATGGTTTTGTGATCCAGGGTCACATCTGTCCCTCCACATGTTCAGACAAACGGGTCAGAGAAGATCGTGTCGCTGACAGTGACAATCCACAAACCTTCAGGTTAAATTACTCAGTGTTTTACCTTTAGATTTGTGTGTGTGTGTGTGTGTGTGTGTGTGTGTGTGTGTGTGTGTGTGTGTGTGTGTGTGTGTGTGTGTGTGTGTGTGTGTAGTGTTTATGTCAAAAGAAGAGATGGGATTTCTATAAGGGGGAAATTCGCAATGCATTGCATTGTCATATGGAGCCAGATCAGCCTAAAAAATAATACATTTACAAAACAAAATTCATAAATGCACAGCAAAATTCACATTTAGTTACAAAATCCAAATCGTAAATTCAAAACACAATTCATAAATGCACAAGAATAAAAGCATAACTATTTCCCCAAATGCTCACACAAATACATCTTATATCAAGTTCTTGAATTAATTTCCATCACACATTTATGAATGATGTTACATGTATTTATGGATCGTTGAATCTGCATTTGCAAATCATCACACGTGCGTGGACTGCTTTGAATGTGTGTGTGGTATTTTTGAGACCTTCCTGACAGGTTAAGATTAATAAATATCTTTTTTTTTTTTTTTTTTTTTTTTTTTTTTTGTTAAGGATGTTCTGTTTAGCCAATTGCGGGAGCTTTTAATCCACCAATCAGAACGCTCCTTACTGAACAGACTCAACAGGTTTTGACACAAAAAACAAGGGTGCTAGAAATGCAGTCCTGTAACTGCATCCTACGGGAACATTGGCTGCTGAGAAACAGAAGACGTTTAGATGAATGTGCAAATATGTGCTTTCCTCTCAATAACAGAATAAACACAACAAAAAATAAAAATCGATCGACAGACTTTCATGGACAACCTGGAAAGTCGGGGAGGTCTCGTTTTCTTTTGAGTTTCGTTACAAGCTGTTCACACATTGGCAATACAAAAGCGATTAATGCATGACATTCTTACATATAGACCCTTTAATTGTATGCCTTAATGTCTAATTCAGCTGTAACTGTGATAGGCATGAGAAGCTCTGCTATTCTTCACCCAGTCATTCTGCGGAGAAGCCTCTGATGGACAGGGAGGGTTTGCTTGTTGTTCAGAGAGCCATGGCGCCCTCTGCCTGAAGCAGTGCACAACACAAGACCTGCCTCACATTCATTGACTTCATTGTTGATTACTGAAGTCATATAGCCTGGATGCCAGCCGAACTTAGCCTTAACAAAAATTGTTCGGACCAATCAAATTGTCAGGGCGGGCTTTATAAGATGATGGACAGATGAGCAACGTAACGTAATCATCCACGTCACCAACGAGCGCTTGGGTTGTTTACAACAAAGATGACTAAATTGCTGGAATCATCATTTCTTGAATCATTTATTTCAATAAAAAAAAAAAAAAACAGCAACAAAGATGACTGCCGCTGGAGAATTGTTATTTCACGAGTTCACACTTACAAATAAGTCAGATAGAATAAATGCATATTTGGCGTGCTGTCCGAGGAGAGGTTCCGGGCTCGGTATTCGGCCCGAACCCAAAGTACTCCCCCCGTATTCCAGGCTGTGGAAGAACAAGCCGAGAGTGAGTGGAGGGATGCTGACAACTGTCAAGGAATGTTAGGTGAGTTGACTGTGTATAAAATCCCTGTCGAACTCTTATTTTTAATTATTCTGTGACATCACATGTGGGCGGAGTCAGGGGCATGAACGAACAAGTTTATATCTGCCGCTGTAACGAGACATCATTGTTTGTTTGATGTGTGTGCGTTCTTGACAACGTAAGTTTCCATTAATATACTTTAGATGAACATGTATGTGTATAAGTAGACAAGTAGACATATGTATGTTTATTCAATGCTATATTGTTGTTTTGTCGTGATATTTATGCATGTGCTAAGAATAGAGTTTCGATTAACAGACATTGACAAATAGACGATCACATTCTGTGTTTATTGCAGATGCATATATTAACCATGCTGATATTGGTCGCTGGAATATTTGTGTGATGTTATCATTTAGTATTCTATTTACTGTTTGAGGGTATTGTTTAAGTGATTTATCACGAGTAGGCCCATTTGATCTTGTTTAGCACCAAATTTGGTGACTCTGTTCTATTACTGGAGCAAGAGCTCCGCCTAGTGGTTATTAGTTTAATTTCATTTAATACTGCAATTTCCAATTCAGTGTTTCTTTATTACTGCAATATATATTTGCCAGCATTGTATTTAAATATTTGATACGTTTATTTAATTTATTTATTGTTATTCATTTATTTCAGAAACCACACACAATCACACTCATAAACCTACAAACAACTTGTGGATTTATTGGAATAAATCAATGCTTGGGAACTGGAGCTGTCATGAACTTCTTTGCTTACAAACCTTCTGATCGAGGTTGAGGATTAGATGTTTACAAACCAGTACATCTATGCACATACATCTTTAACAGACTGAGTGAATAAATATTATGCTTCCTCTCATGCTGATAGTGTAGAACATAGACGGTCATTGTTTGATGACAAGTTGATTGGATTGATTATTTGAACGTGCTACTCTCGAACTTTGTTTATAAAACATTATGTGTAGATTCCGCCATCGCGACTGTTATAGATGATATCGACAGCGGATTCATTTTAAAAGAGGAACAGAGAACCGCGATCAAGGCATTTGTAGATCGGAAACATGAATGAAAAACATACGTCACTTACTCCGTTGCTCCGTTGCTCCTGGTTCGGTTGAAACACGCCCCATAATCAAAATTCAATGGAACAGTATCAGACTCACATTCTGACTAGAATCTGAGTATGACGACGTCAGGCTAGAAGTCATAGTATTCTGAAGCATTACCCAACCCAGCATTTTCAAAAGCAATTTTAAAAGCCTACATATTATGGTACATTATGGTACATGCATTTTACATGTACCATATAATGCATTATAAAGGTAGGCTATTTATAATGGACATTATAATACATTATATCTTTTCATAAATCATTGTAACCAAAGTTAAAATGCATTATAATATTTGCAGATTCTGAAATTGGTTGTTTGTCATGTTTAAATGCATTATACTTTCTAAAGGCATGTTCAATGAAGTATTATAATTTGTTATAACTCGTTGCAATTATTCATGAGACCATACAATGCATTATAAGGTGCATTACAAGGCAGAATTACTGCATGAAAAATGCTTTTATAATGCATCATACATAAGGGCTTTAAGTAAAGTGTACCCAAAATTATGTTTCATATATTTTCAAAGAGATTTTCAGACGTTCACTTGAGCTTTATTTATTGCAAACACAATTGGATTTGTTCCCATTCAACCAGCAGACGAAGAACTTCAGACAAGTTGTACTTCGGGTGACTTTGATATCAGAACATGCGGACGTGATTCCATCAAAGATCTCTACAACCGGTGAAGGTGCGACTCTGTGGAAACACAACTCAGACTGTGTAGAAAACACTCACGCTCCCTCCAGTCTACCAGAGTATGTTGATTTACTCTTATTAGGACACATTTGTAGCGTAGCTCTCCTCTCTGAGGAAACCTCAGGCTGAAATCTACATTGATCTATTGATGTTTTCAGACTGTGGAAAAACTAGTGATCAGGTGTTTTATATCTCCTATCGAAGTAACGCATTACAAGTAACATGCATTATATAATCAGATTACTTTTTGACGTAACGAGTAAAGTAACATTACAAGTAACATGCATTATATAATCAGATTACTTTTTGACGTAACGAGTAAAGTAACATTACAAGTAACATGCATTATATAATCAGATTACTTTTTGACGTAACGAGTAAAGTAACATTACAAGTAACATGCATTATATAATCAGATTACTTTTTGACGTAACGAGTAAAGTAACATTACAAGTAACATGCATTATATAATCAGATTACTTTTTGATGTAACGAGTAAAGTAACATTACAAGTAACATGCATTATATAATCAGATTACTTTTTGACGTAACGAGTAAAGTAACATTACAGGTAACCTGCATAATGTAATCAGATTACTTTATGATGTAACAAGTAAAGTGACATTACAGGTAACGTGCGTTACGTAATCAGATTACTTTTTGATGTAACAATTAAAGTAACATTACAAGTAACATGCATTATATAATCAGATTACTTTTTGACGTAACGAGTAAAGTAACATTACAGGTGACGTGCGTTACATAATCAGATTACTTTTTGATGTAACAAGTAAAGTAACATTACAGGTGACGTGCATAATGTAATCAGATTACTTTTTGATGTAACGAGTAACATTACAGGTAATGTGCGTTACATAATCAGATTACTTTTGATGTAACAATTAAAGTAACATTACAGGTAACGTGCATTATATAATCAGATTACTTTTTGATGTAACGAGTAAAGTAACATTACAGGTAACGTGCATTACGTAATCAGATTACTTTTTGACGTAACGAGTAAAGTAACATTACAGGTAACCTGCATAATGTAATCAGATTACTTTTTGATGTAACAAGTAAAGTGACATTACAGGTAACATGCGTTACGGAATCAGATTACTTTTTGATGTAACAATTAAAGTAACATTACAAGTAACATGCATTATATAATCAGATTACTTTTTGACGTAACGAGTAAAGTAACATTACAGGTGACGTGCGTTACGTAATCAGATTACTTTTTGACGTAACAAGTAAAGTAACATTACAGGTAACCTGCATAATGTAATCAGATTACTTTTTGATGTAACAAGTAAAGTAACATTACAGGTAACCTGCATAATGTAATCAGATTACTTTTTGATGTAACAAGTAAAGTAACATTACAGGTAACCTGCATAATGTAATCAGATTACTTTTTGATGTAACAAGTAAAGTAACATTACAGGTGACGTGCGTTACGGAATCAGATTACTTTTTGACGTAACGAGTAAAGTAACATTACAGGTAACCTGCATAATGTAATCAGATTACCAACAAGTAAAGTGACATTACAGGTAACGTGCGGTACGGAATCAGATTACTTTTTGATGTAACAATTAAAGTAACATTACAAGTAACATGCATTATATAATCAGATTACTTTTTGATGTAATGAGTAACATTACAGGTAATGTGCGTTACATAATCAGATTACTTTTGATGTAACAATTAAAGTAACATTACAGGTAACATGCATTATATAATCAGATTACTTTTTGATGTAACAAGTAAAGTAACATTACAGGTAACGTGCATTACGTAATCAGATTACTTTTTGATGTAACGAGTAAAGTAACATTACAGGTAACCTGCATAATGTAATCAGATTACTTTTTCATTTAATGAGTAAAGTAACATTACAGGTAACGTGCGTTACGGAATCAGATTACTTTTTAAAGTAAATAGCAAAGTAACATTACAGGTAACGTGCGTTATATAATCAGATTACTTTTTGATGTAACGAGTAAAGTAACATTACAGGTAACGTGCATTACGTAATTAGATTACTTTTGCTGATTTTGATGATTACATTGCAATGATTGTTAGATTACATTATAATAACACAAATACATTGACAGCCAAAATGAAGTACACTGTTAAAAAAAAACTGTGAAATTTACGGTAAAAAAACGGCAGCTGTGGTTGCCAGTATTTTACCGTAAAAAATAAGGTAGCAACCTTTTATGTTTTACGGGATTTAAATTTACGGGCAAAAAAACACAATGTAAAAAAAAACTTGTGAAATTTACAGTAAAAAAACGTCAGCTTGGTTGCCAGTATTTTACCGTAAAAAATATGGTAGCAACCTTACTTTGAAAAAACAAAAAAAAACTTCAGCAGGATTTAAATGTGTGGTAAAAAAAAAACATCAGCTGTGGTTCCCAGTACTTTACCATAAAAAATACAGTAGGAACCTTTTAGTTTTCACGGGACAACTGTTATATTACATAAACCGATAAATGTTATCATTAAATTTCACTAAAGTATTAAAGTCTGCTTTATATCTTTGTAATATACTGATAACCATCATAATAACACAAGTGGTAAAAAAGAAAAATCACGATGATTTAAGTATACCATTAGTTTTCCACAAACTGAGGCACAACATGTTAATATTTAGAAGGTGCACAGTGTCATACACACAAACACAAAACACCATCATGGTGACACACACATGACTCCAAATAATGCCATAAACATTCATTAAACAATATATGATGTAATATAAACCCCAAATGTATAAAACTGATAACAAAAACCAAGAAGAAACATAATTATTTAAATGAAATAGCATCAAATGTGAAGTGTCACATAGGGAATTCTGGGAATGTCCATTTAGAGAAACAACAAGAATAGAAAAAAGAAACGAGCAGAAACACAAGAACTACAGCTGACTTCAGCCACAGCCTTAGATGAAATCAACTGAAGATAAAAGAAGACATTAAATCTGTGAAGATCTCAGCAGAGGAGGATTAAACAACTCCACAAACAGCATTACCAGCTTCACTTATTACTGACCAGACTGACTTTATTTCTGTCATACATCTACAGTTCTGTTTGAGAATTAACAGAGGTTTAGATGTTGATGATTTATTGTTTCATTTGAAGTCACCATGATGGAGATCAGTGACTGCTTTAGTTGGGCTCTTGACCCTTCACCTTTGACTTTCTGACATTAGTTTTTCTCTGCTTGCTGTAACTCTGTGTTTATCAGACATGTTGATTATGGCTAGGAAATCAGAGAGAAAATGAATCATGTGATGGTGGTTGTGTATCAGTGATGGCAATCACCATGTTTGATTCACTGAGCTCTTATCTTTGATTATATGTGTTATTAATTTTACATTATTGATTGTAGTAGCCCTATGATTCTACAGCATGTGATCCAGCAATACTGTGATAATCAGGAGAATTTTTAAAACATTGTGTACAATAACGATTTGAACTGCTGAATCTTTCAGACACACACAGACATCAAGAATCAGCGTATGAATCTCAACAATGGTGATGATAAAAGTGCAGTGCACTTGATGGAGCCTCCAATCAAAACTCATCAGTATCTCCCAGCATGCATTGCAGCAGGAATACATTATGCTGAATTGCCTTAGTATTTTCTTTTATTATTATATCTGCTTTTATTTTTGATGTTGTTTTTGTTGCAGCTTTTTAGTAGCTTGTTTTGTGATGTTCAGAGTTTTATCTGATTATTGTGTTGATTGTCACCGTTGTTGAGATTCATACGCTGAATCTTGATGTCTGTGTTGGTTTAAATCAAGCAGTAGTTCAAAACCTTTTTTCTACACCATGTATTTTTAAAGTTCTTCAGATTATCTGTTGCTCACTTAAAAAGATATTATACTCAATAATATGAAATATTTATTTTTAATATTTTAATTAATATTATCACTTTGCTCATAAAGTGAGAGATAAGACTCTTTATGAGATCAGTAAATCAGGCCACAATATGACAATTATCTCATCATTAACCTGCCATCATCACCTGGTCACATTTTCTCTCTGATTTTCATGCCATAACGTTTGTATTATATAACCATACAGTTAAGGCAATCAGAGTAAATCTAAAGTTAAAAAGTCAAGGGTCAAGAGCCCAACTAAAGCAAACACTCATCTCCATAATGGTAACTTCAAACTTTATTATTTTCGATAAAACATCAACGTCTAAACCTCAATAATTAGATTACAGGAAACCACAGCTGGCAGGTTTTTATTTTTTATTTTCTATATAAAAGTTCAGTTCAATGTTCAATGCCATAAAACCTAAAATATTACTACCGTATTTTTTACGGTAAAGCACTTTCAAGCTGCTAGTTTTTTACCGTAAACTTTAGTTCAGTGCCGTAAAAGCAAAAAAAATTATACCGTATTTTTTACGGTAAAGTACTGGCAACCACAGCTGCCAGTTTTTTTTCCGTAATATTTAGATCACTGCCGTAAAACCTAAAATATTACTACCATATTTTTTACGGTAAATCGCTTTCAACTAGCTGCCAGTTTTTTACCGTAAACTTTAGTTCAATGCCGTAAAACATAAATATTTATACCGTATTTTTTACGGTAAAGTACTGGCAACCAGCTGGCAGTTTTTCACCGTAATTTTTAGTTCGATGATGTAAAACTTTGTAAAATTAGTAAACATTTGCTACCGTATTTTTTATGGTAAGGTACGGTAAATGCAACGGTAAGTTTTTTTTTTACAGTGTACTTCCAAAATCTGTACCTTTAACAGTATATTAATGTAAAATTACATGAAATGTCCCGTGAGAGCTATTACAGTTTTTCACTGTACCGTTAAGGAATTAATGTTTTTTTTCCGTTGCTTTTTTACAGTTTTTTACAGTTAAAATTACGAACATTTTTTACAGTGTACAACATTCACAGTGATAGTATGAATTGTAGCTGAAATGTAGGTAGAGATGCATGATGTTTACTTTAGTCCAATTTAGTGGACAGATGATTCATCAGAATATCCTCCCAATATGACTCCTTTGGTGCAACAACCTTTTTTTTTTTTACCTGTAAGAGTCTCCTAGGACAGAAGGACTGGATTGATATTCTGGAGCAATTCTGACTGCCATCTTGGTTTGGAGAAGGGAAAAAAACTTGGTGTCGATGTATAGGATGATGCATTAGAGTGCACTGTAGAGGTCGATGTGCAACTATGCCATTAAAACTGCTTAAATAGCTGTCCAATGTAGTAACCTCTATGCGTGAAAAGGTTCATGTTATTTAAGATGGATATTTAGATGCATAAAAAAAAGCATGATTTATGATGAGCAAATAACCTGGGGGTACTTGGAAAATTCAGTATTCTGAAAATATTTATTCCCTCTTAATGGTTCTGCTTCATAAAGAGATCATTCACTTCCATGATTTTTTTCTTCTGCAGACCCTTGTGAAAAAGAAGTATATTAACTATAAGTACCTTTGCAACTACATGTCATCTATCAGTCATTATAGTATTAGTAGACCTCTTAATATCCGAAAACACTTTATTTTAATGCTCCCCGACAGACATTTTACTGACTATAAGTTACTTTTCAACTACATGTCAACTTATTCTAACAATCCGAACCCTAACAGTCCACTAATACTCTAACGACTGCTAGTTGACATGTAGTTGCAAAGTTACATTATCAGTTGAATACTGAAATAAAGTGAAACCTACCTGTAATGCATGAAAGTCTGCAGATGCTAAAACAAAAGAGGTAATATTTGCCACCTGGAATAATTATGATTACCTTAATAAATGTATCTGTTGACTTTTATGTCAAATACTTTAATTTAACCAATTACTTCAATCAGAATACTGTTACAAATATAATTGTATCACCACAACTACCGTATCTAATGGTGGGATGGTATGATTGTCCTTAGAGGCCTGGTTTCACAAATGTATACGTCCCTTTTAGAAACACAATGAAAATGTTCGGTCAGCTGATCCATTTTAAAGCCATTCACATTCATATATGCTACACCATAGCCTACTGACTGCTTAACCTCGGATCCTTACCGTATGACAAAACAAATGTATCAATAATATCTGAAAGTTTATTGTGATTTAGAAAAACGTGTGTTGTATTTTACTCTGGACCCTTGTCTGTGCCTTTTGGGTGATGACTCTTTGAATCCTTGAGCAATGGACAAAATGACCTTTTTTTGGTTGTGTTTGAGTGAGAAAAGAGTTCATGTGATTTCAAAGTATTCATTTAACGTGTTTTGTTCCAAAGCAGAACCAAGTAATCAATCATATTTCCATGCTTTGGAGAGGATTATGCTTGACGTTCATACATCTCAAGGATGAATCGTGCAGAACGCTTCTTCTGAAACTGAAATTGGGGGTTGATTAGTTTCGCATAACCAGACTTTTGACTTGCGAGAAGCTTAAGTCTGGTCTGAAATCACACGCTACTGTCTGCGTAGGGGCAACGAATGAGTCTCCTAGATAAAAAACGCCAAATCATGAATAAGTTCGTTTTTACGTGCCATTAATGGGCGGGTCAATTTAAAAAAAAAAAAAAAAACACATACCAAATATGGCAAACCAGTGGAGAAATTATCAATATGAAAGAAAAGTGCGCAATATGACCGTCAGAGCCAAGGCGTTGTGTAAATATCATTTCAGGTACAGTAATTTATAAGCATTCTCATGCATGATAAAAAGCACTGACGGATTTGTTTTCATTTATAAGTAGAAGTGAAGTGTAAACATGCATCATTTGATATTTCTGTGATGTCATGCAAAGACTATATAAACTCTTCTGGCATAAACATGAGGAAATCTTTTTTTATTATATATATATATATATAATAGTGGCACACTATTACATTTCCATGAACTAATTTTACCCCGTGTTAAGGCGAAGCTGGTCTATATTTAGCCCATCCAGCAGATGCAGGAGATATTTGCACCGGCCAGCCGCTGAGATTTACAGAATATTTTCCACACTGAGTGTTGTGTGTGTGTATTAATATCAAGCTCCTGCGAGCCGCTGACACACACTGCATGACAGTAATGTGTTGCACTTGTTCCCTCGGTTATATCTGTTCCCCAGAACAGGTGCGTTTACTGGTCCAGTCCCACAGCTGGACGTTTGCATTTCACATCGTGCCCTTTGACCTCTGAGATCCAGTCGGGACATCGTCTCTTGTGTTTGTGCACTTAGGCCATACGATACGCCTAAAAAAATGATCACATTAAAATGTCTCATATCAGTCGATATCAAGAACTATCCCGATAAATGTCAAACCTTACTTTCTTTAAAGTTTAAGGCAGATTTTTTGCTCCCGAGTGAAATCTGTAGAAACAGTGGTAATTGTGGTATTAAAACTATCTTTATTGTCAGAACATGATGAACACTTCCCGTTTTTGAAATCTTAACACTTTACCAGTCATTTTTCCTTAACAAAATAAATATCTTTATAAATGTTCTTACTTTGACGCGCTGTAATGTTAATAATAGTACATGTTGTGTCTCTTAGAAATGTTCATTTGACAGTAGTTTGAGTTTAGATGCAGATGTAAATCTGTGTTCAATAACAAAAACAGTAACATCTGTAAAAAACGGTAACAAGCTCATTATTTATGTAAATATTTGGACCGTTTGAGTTTCAGTAAAATTAACCACTAATCAAACTTTTGTTATTGTTTTATAGAGGACAATTATATTGCGACAGTTTTCGCTCAGCCCAAGCTCACGACTTGCTAATGTTAGATAATAAAAATACACTTATTTTTCTTGTTGTGCATACATATGCAACTTCGATCTAAAAAATGTAAATGAGTAAAATCAATTATAATTAATGCTGTATTTTTAATCTTTTCCGTTTTTCATTTTTGTAATTTTGAATTAAAAAATGTAAACTTTTATAAATGTGTTTTTCTCTTCTGTCAAACTTTATTAGTTTTCTAATAAACTATTTAATTAGTTTTAGTTTTTTAAATATCTATATAGTTTAATTCTTTTGTACATCAACTAAATTAAAATAATTTTTTTTTTTTAATTCCTCGGCAACTTGCAGAAATAATAAAAGCATTATTATTTTATTTTTTTTCATATTTTAATGTTTAAGTAACAAAAACATTTATTTAATGGTAAAATTCAAGGACCGCTTTCATCGTTTGTGCAGAAAGTGTTTCCACCAAAGGACAAGGCTATGAAAGATGGGTGCATCTGTGTTTTTATTAAGGGGAAAACTGCTACAAATACACTAAGTGTCTTATTAAACCTCAGTCAGTATTACAGCTTCATAAATGCACACCATCATTAACATCAGCATTGTTATTACTGTTATCTGGTTATTATTCATAGCCGTGAATAAGCCGACACACCGATGGCGCCCTCTGCCTGTGGCAGCACGAAAACACCGCTTCTCTGGTCAGATGAGGGCATTTCACAACTCAATCCACGACATGTCCGAGAGTCTGGCACGTTTCCTTCTCAAGCATCCGCAATTACGCTTCCAACATATTCCACAGAGTTGCTGTAACGCGTCGAGTCCTCAAGAGGGTTTCATTTCTCCTTTATATACACACACACCACAAGCCATCCGTTGTTCTTCTGGAGAGCCGTCAACAAACACAAGAAATGCAGAAGTCCTGTATGTTTATGTGACAGTGTGCATTGATGTTACAATATACAAAAAGAGTGAAAAATATACATTTTAAGGTCATTCCCAAAGGTATCAGGACTTGGAGAGCTGTGTTGTACAATATCAAAAGTTTCACTTAAAAAAAAGAAAAGAAAAAAAAAGTACATACTATGCTACAGCTGTGCACATGAATATTGTTTGAGCAATATATTTAGACACTTAAAAAAAAACAAAAAAAAACAAAAAAAAACAGTAAAAACATTGGAATACTGGGAAACTTAGTTGTCTTTTTCTACTTTCTACTCCTCAATATCGTTCTTTCAGAGCAAGACCATTAAATACCGACACCATGTAAAAGCCAATCAGAAACACATTGCCATCAAATACAGTGAACACATTTTCAGGAGGCAATCTTTCAGCTTTTACTTCTGCTTTAAGTTAGGATTTTTTTTTTTTTTTTTTAAACATAACATACAATATTATCAATTACTGAAAAGCGTTTCTGAAAATGTTTAGTTGAACTTGACCGACCTTTTCCACACAACAATGACATGAACAATGACAAATTCATCTGCCTCGTGTCAAATACATTTGGCAGTGAGTTACTAAATAACTGGAACAAAATTCCTACTCGATCATCAAAAGACATTTGAGTTAATTAAAGTGCAATGTTTTTAACATGCTTCCTCGCAGAAAGGTGATCGCACCTTAATCCAAACCTCAGCGTATGCCAGCGAACCAAACGTGGCAGTCCTGCCATTTTATGTACAATTTAACCATAAAACAAAAGAAGAATAAAGTCATCACTTATACTATGAATGTATAAGCCTCTTAACGGGCCTCTTAATAAATACCAAACAAGGACATTCCCAACATTACCCAGAAGGCCTTACACATTATAAATGGCCCCGTATTCAGTACAAATGTACATCAAAAGACAAATGACAAATAACACCGTGTCCTAATGAGACGTCACACGTTTCCAGCGAAGAAATGTGTCAGAAAGTGTAAAACGTTATTAAATTACCGACAACTTTGATATTATCCTCAAAAACTCCGATTTGCACAGAAGAGAGATGCATGTCATGCCATTAGGACACGGCGCTATTCTTAAAGAAATCAATGCAAACTCTATGATGGCTTTTAAGAAAACCATACAGGAATGATCACTCTAAGTGATTACACAATAAACTTTCTAAATGATTAGAAACCGACAGCAGGACATTTATAGAAGTTCATAAATGTTCCTTTTCCCCCCCCCAAATCATGTTGAGTCACTTTCCACAGACCAGTACAGAAATCAGACCGATCTACAGTGTTGGGGGAAGTTACTTTTAAAAGTAATGTGTTACAATATTGCTTTACTAATTGCGTAACTTCAGTACTTTTTATGTAAAGTAATGCGTTACGTTACTTTTTCCTCATAAATGTGTTTATCTAAAGTCATTTTTGATAATAAGTATGGCTGGATTGGTTAATAAAGTGAGATTAAATGCATAAAGTATATTTGTGTGTAGTTTAACATTTAATTATTGCAGGTTTGTGTAATATCTGGAGTTTGCGTTTCACAGTTTTTTATTCATTTTGAGGAATACTAAATGGGAAAACACTTTTTCAAACAATGGTTTGAAAAAGTAACTGATATTTTGCTTTAAATTGAAAAGTAATGCATTACTTTACGCATTACTTGAAAAAGTAATCTGATTACTCGTTACTTGAAAACGTAATCTGATTACTTTACGCATTACTTGAAAAAGTAATCTGATTACTTCACTCATTACTTGAAAAAGTAATCTGATTACTCGTTACTTGAAAACGTAATCTGATTACTTTACGCATTACTTGAAAAAGTAATCTGATTACTTCACTCATTACTTGAAAAAGTAATCTGATTACTTCACTCATTACTTGAAAAAGTAATCTGATTACTCGTTACTTGAAAACGTAATCTGATTACTTTACGCATTACTTGAAAAAGTAATCTGATTACTTCACTCATTACTTGAAAAAGTAATCTGATTACTTCACTCATTACTTGAAAAAGTAATCTGATTACTCATTACTTGAAAAAGTAATCTGATTACTTCACTCGTTACTTGAAAAAGTAATCTGATTACTCATTACTTGAAAAAGTAATCTGATTACTCATTACTTGAAAAAGTAATCTGATTACTCATTACTTGAAAAAGTAATCTGATTACTCATTACTTGAAAAAGTAATCTAATTACTTCACTCATTACTTGAAAAAGTAATCTGATTACTTTACTCATTACTTGAAAAAGTAATCTGATTACTCATTACTTGAAAAAGTAATCTGATTACTTTACTCATTACTTGAAAAAGTAATCTGATTACTCATTACTAATCTGATTACTTTACTCATTACTTGAAAAAGTAATCTGATTACTCATTACTTGAAAAAGTAATCTAATTACTTCACTCATTACTTGAAAAAGTAATCTGATTACTCATTACTAATCTGATTACTTTACTCATTACTTGAAAAAGTAATCGGATTACTCATTACTTGAAAAAGTAATCTGATTACTTTACTCATTACTTGAAAAAGTAATCTGATTACGTAACTTGCGATACTTGTAAGGCGCTACACCCAACACTGGCGATTTAATTCCCGGTCTGAGAGTTTCCGATTAGACGATGATTGTGACACGCTTAACCTTGCTAAAATAGTGGTTCACAAACTGGAGATAATCACAATGACTCTTATCGCGACAGATTAAACAAACACACCGTTTATCAACACAGAAACGAATCACAAGTTAAAGCACATCATCTTATTTTAAAAAAAGTTGCTAATTTCAAAAACAAATGTTTCCAAGCAGCCCTAATGGTCTTTAGCTCTTCCGCCACGACTGGCTCTAAATATATATATCAAAAACACTGTATCCGGTAGAGTTATCAAAGCTGTATCAAATGGGAAATGATGCACCAGTATCACACAAATCCACCAAACTGAAGCTTGTAGATCTGGAACATACTCTATACAAGTACATGAACGCAAATGATTCAATGCAAGCTCAATTTCACACGTTGTGTTTCTCGAAATTAGCCAAATTCATAACACAGGAGTGATTTAGCAGACATTAGCATTAGGGATGCACGATATATCGGCCACCATATCGGTATCGGCCGATACATGTTCATTTTATATTAAATCTGATAAATAATGTATTATTTGCTTCAGCTGAGACGCTTCAGATGCGCACTGTTCAACATGAGGGTTTTGTAATTGCTTGAAATATGATTGGAAAAAAGGACAATACATGTGCAGCACAATATCGGCTACATAAATTTATCATGATTATGTCCTTGAGACATTTTAATGGTGAACCTTTTGTTTTTGTAATGAGGCTCTCAAAAATTATACAAAATTTTGGATATAGATTTATCGGCCAATATATCGGTTATCGGCTTTCAAATCTAAAAAATTATCGGTATCGGCCAAAATGTTCATATCGGTGCATCTCTAATTAGCATAAACTGTTTTCTTCTAGGGTTTTCATTCATGTCAAATACGGTAGACTGTTTGATTAAGAATAGTGTTGCGTTTAAGTTAGGTAAAGTCTGTTAAACATGTTCATAGCTAGATACTAAACGTCCAGTTAATAGCACAGACATTTAAATGTGACTAATGCATTCTTGAGTAATAACAACAACATTTCTGAATACTCCTCAGGATGGGCTCAGGCTTCAGGAGTTTTTAAACCCTAACTAATTATGATTATGCATCACGCACACGAGGAGATTGTCTTCTCTCAAATCTCAAACATGCACACACACTACAAGATATTAAGATTATCATGCACCTCGCATGATCTCACGGGGAAGCGCATGTAAACAAAAGAGTTAGCATCAATTTCTCCCCAGGATTGGCAGTCGAGTTGCAACAGCGCAGATTTTTCCTCAGATTGTCGGGAGGATAATCAGGGGATACATTGGCCTAAAACTCCTATAGTCTGACCCAGGCTTAAGAAAACATTGGTTTTAGATATTTTAATGCTTCTTTGATTGAAGAAAGTAAAGCAAGCATCCGGTTAAGCACATACAAAGGGACTTTCCCCAATGCTTCGGCCAAACATTCACATTAGTGTACTTGTGTAGAGCATGTTTCGCTCAGCTCCAGGCATATATAACACTCTGTGGCTGAGAAGAACGTGGGAAAGGAACAGAATACTTGGGTACGTCTGCATAGTGGAGACATTAGAGTCCTGTAACACATGCCTACGCCTATCACACCAACGCATCAGTGCTCCTTTACAGCGTTCATAGGCTTGGATTCAACATGTACAAAGTACTGAACCCCACTATCAGTAGTAGTAAACGACAAGAAAAGGAATCTGCACACTGTTCCACTTCTACGCCCTGAAAAGTGAAGCCAAAACGTTTCGATCGCCCCCTGGTGGTTGGCTGCAGTATAGGTTGTAAACGCGAGCCAAACAAAAAGATCCAATTACACTTCAAATAATTTTTTTCTCGAATATGGTTTCTGTCATTTTAGGTAGTTCTCCTCATGCTGACGAATGTTCAAGTGTTCATTTCTCCAATAAGTTTGGTTTTAGCTAGTTATTTTAATGCTGCGCAGACTCCGGCTCCGATTGTCCCTTCCCAGGGAGTTTGATTGACAGGCGATCTGACCAATCATAATCCGCCATCCACCGAATCCGCCATTTTGTCCAACAAAGCAGTCAGGAGAGTTAGTAGATTAACGTCGGTGGACTTTTTTACTTGAAAAACGGTGTGTACCGACGTCTTTCCACGGTTGAAACAACATACCTTCTGATGTTCATTCATGTTTATTTGACGCTATAAATTAACAACTGTTTCTGGGATATTTTGGCTTCATTTTTCTACCGTGGAAGAAAGCGGGAGACACTTTGTCCATCTTTTTGTACAGTCTATTGGACGTTCTCAAGTTTCTCTATATCAATTCTGTCTTCAAGTCACATCGGAATTTCACATCACATTTTCTAACAGCCATTAATGGAAAAAAGGTGCTTTTAAAAAGCACAGGGTGTAATTACAGCAACTACCAGCAGGGGTATCATGCCAATTAACCAATCGTTGTCCATTTGGTGATCGTTAAGTACAAAATGACATTTCCCATAATTCTCTGATGAGATATATGCAAAAAAAGCTTGCCAAACGCATCCCTTTTATTCCAACCAAACCACTTGAATTCACGTCACGATTCCTGAACTCGTAAATAAAAATGCAGATGAACAGTACCAATGAACAGATCAAACGCTTCAGCACATCTCTAGAAGCTCGCCGTCGTATTATCAGTGCACCATTTGAAACGGAAACTTTTTTCCAAAAATATAAACTTTAATCTTATCCGATGCTTCTTAGAAAATATTACCGTAGCAAGTTAAGAGCAGAGTATATGCAGTCCTGTCGGTCAGTATTCTGGTATTGAACTATAAAAGAACAACGATACTAGAATTCAGACATGTAGAAAACTGTGACGAGTGCAAGTATTCACATCAACTCTTGATTAAAAAAAGGGCGGATGGTTTTCAGCATTCCTTAAATGATGACATGAGTGATAATGAGTCTCTCGTTTCTGTATTGGTATTGCCTAAAGATGAGAGTTCATCACGAGGACAGCAAACCCCAACGTGGTTTCAATAATTCAGATAACGTGGCGCTGATCCCTCCGTGCTCGATTTCACTTCACATTTGGATAGAAAACAACAGGAAGAACAGCAAGAACAAGCATGGTGATATTTATCTATTCCTTCGTCTGACCTTTTGCATACATCACTGTTTTTTGTTGGTTTGACGGTGGCGATGGAACTAAAGCTACTTCAGGATCAAGCTGGAGTGTAGCTCAGAAATATAGACCAGAAGAGAGGTAGAGTGAGAGGAAATACAGAGAAACAATGAAAATATTGAGCCTAAAACAAGACAGGCGAGAAGATCCTTCACATGTTTGCGTTTGTGTAACAGGATATGACGTCAGACTCTCAGCTCTCGGCCAATGAGAGGGTCAGTGCTGCCTGCAGTGCTGACTCCTCATCAATACTGTAATCCTGCGTTCACAAACAGAGAAAAACAACATGTCCAGGTCAGTGTGGTTTAAGTCTTTAAGTCTAAAGAAATATCAAGATTTTACTCTACTAAAATCAAATTAATTCATGTATTTATTAAGCACCGATAAACACATCAGCAGTTGAACCCATAATGCTGTACAAATAAGATAAAACAATGAAAGGAAACAAAAATAATAATAAAAAGGAAACAATACAAAATAAAATCAGCAAATTTAACATACAAAGTTTAAAAAGACAAAGTAAAAAAATACGATTTCAATTTAGATTTAAACAAACAGAATTTGAGGTTTTCACAGATAAAGGCTTAAAAGGCCCAACTATTGCCTTTAACTGTGATCTAGGCTGAGACAAAGAGCAGTTTTCTGTGGACCTGAGACATCTTGTTGGCTAATTTTTGTTTAATAAGTCAGACAAATAAGAGGGTGACAGATCATTTAGGGATCTTAAAACAAAGACAAATATCTTACACACTGGCAGCCAATTTAAAGATTTTAAGATCGGAGTAATATGCTCTCGCTTACAAGTCCCGGTTACAAACCCGGCTGCAGCATTTTGGAGCATTTGGAGTCGTGATATTGACGACTGAGGCAGACCAACATATAAAGAGTTACAGTATATGACCAAAATATGACCTTACTACTGTATATGTTGATCAAATTTTAGGGAGGAATCTAAGAGATGGTCCTCACTGCAGAACACGAAATCCAGGGGGAGGAGTTGGATCCAGATCCAACTCCTCCCACCTTACATATACCTAAACCTAAATCTCCACCCCTGATCACTAAACCTACCAATCTCCACCCCTTAGATCTGATCCAACTCCGCCCCCTGGATCTTGTGTACTGCAGTGAGGTGCTACTGGAATCTAAAGGGAATCCCAAAGGTCTTACTGTTGGTTTGATGAAGGTATTCAGATAGCCAAGATTAAGGTTTACATTAGCCTTTAAATAAGTATTTTAAAAAAATACAACAGAACAAAGATACAAATGAAATAACCAAGATTGATAACTATATTAGCGGATGCTATCGTTCTGTTTATTCTGTAGTTTTGTCGCCTGTCTCTTTAAATGCTCGCGCTCATTAAAGCAGGATGGATTCTGATTGGCTGTCAATGTTTTTATCATTCGTCAGCTGGAAAGGAATCGTTCTGAAAGTGATTCCAACGATATCGTTTCTCTGTGCCGTTATTGTTATAGTTGTGCTGTAGACTCTGCTATTCTTTTATATTTAGAAAGATTTTAGAGCGATATCTTTACCGTTACAGTCGTATTCAGGCAAGAAACACGTCCTACTAGAGCTGCACGATTCCGGATACATTTTTTGTTTCAAACAGAGATCGCGATTCTGAACGGACAACTAAACAAAATAACGCTAATTTACTAGAGGTTCTGACCAACTGTTAATTGCTGCCGTCTATTTCAAATGTTTAATTAATCTGAATTACTTAAACTCAGGTTGAGTGAATGATTCAATGACTCACTCATTAATACATCACTTGTTTCATTACTGGATGAGTCAGCGTTTTTGAACGAATATCTTGAATGATTCAATGACAAATACACTTTTAACAGTCACTTGTCGCCACCTACTGGTGTAAATTGATACAATCTTTATATGCAGTGTCAAGTTACAGTCAAATGGTGATTAATTGAGATTGTGGTCTTTTAACGATTAATCGTGCAGCTCTAATACCTACAGAAATTGAATTAAGTAATCGCATGTAAAATAGTCTTCCTCATTAAAGCTACAATATGCAATAATTCTCTGCCTCTAGAGGGCGCTACCTTCCAAACAACAACAACGGCGTAGCTTGATGACGATGTGAAGGAGCGTGGAATGATGGGAACTGTCATTTTAAACTCCACCGTGGATGTAAATCAGTCAGACGGGAATCGAAAAATCATGTTCATGGATGAGGCTAAGTTTTATTTTTATAATGACATGCTTTTTGTGGCGAGGGGGGCGTGGTTCAGCGCGGCCTGTAATGGGAGAGAGAAGAGACGAGCAAGTAGGTCAAGTGCAAATGACGAACACCTGTGTCTTATTGCTGTGATCCGCGTATAGAGACCGCTTATAAGCCGCGCTGGAACGAGAGAGAGACTGGAGAGAAAACTGGACGCAGAGAAAGAAAACCGGTGGATCCGAGCTCTCATTTTTGAACTGTTTTGTGCCGTCGCGGTTGCCACGGTGAATGCGCGTTGTGCGCAACTTTGGTTTGTTTTGCTTTATTTTAATAAAGTACGAGTCCCAGTCACGCCGACCCCTGTCTTCTTCCTTCCTGACTCTTGAACCTCATCACACTTTTATTTCATTAAAATGAATTAACCGCAAGAAAAGTAAGGTTTAATACTAAATTGGTTATCATAGATGTTACTGTATGTCGAATTCATTGTTGTGATAACGCGGCGCAGTTTTACGTGTTCTAAACAATTGTTGTAAAAGTACATTGGAACATACCCACATCATCTGCCAAAATACTGATTAATCTTTATGTATAACACATGCTATATTTATTTACATGGCCATAAACACCAGACGTGATAAACAATGTCAATAAACTAAACACAAATCTAAAGCAATAATACTTCCCTTACATAAACATAACTATTACCGAATGCTACATTTGGAAAATATAAAATTAAGCATGCTTTGTCGACAGAACCAGCTGCAATCGGTGAAGAATAATTGTGTTCCATAACGACTGCACGAAACAAGCTAACGTTTGTTGCTTGATAGACGCTACAACTACAACTTCCGCATTTGTCCAGGACTCCACGCAGTACGAGCGGAAACCGAGGGTAACGCGGATATGACGCAATTGACTGGCGACTCCCAGCTCCCCCCTGCTCTAACGCCCCGTTTCCTTGGTTAAAATCGCAATTTTCTCACGATTTAAAAATAGTTGGAAACATTTGGGATATTGTAAGTAATCAACTTAACAAAATATATAACACTGGCCTTGAGATTATGGGATATTTTAATGCAAAATTCTTGCATATTGTACCTTTAAAGCTACTAAAGTCATTCAGCCAAGAGCAACAAGTGATTTTCTCTTTGTCTTTTGTTGTTTTAAGTAACATTAATGACAGACAGCAGCAGGTTTATTAGGCTACTGTCACTTTAAGAACTAATCCACGGATCCAATGATACGATTTTCTTCCAACGGTTTACTTTCACTTAAGACATAACCGACTGTCAAATGAATACTCACCAAAATTAAAAGTTGGATATATTTTTGTGTGTATTTATCCTTTCAAGCGCAATAGGAAATTTCGGAATTGGTAAATACGCATATAAAAGCATGATAATTTCCCGACACCATAGTTGTATGGTTGATTGAATCTGAAAATCTGGAAGAAAAAAGAAAGTAACTGAGAAAAATGAGATTTGGTCCTCAGAGGCCATGTCCAAAATAATCTAGCATTAATCTCAAAAAGATTCATTAAAATAAGTTATTTCTCCATCACCTGTGTGACATCATTAACCATCGTGGTTAAACGACACATTATACATTTTTGCATTTCAGTTGTAAAGTACAGCTTGCATTAAAATGCAATAGTGAGAATAGTGGGGATTAAAAAACAAACAAAAACAAACACATGTCCAGCTATGCAGTACAGTAATTAACATTTTTAAGGGTAAAATATGCTTAATTGTCATAAAAATGTCACAATCTAATTTAACTTAATTGTCCAAAAAAAAAAAATTCCTAATTTTCTGTATGCAAAATATCTTATATTTTGTATGTAATTTGGGGTGAAATGTAAACAGTACATATTCACTTGATCAGGAAGGAGTTGCTCTCCTTGGTTGAATCTCATTAAACAGAGAAACTGAACTGCTGTTTTATTTGTGATGAGGTTTTGTACGAGGTTCCCTCTCTTCTGCAGATGTAGGCAGGAGAAAGCAGGACAGCGTTAGAATACAAAATGAAGGATATATAAATGTAAAGCATACGCCTCCTCACCACAAATGTGTCATAGGAGAATTTGTGCCGGTGGAGAAGATGCTGCAGAAAGTTTGAGCTCTTATAGCTGGGGTCGCCCCAAGGCATCGCTGAACACACCGGACACACCTGCACAACAACACACACACAAGAAGAGAGTGTTCAGCAGTGAGTTAAAGTCACATTTTACATTTGATTCATTGATTGATAAACTTTATTAATCCCCCAGGGGGAAATGTACATGTCACAGCAGCACAACAATACAATGAAGAAATAGACAACATAAACAACATTCACAACAGCAACAAGTCTTGTTCTCCGGTATCAATTTCTCAAAGCATTATGATTATATACAACCAAGTAAAAAATAGTCTGTCATCTTGTATAACGCTGGTTGTAAAATCGAATTGCGTTTGGAAAAAAAGACTTCCTAAAACGCTCCTTGTAACAGCGGGGATGAATTCATCTTGAGCTGTAGGTACTAGAGCTATTTCATCAAGAGGATGACAATCATGATTCATCATAAGAGAATGTTTCCCAATCATTTTATATTCTTTAGGGTGCGTAACACACTCCCCACAACAGAGCCTGCCTTAAGTTTATTTAACTTATTCTTCTCCTTTCCCAACAGTCCGCCTCCCCAACATGTGACAGAGTAGAATAGATCATCACAGCAGAGACTACCCAGCAAACACATTTGCGTTGTGGCAACGTCTGTGGCACGTTGCATTTCTGCTATGGCAACATCGCTGTCTACGTGCTCGCAACATTGTAACAACGTAGAATTGTAAGACGCGCCAGGTAGGGTTGTGCCGATGGACGATAACAGCAGCGAAAATGTAAAAGTAGGCTATAAACTTTAATATATAATTTTATTTAAACGGGTGCTTTGCTGTGCAAAGCGACATTTCGAAACATTTCACCCGCTGGCCGCGGGTACTTTCATTTGATTTTTGCCGCAGAGACCCAATTATGTCCTATAAATGTGTCATATTTTTGATAATCCGCGCAGATTTCAGTTGACGATTTTGTTTAAAGTTATTAATAACGAAACATGAATGAATGAGAAAGAAAAGAGCAGGATGTGCTTTATATTGAAAAGAAATATTAAAAGTGCGATAAGTCGCGAAAGAGAACTGAATTGTACTGACAGGATGCTGTGCGCGCGCTCCGAGCACAACACGGACAAGCATAGTAGCCTCTGTCTCCGGCTGCGCGCCTAAACGGCCAAATAAACACAGAGATCTATCAAAATGCCAAGTCGAGTATTCCCGTAAACACAGTAGATGTAAGTACTGTGTGCATTCTCTCTCTCTCACACACGCACACGAAGAGGATTTATGTTCATCAGTTGGTAACTCAACCTCACAGTGAAAGCCCTGCACAATTAGCCTAATTCTATATGGCAACTTATTTATTGTTTGCTGAATATATGTTTGTTTTTAGTTGTCTATGGACCTAATAATTACTACTGTTGAAATTTGATTGGAAAAAAAGCACGTTTTTAATAATAATATTATAAATTAACCCCACCCCACGATATCATCGTCCATCGCGATGTTTTACTGTAAACATCGTCAACTGCCAATTTAGGGGACATCGCCCAACCCTAGCGCCAGGGCTGTATTGTTGCGCGACATTCAGCAACAGAGACGACGTTCTGGCTATTTTTTTATGCTAGATATAGATATCCCCCATTTAGCGGTTAATTTTTAATAGTCATATGTTAAAAAATTATATACTTTTTATCCCTATTATTATTTATGGGCCTGACAGTAAATTCATTATAATCAACATCTGCAAGTGCACACTTTGAAGAGTAAAAATGACATAGAAGGTTACCTAATTCAACTTTATTAAAACTGCATATGGTAATCAAATTGCACTTCCAAAAGTCATACATTTGTGAGAAAACAAAACAGGGAGTGGATTAATGTTAACCAGCATGAGCAGACATGAGAAATTTTAGCAAAGAAACGAATGAGATGACAAATGAAAGGAAAAAATAAACCGTTGTGCGAGCAGTTACAAACAAAAAAAAAAAAAAGAGAAAAAAAAAAAGGGGAAAAGCATTAACGTCCAACAAGTAGCTACACGCTGAAATCAATTTCTCATCATTAAAGTCATTTTGGCTTCATACTTTTGGCATAAAGTAAACGCAGTTCTCGCGTAAGGATTGCTCGATGATGAATGAGAGACGGCCCAATGGTCAGCTGAAATTCAAAAGGCTGATTTTCGCGCTTCAGGGCAGTGACGAGTACATGTGTCGTCCAGTGGTTGTCAAGACACCGTTGGCACAACCTTCAGCAATGGCCCTGAACGGTGGTTCAATGTCAACATTGTGACAACGCTGTAACAACCTTCACCACACAGCGTAGTTATAGCAACCTTTTGGCCATGTTGTTAAAACGTTGTTAGAAGGTTGGGTACGTTGTGCCAACGTTCTGTGTTTGCTGGGCACAGTCATAGAAGGTCTTAAATAGTACATGACAAACCCCAAAGAGTCTCCTTAACAAATGAATACGACTTTGACCCTTCTTATAAACTTGCATTGTATTGTCAGACCAGTTGAGCTTGTTGTTCAAATACACACACAGATACTTGTAAGTTGTTACAATCTCAACTTCTGACTCTCGTAAATTTACTGGTACCACTTGCTGAGGAAGTGCTAAAATCAACCACAATTTCCCTTGTCTTACTAGCATTTAGCCTGAGACTGGTTTCTCTCACACCAGTCCACGAAACTCTTTATTAGCTCCCTATATTCCCTCTCATCGTGGTTCCCTCTCACAGCCAACTATTGCAGAATCATCAGAACATTTCTGGAGATGACAAGTTTTAGAGTTATGAATAAAGATGTATAAAAAGTGAACAAAAATGGTCCTAAAACCGTTCCTTGAGGGACTCCAGTGCTGCACTTCACTACCTGAGACACACAGTCCTGCATCCTCACACATACTGTGGCGTATTAGAGAGATGATCAGTTATCCAGTTCACCATACCATGATGTACTCCAACATTTTCCATCTTACTTCATGGTAGTGAAGGCTGAATAGTGTTAAAGGCACTAGAGAAGTCAAAGACTGTAATTCTGACTGTGCTGTCCGGGATCTCTAAATGATTTATGAAAGAGATAAATAAGTGCATCATCTCCCCCAACACCAGTTTTATAAGTAAACTGTAGTTTATCCTCCACACCACACAATTCTGACTTTAAGTGGTTTAATACCAGTCTCTTAAAAACCTTCATTAGCTGTGCTGTTAAAGCACATCGTGCCTATTGTGCGAGAACTCCATGGGGTTTGTGAACTTAGGCACGGGCACTACACATGATGTCTTCCATAAAACAGGTACTCTTTCCAAACGCAAACTCAAATTAAAAATATAATGAACCACCCTACAAATCTGATCAGCACAGGCCTTAAAGGGACAATGTGTAGTTTTTTAGGTATTTTACAGAGGTGTCAAGTAACGAAGTACAAATACTTCGTTACCTTACTTAAGTAGAAATTTGGGGTATCTATACTTTACTGGAGTAATTATTTTTCAGATGACTTTTTACTTCTACTCCTTACATTTTCACGCAATTATCTGTACTTTCTACTCCTTACATTTTTAAAATAGCCTCGTTACTCCTATTTAATTCATTCCGGCTTGTCGTCAAAAAAAAATAAAAAAATTGGCCAATTACACAAACGGTTTAGATCTGAGTCCCGCCTCCTGAATACACATCGCTAAACTGATTAGTGTTGTGGTGTCTTTCTAACTTGTGAGAGGCTGTAGTCACATTTGGTTGTGCGAAGCGCCAAAACTCCTCCGAAGGAAATCTAGATGCGGTAAGCGAGGGAGAAATCGGGGCAAATCGCATCAAATATTGATATAGAGAGATAGATAGAGAGAGAGAGAGAGAGAGAGAGAGAGAGAGAGAGAGAGAGAGAGAGAGAGAGAGAGAGAGAGAGAGAGAGAGAGAGAGAGAGAGAGAGAGAGAGAGAGAGAGAGAGAGAGAGAGAGAGAGAATTGCATTTTTTTTCCTTACATTACTTTTATACTTTAAGTAGTTTTGAAACAAGTACTTTTATACTTTTACTTGAGTAAAAAGCTTGAGTTGATACTTCAACTTCTACAGAAGTCTTTTTAAACCCTAGTATCAATACTTCTACCTGAGTAATGAATGTGAATACTTCTGACACCTCTGGTATTTTATTATCTAAAATCAATATTTTTATTCTTAAATTTGTCCTCAATGGTGTACAAATACCTCTGCCAATGATCTGACTTTATCCTCGTAAACGAAGAATTTATTATCTTTATATACATGGGACGGGTAGGTCCACGGAGGCGTCCATGTAGTTCCGCCATCTTGAAAAACTATAATAGCAGAGAGGGACAAAAAGTACTAGGCCAACATGTTTCCACAACGCGTTTTCGTTCAGAGCCAGCGTCACGTGACTGAAGCCAGCAGAAGCGGAGGAGCAGAGCAGTGAGAGGCGTTTAACAGGCTGCACTGTACGGTTATTCATAATGGAGGACCATACATATGCTGAGTCACAGGATAAGGAGTCCTCGTCGTCGAAAAAGTCCAAAATAGACCGTAAAAGGAAACGTGACCGGAGATTACACAAAAAACAAGGGTTAATGTCGGGATAGCTTTTTCCAGGTGGAAAGAGCTAATGCAGGAGAAAGCTTTCAAAAGAGACCCTGAAGTTGCCTGCTTTCTTCTCGACAGGTAAGTCAATGTTACGGTCTTAATTACAAGCTTTTTTTCATTGCTTGGTTGTGTACTTTATTATATAGACAGACCGTAGAACTCAATGAAGTGCTATTTGAAGACATCCTGTCATAGCTTTTTGGTACATAACGGATACCGTAGATGCAACACTTTTTCCCCCATTTGAAAAAGCGAGGCGCTGGAGAGCACTATTCGTTTGAATGCAAAATACAATTTCACCACTAGATGGGAGAAATTCCTACACATTGTCCCTTTAAAGGATAACTGTCGCCAAAATGCAACCTAGGGTCTTTTTGTGAATCTACCCGAGGCAAACTTTCGTTTAAAAGCATAATTAGGATGGAAAAGCCACTTTTAAGTTTGACCGTATTTTCGTTTTCGGTTAATTGCCTTGTGAATGGGAGTGAATGGGACACTTCTATGATAGTATCAAAAATTTCTATTTTTAAAACACTAAGAAGGCTCGACACAACATGAGACTGTGCTGGAAGTGTCACCAGCGGCTCTACACATGAACTCCAGCACTGAGAACATTGTTTGTGAACACAGAGTTTACTAAAAAGAAAGATTTTGAACAACTCACTGTAACTGTTGTTGTTTACGTCCACCGGCATTTTGATAGTCAAAAATAGTTGATCTCCGAATGCGAATGAACCGACTCTGATTTGTAGAAATTGCTTCTTATATGAGGATCCTTTTTCAAATACAAGGTTTTTCACTGATTTTCACTAACGAGAAAACAACAAATTATCCGTGAATTTATATGGAACTAAGCTTTAGGAGCTTTCCATCTTTACTCTCCTCCCTGTTACGTTGCATTCAGAGATCGACTATTTTTGACACAAGTTGGTATGATTCTTCAGGGTCTTCATAAAAGTTTGTAACATTCTTTGATTAAATTCCTCAATGGTTGTTTAAAACAACACCTTTTTACCTCCTCAAAAACTGCTCTCTCCGTTTCGGTGCATGTCTCTTTAAATGAGAATGAGCAACTGCTCACACCCCCTCCCCCCCTCTCTCTTCCATGAGAGGGGAAATATGCTAATACGGGACAGCGGTCGTGGCCGGAGCATCAGCAATATGACATCATATTGCTCAGAAAATCCAAACGGCTTGATTATTGAGAGTGTTTAGGCTTTTGAGGAAAAAAAAAAAAGCGAATGGATTTTTTTCATTGTATGGTGGTTGTGTCCACACACTGCAAAGACACATTTATATGCAAACACCATATAAAAGTGAATTTTACATCCGATGACCCCTTTAAAAGACTGCAATCAACAATATTCTTATAAATCACAGAAGTTCTGGGATAAAAGTTTATGGTTCGGATAAAAACACTGATGTTTACAGTAGCGATCAAAATAGAGTAAATCACCTTTTGAAAGTAACTTGATGCTTCAAATAACAATTGTATCAAATACATCATTACACCAGTAGGTGGCGACAAGTGACCGTTAAAAATCTATTTGTCACTGAGCAAATCTTGACTTGGTTGGTGCTCGACTTAAAACACTGAGAGAATGGCAGGAAAGCAGCTCGGACATTCTGCTAAATTGTAAAAATTCTACTTTTGTGTTCCAGGGACGCATCGATATCACGTGGGTTTTGGTCAACATGAGGGTCATTTTTATTTAAAGCTGCAGTCCGTATCTTTTTTGGGTTAAAAATTATCCAAAATAAATTTGTAAGCAAGTTCATAACCAGCCAGTGTTCAAAACTCTCTGCTTTAAGGCCTGTTCACACCGGGACGAATTTCGCGCGCGATATTCGCCGACGTTTAACGCCTCGTGACTAAACAAAGGGCGCCAATGTGAGTGTGCACACCGACGCGAAAAACGCCACGCGTAAAAGCGTCATTTTAAAAAAAACGCCTCGGGTTCGTTTTTTTGGTTTGACGCGCCGCGTCAAAAACTATCCGACCAATGAGATTGGCGCTTTTGCTCACGTGTCTGGAGCTTCTGAAGTTACAGTAAAACACAACTTGGGGGCGCTCAAACACAAAACGGTCTTGCCGAGCACACATACAGGCGAAGAAGATAGCGTCTACACTGCTGGGAAGAAATAAGACGAGGAAGATGCAAGGCAAGATGAATGTAGAGCTGCTGGCCTCGTTGGTGTCGGAACATAAAGAACTATATGTCAAACGCGACTACAAAAATCTTGATAAAAGAGAACTGTTATGGAGTGGTATTTGTTATGTCTAGGTCCAGGTAATAGTGAAGACAAGAAAGTTCACTCTCATTTCTTCAAGGTTTATTCAAACCCACAAGCAATATAACAGAGTCAGCCATTCACATGATTAGGCAGCAGGTGTCACACCTCCATTCTTACTCTACACCTTTTATAGGTATCAACATGTGGACTACAGCGCCATCTCCTGACAAGTACATAAACACAACAGTATTGCAGAGTAAATGGGCCTTGATGGTGAGTTTCATTTTACTTAATTGTCTTTCATGTACATAGGCTTGTAACTTTTTCCCACGAACGTTTGACAATCGCGCCATCTAATGTCAGGGAATGAATTTGCATGTTCACTCGGCTCATCGTCAGCGAAAATCGCTTGGGTGTGAACACAAAAAACGCGTTGAAAAACGCTGGCGAATAACGCGCGCCGATATTCGTCCCGGTGTGTAAGGCCCTTTAGGGTGACCATATTCTGATTACCAAAAACCTGGGGCTCGTTCTTCGTACGTTGCTTATTACATCCGAGATCAAATGACACATCCAAGATGATATCATCGTGCTAATCATGATCCGGCTAATAGGCTATATGTCGAACGTCGCATGACGAAACCGGAAACCTGGTCTCATCGCATCCGCTTGTCATAGAAAGTGTTAACAGCCGTATGAACTGATGCCGATATCTATGGAATTTTAAGGTAATCAGCTAACCTACCTATCTCACTTTGTTATTGGCTTTTTATTCTATTTAAATATCTAAACGTTAGTGTGAAGATTTTTTTTTTTTTACTTTTAAATATCGATCTTCACATGCGAGGGACATTGGTTATGATCATCTTTGCTCGCTCCTTTTAAGTTATCTTGAGTAAAACAGTAAAAAAATGCATGAAGCACATACAAAAGACCTGAACCGGAAGCGATGCGTTCTGTTTTCCGGTTTCGTAATGCGGCGTTCGACATATACCCTATTGGGTTCTTCGAACACACCTGTTGTTTATGATTAGTATCGCTGGATTGATTTATCTGAGATAACTGCGCGTTCATGCGCTGGTTTAAAAGGGGATATGTATCGATAGTAGAAACATTGATCAGCAACGCTGCTATTGGCTGCTCAGCGTGGCCAAAGAGCGCGCTCAGTTTTTCTCCTCAGCAGAGCAAGAACTAATAGTCTAAGTTTATTCGGAATTTTAATGTTTAATCAAAACGCCAGGGAACACCTCAAAGTCTGCAAAAGCCAGGAGAGAGGGCTGGAAAAAAGTAGCAGACAATTTAAATCCGTTAGAAGTGGCGATGTTAGATGTTTTTATCACTTATTAGCCTATATTTTTGAATTTTAATAATTGCATAATTACTTTGTTCATTGTAATGTCAGAGTCACCACACTAGAACATGGGAACTAATAAAAGTGAAGTACAAAAATATTCTACATAATGGTAATTTTTAGATATATTATAGTCTCCTTTATAAAAGACACTGTTAAATAAATGGTTGTGTTTAAAAGCAACCAAAAAAAAGGCTAAAAAAAAAAAAATAGAAAAGATCTTAGTAGCCTACACTGTAAAATAATTTTTGCTGCATTAAATTAAGGCCGTATAGTCATTTCAACTGTTAAATCTTGAGTAATGATGAATTGCTTTGACTTGTGAAAGTGAAAACTGATAAACTTATGTTAATGTAAAAATATTTTGCCATGAGTTATTGATCACATTTTCCCCGAGTGTAGGTCATTGTAAATAATGACATTGTGTTTTCCTCTTTTGTGCACTTTTACATAATACACCAACACTTGTATCTGTTTCCAAGAAAGTGGTGGTGAAATATGTGCAGTGAGTGGACATTTTCTAACTTTCCAAAGGAAAGAAAGTATAAGACTTTGTAATGGCCATTTGTTTCCATTGCACTGGACAGTGAATAAACCCTCTCAGATAACTGTCATATGGAGGAACTAGCCTACCTGCAAGTGCATAAATAACTTTACTTCATTTATACTTGTATGCTTTATGGCTGCAATATAAGTTGCAGGATTCCACATCTACAGAAAGGCCTACAGAAGAGTCTGCACAGACAGAGGACACATAGGCCTACAGGTGGGCAGTGTAGAGCCAACTTTTCCTTTTTATTTGTTGCATGAGGCATGTGTCTAATATCTCTTGTTGCATGCACTTGACCACTGGCTTTTCTTTACAAAGAACAATTGAAATAAAACTCAAGGAACTAAGCATATTTGTCTTTTATTAAACATTTAATGAAAAGTGTTTTTTGTTTTGGCAGTGTTGTGTAATATGGCACATGCAGCAATGTCACAGGCCCTGTCAGGTGTGCAACCCTCAGACTTATCAGACACTGACATCTTCCCTTTAGTTAGCCAAAGTTCATTTCATTGTGTGCACTTGTCCTGGCTAGAGCTGCATTGTAACTGGTTTGGGTCAGGGAATGGGGTCATAAAACACATGTCTGCAGGCAGGAACATGTCATAATCACCTATGAAGAAATGCAGTTCTGTTAGGATCAGCATAAGTGTGTGTAATACAGTGAGCTTGATATTTAATTGTGGAACTTTTCTTACCACTTTCAAATAATGTGCATAAATGTGAATCTCTGAAAATGCTTAAGTCATGCACCATTGCACCTGGCCATTTTGCTTTCACATTTGTGATATGGAAGATTTTAGTCAACTGCCTTTTTTTATTTATTTGATATAATATTATTAATCTGGAATATTAAGAATCCCAATAGGAACTGGGCTGCACATTTACATTGTGAACCCCCTTTCTGTTCACATAATCCCCTTCAGTGAGGCCTTGATGGCAGTCTATGGTCTAGCCTATAGTCTATGGTACCAATCACGTTAGTGAAGCCTGAGTGACACATACTGTAATCGGCATGGTCATGATTGCATGATCTTCATAAAAAATTATGATAGCCAAAAAAAAAAACACAAAAAAAATCTGCTTAAAAAAAAATAAAAAAAAAACTTCAGTGTCTTGGAAATGCCACAAAAACACCTAAAACTGTTTTTTAAACCTAAAAGCGGCAGGTAAACTCCGAATGACACGACAGACAGCACTTTCCATCAAGTTCTCCGCATCTCCAATAGTGTAAAGGAAAGAGCCACTCGCAAATAATCTTAGGGCAATGCAAACAGTTTGTGCTGTAGTTTAAGCCCGACTCCGACAAGTCGAAAATAAATGTGCGTTTCCAACAATTTAATAATGTAAACGACATTCTCACGAGTCACGAGGAAAAAATATACATCTCAGAAAGTGCACTATCGCGCTGCGCTGGACTTCCCGTATCAGCTCCGCTTATGAAGCCGGGATCTAATCCTGATAACATGAAATAAGCTCCCGAGCAGGTTTAAGATTGCGCACCTGTTGCTATGACAGCAAGTCCAGGATGAGCTTCGAAGAACCAAACAATCCAAGATCATGCCAAATCGTCAACAATCAAATCCAGCTAACTGAGTTAGCGACGTACGGAGAACGGGCCCCAGCCCCCAGGACACTCGGCCCGGCAATGAGATACTCAAATGATACTCGAAGTTTACTCAAAGATGCCTTATTAATTTCAATACATTTTAAAGTAGGCTATGTCCTCCTCTGTATGGATAGAAAATTGTTATATTACAAAATACTATCTATAACCAAAGACACAAATTCAGATAGGCTTTCTCAGAGGTTACTCAACATGTTTTATGATGACAGGTTTCAAAAATAATGAATAAACTAATGATAGAAATAATGTCTCTTCTGTATTAGAAAAATAAATTATAAATAACTAAAAATATACCTCCAAATTGAACAAAAATAGCTCTCACAAACTAACTAACAAAAGATATTTATATCTTTAGTTTTCTTCTTCCTCTTTATGCTGTTTTTCTTCCTCATCCTCCTTGTTTGCCCATCTATATTTTGCTGTAGAGCTGATCTTTCCCAGCAGTTTTTTGTTGCTTAACAAATAAGCAAGAAGTGTCTTTGAAGTTGTATTGCACACACAGAATCCCTTTCAACGACTCAGAGAGCTGGTTCCTCTCCTTTGTCCACTGGCTCTGCATCAGTGAGAAAACCCTCTCAACATTTGCATTGTGAGAGGGCAGCGCAAAGACAAACTGTGAAATCTTCAGTAGTTCTGAGTAGCATGCAATACTTTTGGCCTTCTCAAAGTATTTGGTCCACTTCTGGTGCACCTGCAGGCCAATGAACTCCTCATCACTGTTGTTCCTTTCTATACATTTTCTCAGATTGGCGACCTGGTCAAAACACTTGACATCATCAATTGGCACCCCCTTCTCTCTTAGGTACTTGATGCAAGCCTCCACATCATTCCAATCTGGTGGCTCACTCATATCCATCCACATCAATGTTGAGAACTCTTCCATGGGAGTCATCCACTTCTCTAGATATTCCAGACTGCACAGGCCTTGTACATCAGCACAGAACTTGTCGCAGCCCTCACCAAATCCATCTCTGCGATGTTCTGCCAGTAGTCCCTTAACTTTAAGGGACATGAAATTCTTGCTTTTACATTGAAGAAGAATGTTGTGGATGCTGTTCAATATTTTCTTCACCTCCATAATGGAGTTGTTCTCCCTTTCCATTTGTTGAACGTAGGTGTGGAACACAGACATGAGCGAGTGCATGAGCCACAGGTAGATCTCACTGAAGTCGCTTCCAAAAAACTTCTTGATCACTATGGGTGGCTTTTGCTGCGACAGAAAGAATGCCTTTAAAGCTGGAAACATCTGTAGCATCCTCTCAATGCCTGGGAACAATGGCAGCCACCGTGTCTTGCTGTGAGAAAGCATCCTCCTGTACTCAATGTCAACAAAATCACAGTACTCCTTCAGGTTCTCAGTGCGCACAGTGTAAATGTGGAAGTACTGGTAGATTTTAAACTAGGGCTGTCAAAGTTAGCGCGTTAATAACGCGTTAACGCAAAATCATATTAACGGCACTATTTTTTTTAATGCTCGATTAACGCAGCGCGTATTTTCTGTTTGACCCGTGGCCCAAAACCTAGTTGGAGAAATGGAGATACACAGTGTTGCCAACTTAGCAACATTGCAGACCCATTTAGCGATTTCTCTTCAACAAAGCGCCCAAACCTTATTTAGTTTCTGAGAATCTACCGGTACCGCCGGTACTGCTCTCCCAGCACGCGCCCGCGCCTCTCGCTCTCTCATTGCGTCTCGCGCTGGTGAGAGGAGCAGCGCTTTAATTCAGTTAAACACAGATATGATGTTGCTTCTCTAATTTTACATGCAAGTATATCCGAAATCGCAAAACAGATATTGTGTTTATCTTATGTGTATTTGATTTCATCAGACGACGGCTCGTTTATCAGGATTTTTGTGCAGATTAACATCTTGGAAGGGAGAGCTGGTTATGTCTTAATGGGTCGCGTTTCAGTCACCATTTCATATTCATTCTGTTGTTTGACAACAGAAACAGTAAAATATACCAATGAAAACAGTTTTATTGAAAATCTAGCTTCATCAAAATGGGCACAGAGAGAGACAAACTATAATGTAGCCTAATAATAAATAATAAATGTACATTTAGCATTTTCAGAAGAGCTGCCCTGTCATGCAAAAATCTAAACATGTTTGTGTTAATTGCTCAGTGCAAAGAAAGAGAAGTAATGGGAACCTGGTATTTCTTTGTTCTTTCTACATGTGTCTAATAGACATGAACAAGTTCTTTGAAAAACATCTATGACCTTTGAAACATGTCTCGTCTTCATGCTCTATGTTGACTATGGTTTCAATAATAAACATACATTTGCATAAAGCATCCATATTTATCCATGCCCACGTTGATTAGAGTATTACAAACTTGAAAAGTATTAATTTAAGGTACATTTAGAACAAATAAAAAATGTGTGATTAATCACAAGTTAACTCATGACAATCATGCGATTAATCGATTAAAAATCAACCTCTATTGTGTCTGCCCCATGATGAACACAATTATTTAATATGTGTGCTGGGCAACCCACACCAATCAGAGTCTTGTTCTGCAGCAACCTCTTCACATTTGCAAACACATTGGGTGTTTCTCAATATGCGCTCTTCAGCGATCTTGCGTCCTTGTGTTCTCGTTTTACGTCATCATTAACCGTCGAAGTTCAGACCCAATTCTCAAGAACGCAAGTACAGAGGACGCATGAAAGAACCCGGATGTGTTCTTGATACCGAGGATGCATCGAATGCAGACTTGAGCTAGTACTCGCCTGGTGTCCCAGAAGTCATTGCGGCCGGTTCCGAGTTCGCTCTTCCAAGGAAGCTTGGCAAGACCGGTCTCCACGAGAACACAAGTCCGTTCTCTGCGTTCTTGGAATTGAGAAACAGCCATTGTTTCCCCCTTCATCATGTCGGATTCCACCAAAATTTGTGTTGCAATTGTCTCCAGTAAATGCAATGCATTTTTCAGACAAGAGATAATTTGCAATGGTTTCTGCTTTCTCATTAGGTGTGTCTTTCACCTCAATTAATTTTGTTTGCACACCGCCCTTCTTCCAATCAAAGTACTGGATTATGATGGGGAATATTTTCACTGCTCCGTTACTCCCGTCTGTACAAATACCACAATACTGGATTTCTTTCAGTGCTTCACGTGTGACTTCACCGGTGTGGGGCGCTGAAACACCATTCACAATGGCCTAGGTCTTAGTGCGGGCACTACTAAACTTTTTGGCCGTGTCAGAATCTGGGAATACCCTTTTTTAGCAATGCACTAGTGCAATCCATGGACCTGTAGCTGTTGTGGTGTTTCACTGTATGAAATGACAATGCACCCTCTGCTGCATTCACAGCATCCTCAGATTTCCCGGGTCTCACAAAGAACTCCGTCAACTTTGTTGAACTTGAACTACTCTCACCTCGCACAGCTTTTTTATGTTTTTCGGTGTCCATGTGAGCTTTGAGATCTGTTGCACCCCCATTGGACACCGAAACATATGTGCCAGGTTTGCATACGGTGCACGCAGCCTCCCACTTGTCCCGACCGGGAGAGTAAGTGGGGAAATTCTTCTGTAACTCATTGGTAAATGTGCATTTGCGCTTCGGCATGTTGCAGGCGTAAGTGCTCGCCTCGGACGGCTGTCTGCTCGCTCGTTGTGAGTGTAAAGAGAGCCGCCCATGCGGCAGCCTCTCAGGGATTACGTCACATGCAGCACCGCAGGTGTAGATTGCCCTAGTGCCGGTCAATTTAATGGCCCAATGAAAAAGAATGAAAACCAGAACATTTTCATCACTTTATAAAACAGACAGGACGGCCAGGACAGGACGTGAAAACAGGACGTTTGGTCACCCTACTCTGCTTGCCTTAGCTCGATTCAAAATGGTAAGATTGTAATGTTTTTAATTCCAGTGGTACTGGTGGATTTCCGCGGGAAATTCGAGCATGTCTTTGTGTCATTACGTCACATCTGTCCACATAAAGTCACATCTGTCCACATAAAGTCACATCTGTCCACATAAAGTCACATCTGACCACATAAAGAAGAGTCTCGGCTAGTCGGCTATATTGCGTGTGAGGACGCTGGTGGTGGAGATTTGTAGCCTTTTCTCGCAGCACTTGATATAATTAAACTTATCAATTTGATGGCGGATCCAGAAAGGTTCAAACGACAAATCACCAGTGACAACTGGAGATTCACGAACAAACGCGAAAGATTTCGGACTTAAGAGAAAAAAAAAAGAGACTGACACCGGCCCATGCGAAAACAAATATCGGAAGGGCATTAAATGTCACGCAATGCTGATGTTGTTAACATTAACAATTTGAGGACAAAGCATAATTTGCACGGTTTGACATGATATGATAAGCGATCGTTAGATTTAATCAGCGCGATTTACTGCAATGCTTTTTTCCCTTAGTTGGTCAGAACAAAAGTGGATGTTACTTGGTCAGACGACATTTTCTGGTGAAAACTCTTATGTTGGTCATACTTCCCAAAAGTAGAATCTGTGATTGCGAATGCCAGGATCCACACCGGCGCGGTGATTGACAGCTGCACATTCTCCTCAAAACATTGGATTCATCCGCGCTGTGCCGTGCCGAAGCATAACCCACGTACAGCTGATAACTCCGCAAATAACTGCAATTGCAGATTTCGAACAGAGATGGCGACAAAGAGGGAAAACTACGGACTGCAGCTTTAAGGTTTTCACTTTAATTCTTAATACAAGATATTCTGCTGTGGTTCTCGACTGGTTTTGAGCCGCAACCCAGATTTTTAGGAATTGAAACAAAGCTAATTTATTTATCAAAGATGGCTGACACACACGCTCACACACACACACACACACACACACACTTCAGGATTTGAAGGTCCAAATGTGAGTTTCAGTGCAGCTTCAAAGTTTCGACACGATCCCAGCCGAGGAATAAGAGTCTTATCTAGACAAACCATCGGCCATTAAAAAAAATAAAAACCATTTATATGCTTTTTAACCACAAATGCTCGTCTTGCACCAGCTGTGATGCGACACACATAATCAGGTTGTAATTTAAAATTTTGAAGTGAACTACTCCTTTAAGCTTCACTCATGTCTTTCAAAATAAAAGTCTCGCATCAGAAAAACATTCAGAATTATTTTTTTGTTGTTGTTCTTTGACTACACGCCCCGTGACCCGGCGTTTGATCACCTAAATCAATACGGATCACTGTAAATTGTAATGTGGACTCGTGCATTTTCTGTAAAGCTGCTTTGAAATCACAGTGTATTGTGAGAAGCACTATATAAATAAATGTGAATTGAAATTGAATTGAACTTCAAGGTAACTCACACTCACCACTTTGTTGGGGTCGTTGCGATGGTTCTCCATGCAGTGCTTCACCAGCTCCTGTTGGTCCAGGTTTCGGGCGCCACAGAATGGACACACAAATGTGGAGCGGTTTGGAATATTGCTGTCGATGGAGAAAAACATGTTCCTGAAAACCACACTTGCGTAACAGTACAGACACCGGTAACACTTTACAGTAAGGTTCATTAGTTAACAACCTTACTTAACACGAACTAAGAATGAACAATACTTCTACAGCATTAATTAATCTTAGTTAATATTAATTTCAACATTTACTACTACGTTATTAAAATCAAAGGTTGTATTTGTTAACATTAGTTAATGCACTGTGAACTAACAGCTGTATTATTATTAACTAACACAAAGATTAAAAAAATACTGTAACAAATGTATTACTCATTTGTTAGTTCATGTCCTTATTGTTAAGTGTTACCCAGATATCTTGCAGCAAAAATGACTCAATTACACAAGTCACCAATATTGCTTTTTGACAACATTTACAGCATTCCCCCAGTAGACAATCATTTTAACTCTGATCACCAAAATGACATTTTAACGTTTTTTCCTAGAAAAAAAAAATCTTCATGCATTAAAATATCTTGACTGTAACTCGACACCCTTGCCTCATTTAGTATTCGCGATTCTATGAATATGCAAATGAGCCCCGCCTCCACTCACTCACTCAGCTCAGAGATCCACTGGTTGATGATCACACGTTGATCTGATTGGTTACAGGGTAGTTTGTGACGTCAGAAACACCAGCGATTTCAAAGCGTGTTTTTGAGACTGTCTTTGGTTCACTGCAGTTTTAAGGAGGAAATACTCAGCAATGGTGTCGACTTATGAACTTACACATGGTTTGTCTTAAAGCAGATTAAAAACACCACATAGACACATAAACAACATTAAACGTTGGAGTTTCTCAAACAGGGGGACTAAGTATTTTACCCATACTAAATGTAGGCTCTCTAGTCCTAGGATTTGTGAGAGGAGAAATCACGTTTATTTTCTAAAATCCCCTATAAATTGGAGAAAAGGTGCAACACTCAACACTCTTAACACTTTAACGTAACTTATTACATTTACTGAGAAGAACTGTCTTACTCTTAACCAACTAATATCACATTTCTACAGAATTACATAATGAGAGCAAAAGAGTAAACAGGCAAATGAACAGAGTTGTGTAACAAACTGATTATCATTGCTAACATGAATTATGCAAATGTGCAACCAGAGGGTGTATAACACTGAAACGAAGTCTATAAGAAATGAGCCAATAACCTTGTGTTCTCATGCCTGAACAACTTCGGGGGTATTACGTTTATTTAGCAGACTAACGAATGTTAACACGCCAATGGAATATTAATAGTTTCAGGCTAAATTTGTTTAGATAGCCAGCAAACATGGACAAGCGGAAGGATAAAAACTGCATTTCTCTCAGGATTATGGGTAATGTAACACTTAACTGGGAATTCAGTTCAATTTAATAATATTTTTACTTCCGGAAACCACATTGTGATGCTCTATACTGCCAAAATGTTTACATATTATATTATAATTCCATAAAACACATTCTCAATCAACACTATGTAGAGGACAATACAAAGGCAATCAAACATGTAAATGTACCTTGGTTTACGTTTGCCTTTCTGAACCAGATATCTACTCTTTTTGTTTAAAGTTCCCCAATTATACTTTGTCAAATATTCCCTTTCATGCAGTGTGTAATAGAGATGTTTGCAAATGTAAAAGGTCTGCATAGTTTCAAAGATCAAAGCGCACAACAAATAAAGTTACTGACTCCTAAAACAAAGAATCGATTCTGAACTGTCAGTAATTCCAGTCTCTCTTTCTACGTAACAATGTAACTAATTTGCATAATGCCAGTCTGTGATCTTGATTGGCTGAACAGCGTCTCTTAGCTCCGCCCTCAAACACTGTAGTTTATCTGAGACTGGAAGCGTTTGGTTTGTGTTGTTCATGTCGAGAAGACGCTGCAAATCCACTTGCGTTGGAATTGATATGGAAAAACGACGCCATCATAATGGCCTTTTTGTTTCCGACACGCGCTGTAAGCATTCGACCAATCACAGCAGACTGAGCTGTCTGACCAATCAGAGCAGAGCAGGCTCTCAGAGAGGCGGGGTTTAGAGAGACTGAATCTTTGAACGAACCGTTTTCAGACTCTTTGAGAAATGAGGTGATGCTGCAATGTATATAATGAGAAAATGTAAGTGTTATTTGACCTTGGATGCATGTAAACCTGTTGTAAGAGACTCCAAAACAAAATGGGGAGCCTTTAAAATGGTATAATAGGGCACTTTAAATTCTGCCATGCAGCTTGAATACCCTGATGGTCTGGCAAAGATGTTTGCATGGAGAAGACTGAGAGATAACTGGATTAATAGAGGAGGCAGACAAGCATAGAGGAAAAAATTTAATTGCGTCTGACACAAGGCAAGGCAAGGCAAGGCAAGTTTATTTATATAGCACATTTCATACACAATGGCAATTCAAAGTGCTTTACATAGAAGAAATTAAAATAATAAAAAGAAATAAGAATAATTAAAACAGTTTAGAAAAATAAACAATAAAATACAGTACAAACAGTCGGACGAACATTGGCACAGTGCTCATTCAGTAAATGCATAGTTAAACAGATGTGTTTTGAGTCTGGATTTGAATGTGACTACAGTAGGAGCACATCTGATCTCCTCTGGAAGCTGGTTCCAGCTGCGGCTGGCATAATAGCTAAAAGCAGACTCACCATGCTTAGAGTGAACCCTTGGTATTTCTAGCTGATATGATCCTAATGATCTGAGGGATCTGTTGGGTTTATATTCAGTGAGCATATCTGCAATGTATTGAGGTCCTAGGCCATTGAATGATTTATATACCAGTAATAATACTTTAAAATCAATCCTAAATTTAACTGGGAGCCAGTGTAAAGACCTGAGGACTGGTGTGATATGTTCATATTTTCTGGTTCTGCTCAGAATCCTGGCGGCAGCGTTCTGTATGAGCTGCAACTGTCTTATGGTCTTTTTGGGAAGGCCAGTGAGGAGTCCATTACAATAATCCACCCTGCTGGTGATGAAAGCATGAACAAGTTTCTCTAAGTCTTGTCTGGAAACAAAGCATCTAATTCTTGCAATATTTTTCAGATGATAGTATGCTGATTTAGTTATTGCTTTGACATGACTACTGAAACTAAGCTCTGACTCTAGTGTCACACCAAGATTCCTGACTTGATGTTTAGTTGTTTGACCCCTAGAGTGAAGGTATGCGTTCACCTTGAGAACTTCATCTTTGTTTCCAAACGCAATGACTTCAGTTTTGTCTTTGTTTAACTGAAGAAAGTTTTGACACATCCAACTGTTGACTTCATCAATGCATTGGCACAGGGAGTCAATGGGGCTGTAATCGTTAGGCGATAGGGCTAAGTAGAGCTGTGTGTCGTCTGCATAGCTGTGGTAAGCAATTTGGTTCTTTCTCATTATTTGGCTCATTGGGAGCATATACAGGTTGAACAGGAGTGGCGCAAGAATTGAGCCTTGAGGGACTCCGCATGTCATGGATGTCCACTCAGACTTATGATCTCCTATACTCACATAATAACCTCTCCCATCTAAGTATGACCTGAACCATTTTAGGACTATCCCAGAAAGCCCCACCCAGTTTTCCAGCCTGTCAAGAAGTATGTTATGATCGACAGTGCCAAATGCAGCACTGAGGTCGAGTAGCACCAGCACTGATAATTTGCCTGAATCAGTATTTAAGCGAATATCGTTTATTATCTTTATGAGCGCTGTCTCTGTCCTGTGGTGCGGTCAGAAACCAGATTGAAAATTGTCAAAGTATCCATTCAAGCATAAGAATTTGTTCAGCTGATTGAAGACAACTTTTTCAATGACCTTGCCTATGAAAGGAAGATTTGAGATCGGTCTATAGTTGCTTAATATGGTCTTATCCAGATTGCTCTTTTTCAGGAGGGGCTTGACAACTGCAGTTTTCAGGGAGTTTGGAAAACTCCCAGAGAGAAGTGAAGCATTTACCACTTCTAGAAGATCTGCTTCTAAACTGTTTAACACACTTTTGAAAAACGATGTGGGAAGTGTGTCAAGAGCGCAGGTTGATGTTTTAAGGTGCTGTACGGTTTCTTCCAAAATTTTGCCATCAATTTCTTTGAAATCAGACATAGTAACTACTTTCTCAGGTGGTCTGATCTGTCTGACCCCAGTGCAACTCAAGGATGTGCTGATCACCTTTCTGATATTATTGATTTTCTCAGAGAAGAAAGAAGCAAACTCACTGCACTTGCTGTCTGAGAGCATTTCACTGGGAATCTGGCTTGGGGGGTTTGTCAGTCTCTCTACAGTAGCAAAAAGAGTGCGTGTGTTGTTTAAATTGCTGTTTATAATATTTGAGAAGAAAGTCTGTCTAGCTTTGCCTAGTTCCATATTGAAAGCATGAAGGCTGTCTTTGTAGATGTTATAATGGACTACAAGTTTTGTCTTCCGCCACATGCGCTCTGCTTTTCTGCATTGTCTTTTCATATTTTGCACTGCTGTTGAGTTTCTCCAAGGTGCCTTTTGTCTGCCACTCTTCTTCCTGACTTTCACAGGAGCAATATCATCAATTACACTTTTAACTTTTGAGTTAAAAGAATCAAGGAGAAAATCAACAGAGTCTGCAGATATGCTTGGTGTTAAAGATATAGCCTTCATAAATAGGACACTAGTGTTCTCATTTAAGCATCTCTTCTTGACAGACACAGATCTAGCTTCAGTGGCAGGAGAGATCAATATATCAAAGAAAATACAGAAATGATCAGACAGTGCTACATCCTTAATAACAATCAATCGATGAAATGTTTAGACCCTTACTGATAAGTAAATCTAAAGTGTGTCCACGATTGTGTGTGGGTCCATGTACATGCTGAGTCAGATCAAAAGTTTTTAAAACAGTTCTGATTTCTTTTGCCATATTGTTTTCTGCATTATCTATATGGATGTTAAAATCTCCAGCAATGGCAAAACAGTCAAACTCTGAGGTAATTGTTGATAACAGTTCTGTAAAGTCCTCAGCAAAGGCTGGAGAGTATTTTGGAGGCCTGTAAATAATGAAAAGTAAAATGCGTGGAGCACCTTTTAACACAGTACCCAGATATTCGAAAGACAAGTAATTCCCAAATGATATTTGCTTACATTGATAGATATCTTTAAAAAGAGCAGCTAGACCCCCACCTCTCTTAACAGCTCTGCAGACACTCATAAAAGTAAAGTTAGGAGGGGCTGCTTCATTGAGGATTGTTGCACTGTAGCTGTCTTCTAGCCAGGTTTCATTTGCATAAAATCCAGGTTGTTTGTGGTTATTAAGTCGTTGACTAGAAGTGATTTATTTTTAAGTGAGCGAATGTTTAAAAGAGCTAACTTAACAGACTTACTTTTCCCCACAGCAATATTAGTTTGACGTGTAATAGGCACCAGATTAGTTGGGTTTGCTGTACGGCTATTGAAGGCCTTAGACTTTCTATCATGTAATAGAACAGCAATAGAGAAAGATACAGGCACACTGGGTTCCCGCTTGTTTTGTAAACATTTGAGAAAGTTACTGTTATCAGAGCGGGCACCCGACACATATCACTGAGAGCTGGTATCAGTTGTTTTTGGTTCACCTCGAGCAGATGGAGGAGGGTGTGGGCCCTGGCGTTGTGGCAGAGGCCGAAGAGCTCTCACAGGAGGGGGAGGGCGAGCTGGGCCCGCAGGCTTTGGTGGTAGTGGTGCCTGTCTTTTTTTAGTTGGTATCTGGGGGCTTGCAGCAAAAGAGTGGGATAGTCTGGTTCCAGCATGCACCAGTTCTTCCATTTTCTGTGAGAAGCACAGTAGTGGCGTTGCTGGGGAGAGGGAGAAAGTGTCTGGTGAAAGGGGCTGTTGCTCTGGTGTTATAGGAGGCTGTGATATGCTGTCCTGGCTTCCCTGGCTGTTTTCCAGGAAGTCGTCCTTGGGTGCTGAATCTTCAAGCAGTTCTGAAATGGCTGTCTGTGGTGAGCTCTGTGGGCAGGGCTCAGCTGAGATTGAGTCCGTGAGCAGAGGTTGTTGTGGCGGAGTGATGTTATCATGTCCATTTTGCTGCTGAAGTGAAGTCCCGTGGTCATTCATACTGTGTCCAGGTGTGTGTGTGCCGTTCAGATTGAGTGGATTGGCACAAACCGCAGAAGGATGATTTAGGGAGAAGTAGATATTGTCCTTTAACACTCTTGAACCAAGTTTGTTTGGGTGATGGCCATCCCGATGAAACAGTTGTCGTTGACTCCAGAAAAGATTGAAATTGTCAATGAAGTTCACTGCTTTTATATTGCAGGTTTTTTGCAGCCACGTATTTAGCCCAAGCAACCGTGAAAACCTGTTTGTTCCTCTTGCTGGTAGTGGTCCACTGATGAATGTTTGAACTTTCAGTCTTTTAAGTGTTTCAAAAAGTTCATTGAAATCCTTCTTAAGGAGTTCTGACTGCTCTTTATGAATATCATTCTTCCCCACATGTATGATGAGTCGATTTGCAGTCTTATGTTTCATCAGAATGTTCTGACGTTCCCTGTTTATATCAGAAGTTGTTGCTTGTGGAAGGCAGCACGTAGTTGTATCCCTGTTGCTAATGTTTCTGATTATGGAGTCCCCCACTATCAGAGTCCTGGGCTCGGCTGCACTCTGAGCTGAGTGCTGCTGTCTGCTCGACCTTGAGCGCCAGTTAGCATCAGTGTTAGCTACTGGCCTATTCAGTCTGTGTTCGATCACATTCATCACATTTGTGGATTCCTCATTTACATTCATTAGTACTTCAAATCTGTTCTCAAGATGTATAGGCAGTGGTAGCAGACCAGTGTTTGCAATCCTTGTCAGAGCTGTATCTGGGGTAGAGGATGCTACTGCGGCAATATGTGATGCTCGTGACAATCTGATGTCTCGAGTGCCTTTGGGTTTAGCTCCCTGTTTGTGCCATCGATTAGTAAGTCGATCGGCTTGTTTCTCTACCTGTCGAGGAGCACTAGTTTCATGGGACTCACCGGTATGCTGAGGGTGTCCATGACGAAGCTCTGTTGTGTGCTCCGTCTGGTTTGGTGGTCCCGTAAGTAACTTTGTTTCTAGAACTGCAATCCTTTGTAAAAGTCTGTGGCAGTTAGTGCAGCAAGTAGATTCCAGAAGAGGCATTTTCTCTTATCCTTGTAGGCAGTTGTGTTTTCCTTTCCCGGTATGTAAGCTGGTCGGGTAAAAGAATTCTCAGTTTTTGTAGTAATCCAAACTTTGTCGTATGAGCACTGTGCTGATTTGCTGAAGTTAAAATTAGGTGATAAAAGGAAATAAAATAAAGGAAATAAAATATAGAAAAAATAGGAGATAAAATGTAAAAGCGATAGAGCAAAGCGCGGAGCAGTAAGCAAGAGCGTCCGAACAGTAGCTGAGCAGCTACTGTATAACTGCTCATAGTCTCAATCTATATTCCGTTAACTCTACATTGGCCAGCTCTAGTGTGCATCCTAGCAAAAGTGAATGACTGTAATTAGTTAAAAATGATTGTCAACAATGCTTTTCTTGAGCAATAATTTTTTTCTTTTTCTCATTTGGCAGACGCAGTGATGACCAACTTTCCTTCGGCGACTGAATGGGAAATAAAAAAATGCAATTTCTGGTCATTTTAAACAAGCACCAGGGAGAACAGGGGGTGGTGGTTATGGATATAAAGCTAATAATTAATTCTTAAAAATTTTAGTATCTTAAGTTGTTTTACATATTTTCCAATATTTTTGTTCATTTTTATGTTTGAATGTCTAAGGTGTTAATCTAATTGTTCTAAATAAATCCTTTATATTCAATTAGTTTGGATGGATTTTCATTTATGAGAACCTGTTATATTTGAGTGAAAAGAATCCTTATGCCTCATTTTGTTGTCTATTAGGCTACATGTATATATAGTGTAATTGATGACTAGTCTATTCTTGGGCTATGGTTAGACGTCTATTAGATTTTCACTGACAGCCCAAAATCAGCCTTGTTTTAGCCTAGACCCATATTGCCTGTCTATTAGATGTATATATGTAGTCGTTTAATAGCTGTCTAATTGATGACTAGTCTGTTCTTGGGCTACGGTTAGACGTCTATTAGATGTATATATGTAGTCATTCAATAGCTGTCTATTCTTGGGCTATGTTTAGACGTCTATTAGATTTTCACTGACAGCCCAAAATTAGCCTCGTTTTAGCCTAGACGTCTGGGCTGTGTTTTGACGGCTATTAGACGTCTATTAGACGCAAAATTGCTTGCTGGGCATACTGGTTTCGAACGGGTGTTTTGGGTGGACTATTATTATTCCTGGCCGGGTCTCCTTGTGCCCCTCCATCATCCACAGGAGACTTGTTTTTTTTTTTTTTTAAATAGCACACAATACTTATATTTATAAAATGACTTATTTACTTATTACCTAATTACTTACTTATATTTATAAAAAAAGATATATGTCAACACTAAATTAGCTATACGAAATGGCTACTAGAGACATTGTGTGGTTGTATTTTTTGTTCTTGTACGGTTCTCCATCACAGACACATCAGGTGCGTTCACTCCACGCCGAAATTAAGAAGATTTCAACTTGTAAAAATCATTTTTCTGGGCAGTTTTCAAGGATTTTGCTCAAATAGGCTAATCGGATCGCTTTTCAAGACGGCTATTGACAATCATATGAGCAGCTCCTTTATAATCGCACCCTCGGCTCTATATAAACGCGCGCATGAGAAACTTAGAAATTTAACTTGGGATTTTAAAATTGTGATTTCCAGCACCGATTGTCTGCTGTAAATAAACTAGTAGGCTATATGTTTAAATAAAACATATAATAATAATAATTATTATATCATATTTATTGTTTGATTATCTCCTGTTTAAAAAAAAATAGGGAAATGGGCGTGCTATAGTATCTTAGAATGGTTTTCTTTCTTGCATTTTTATCTCTCACAATGATGGATGTCAATTAAAATTGTGGATTGTTAATTAGTCAATGCATCCTCTTATTTTCAAGAGGTAAACATAAAGCTGCTTAGTTTGTGTTTAATGCTTGTAATTGTACATAATACAGTATTTAAAATTGTATTGCTTTTTTTCTCTTTCTTCATTTTGTTCTTAACAGCTCCCACTCACTGAGGTGAAGCCACATGCATGAAATATTGTTCTTGTAATCACTTTCTAGCATTTCAGTAATAAAAGTGTACATCTTTAAAATGCAAATACAGCGAAGTGCAAACGTTACCCTACGGGGCTCGGCTGTGGTCAAAAAGGATTTAAACAATTCATTTTAAATTGATCTCTTCTTGTAAAGTCAGTGATTGTGGATTCAGGTGGCAGTTAAATTACCTCACGACTTGTAAGAAATCATTGTTTGTGCAATTTTAGAGAAGAGTACAAATGCAAACATCTTGCTATTTATTTCTGCACTGATATACACTATACACTTGATTATGTAATATAATCATTAAACATTTTAATTGAATAATTGATTAAGTATTGTTTAATTATTCAATTAAAATGTGTAAGGATTATTCAATTCACTTTGATGGAATTTTATTATTAATTGAATTCCGTAAATCTAAAAAAAAAAAAGGCTTAATTTCTTTGAGTGTACAGGTTATACTCGAGCTGTATGAGCTTTAATAAATTCTGAAAAAAGTGCTTTATGGCGCAATAAAAAAAGAACATTTTCTAGAACATCTTTTTTTAAAGAGTGTAGTTCTGAAGAAGAAAAAACATGCAAATTCTTTAGAGATTTCTTGTGAAAACTAAATGAAACGTTAGAAAATATTTAGTGTGTAGGCTGGGTTATCTAGTGTCCTCATCTACAAGCCGTTAAATATTCATGGGAAAGGACACCTGAAAATGACAGTTTATGCCTTTCTACACAATAAATGACATTGCATTTTGCCTAATGCCTTTGTGTTTCTCTTGTAAGTCTAAATAGGTAGATTTTTTTCAGTAATACAACTGAAAAGTTTTAAGTTTCATACAAACGTACACCCACTACATGTATTTTATACTCTCAACAATCATGAAAATGCAACAAATAAATGAGAATAAATAAATAAATACATACAGAAATAACTGAATGAATGAAAAAAAAATTGTCCACCAAATCCTCACAGTTTAGAAACCTCCCTCTCAGTAAAATAATGTGCTCTTTCAATACAGAATATGTCTGCTGCGACCAAACCCACATTAATGTCACAGGAGGTGGAGAGTAGAGCCGGAATTGAACTTTATATAAAAGTGCTTCAGAATAAACTGAGGATCCAGAGTTTGTACATCTTTCATTCAGGCAAAATGTTGACCTACAAGGTGATTGTTCAGTAGACAGATTATTGCTGAGAAAACGAACAATGGAAATCCAGGGTCAACAATTGGTTCAACTGGTTCCCAGTGTTCTTCAGAATATCTGATTTTGTGTTCCTCAGAAGAAAAGAAGTCATACTGGTTTCCAGCGGGTGTGTAAATGATGACAAAATTCTCATGGTTGGGTGGACTATTATTATTCCTGGCCGGGTCTCCTTGTGTCCCTCCATCATCCATAGGAGACTCTTTTTTCCCCTTTTTTTTATAGCACACAATACTTATTTATGTTTATATACATTTATAAAATTACTTATTTACTTATTACATAATTACTTGTGTGTTTCCATCCAACGGCTTTAAAGCGAATAAAAACCTGTGCGTAATGACGTCACATGCTGTTTTGCGATCAAATTGACATTCAAGCAAACATTTGCGAACAAAGTTTTGCTAGACATAATGGATTGCGCCATCTTCCAACAAATGATCAATATTGCACAAGTTGTAATAGTGCTTAGAGTCCTGCACGGGTCCATTTTTGGAGACCCGCCCCCGCCCGTATACCCGCAAAGTTCAGCACCAGATCCGACCTGTCACCCGTGATAATATCAAAATTAAATCCGCACACGCCCAGACCCGTTAATATTTGGCCCGACCCGTGCCCGCGATAAATCACACACAAGCTAAAATCATTCCAATTAAAGTGCTTTATTTTTTATCTGCACCTCTCTCAACATCACAATATCCTCATGAATGGGCTAATGAGCGCTAAAGTGCGCTTTGTTTTGCACCATTCAAGTAGCCTAGGCTACCTCCAGTTCACGCACCGATGTCTCAATGTCCTGATTATATTGCCTGCTATATTTAGCTCTTGTTTATTAAATCCAGGAAATTGGTTGATGAAACATTTATTAAAATTAAGATACAATTAATACAAAACGAAATTCACTTGTCCACTTACATCTGTCTTGACACCCGCCATGTGTGCAAACCATAGACAGTATATAAGAGGTGCAAACAGAGCAGAAATACTGGGCGGAAATAAACTAAAACTTCTTCTTTTGTGGCGGGTTGCAACCATAAAATGACCTAAAACTTAATCGCAATCCATTATTTATTCGGCAAATAACGTTTCCATCAGCGTTTATGCATAAACCGTATCGATCAAGATAAAATCCGATGAGACCGACCGTATTTCATTTTAGTGGATATTCAAGAAATTCAATCGAATTTTACTGTTTCCATAATGCATTTTTCATTCGATATCACTTAACTCGGATAAAAACGTGTGGATGGAAACAGTAGTGTGTGGTTGTATTTTTTGTTCTTTTACGGTTCTCCCTCACAGACACATCAGGTGCGTTCACACCATGACGAAATTACCATAATTACAAGATTCCAACTTGTAAAAAAGAATTTTTCTGAGCAGTTTTCAAGGATTTTGCACAAATAATCGGATCACTTTTCAAGACGGCTATTGACAATCATATGAGCAGCTCATTTATAATCCCACCCTCGGCTCTATATAAACGTGCGCATGGGAAACTTGGAAATTTAACTTGGGAATTTAAAATTGGGATTTCCAGCACCGATTAGCATATGTTTAAATAAAAACAATAAATACACATGTAATATAATAGGCTAATTATTATTATTATATAATATTTATTATTTGATTATCTCCTGTTTAAAAAAAGGAAAATGGGCGTGCTAGTATCTTAGAATGGTTTTCTTTCTTGCATTTTTATCTCTCACAATGATGGATGTCAATTAAAAATTGTGGATTGTTAATTAGTCAATGCAGCCTCTTATTTTCAAGAGGTATAAAGCTGCTTGGTTTATGTGTGTTTAATGCTTGTAATTGTACATAATAGGCTAAAATATTTAAAATTGTATTGCTTTTTTTCTCTTTCTTCATTTTGTTCTTAACAGCTCCCACTCGCGGAGGTGAAGCCACATGCATGAAATATTGTTCTTGTAATTACTTTCCAGCATTTCAGTAATAAAAGTGTACATCTTTAAAATGCAAATTACAGCGTAGTGCAAACGTTACCCTACGGGGCTCGGCTGTGGTCAAAAAGGATTTAAACAATTCATTTTGAATTGATCTCTTCTTGTAAAGTCAGTAATTGTGGATTCAAAACTGCTACTGGAGATCTTTAAAACGCAGTGCAGCTGCACAGCATACACAGATGAACGGCGAGAGCGGCCATTGGCTGTGCTGCGGCAACTGCACGAACCTATGGCGAGGCCGCGGCTCAGACGCGCGAACCAATCAGGGCACTTCGCGCCCTGGCACAAGAGCCATCCAGAATGGGCGTGGCCTACGACTATAAAAGCGCCCATTCTCCGCCTAGCTAGAACGGTTTAATGGTTTAACGGTTTAGGTTTAATCGACTGAAGCGATCCCCTGATCAAAGCACAAAAGCAGGACGGGTTACGCAATACTCGTTCCCGATCTCAGGGAACCGATGTTAGGCTACGTTAGTAACTGAGACGTTCCCTTTCGAGAGGTCCAATCCAATCCAACGTTAGGCTATTTGTTAAGCACTTTAAAACAACCAAAGTTGACCAAAGTGCTGTACAGGAAAATAAATAAATCATAAATAAAAAACATAACAGCTCACATGAGGCGCAAAATTAGGCCTACATATAAAATACAATAAAATGAAACGACATAAACAAAAGTACAAATAATAACCACGCATTAAAAGCAATCAAAATAAGAAATTAAATCAAGTAAATAAAATCAAGTCAAGTCAAGTCATCTTCATATAGCGCTTTAAACAATGTAGATTGTTTCAAAGCAGCTTTACAGAGATAAATGTATAATTTAAGGTAACAGAGATTGTTTTGGCTTTATAGCTGTTCTTTAATAAAGTTATTTTCCAGCTGAAGTTAGTTTTGATTGATTCGCTTCCGTCACAATGATCATTTGTTATTAAATTAGGGGCCGCTAGACGACACCATTATCTCTACACAGACTTTAAGAAGAAAAAACATGCAAATTCTTTAGAGATTTCTTGTGAAAACTAAATGAAAGGTAAGAAAATATGTTTGTGTGTAGGCTGGGTTATCTGTTCTCCTCATCTACAAGCCTCTATGTTAAAATCTGCATGGGAAAGGACACCTGAAAATGACAGTTTATGCCTTTCTATTACACAATAAATTGCATTGCATCGTTGCCTAACACCTTTGTGTTTCTCTTGTAAGTCTAGGTAGAATTATTCAGAAATACAACTGAAAAGTTTTCAGTTTAGTACAAACGTACACCCACTGTGTGTCATTTATACTTGCAACAATCATGAAAATGCAAAAAAAAAAAAAAAAAGTATAATAATAATAATAATTAAAAAAAATATAGTGAAAGTCCTGTTGAATTGGGTTACTTGATTGAAACATGTTATTTCAAAATGAAAACATCAAGTTAATTCAAAGAGTAAGAGTTTCAAGACAATTTAAAATGAAGCAATCACATTTGAACCAGAAGCCAATACGCAACAATAGCTAAACACATTAATACATTTTGCCTTTTTTTTTTAGAATATAAACTCGTTTTTATGGCAACCATTTAATGGGTTGCACCAATAAGGATTAATCTGAACTCTAGATTTAATCAAGGTTTATCTAATAATTCTGTTGTACCAAACTTTAAACCTTGTTTAAAAATAAGCAGGTTTATGTCATTTTTATCCTGGATTAACTTTAAACCAGTTCCTCCAGAACGTTAAACTCAGATTTAAATCTTATTAGGGATTGACCTTGTTAATATATGTTTAAAAATTAAGAGGTGCAAAACAACTAAACTTAAAATAAAGCCCAAATCAACAAATAGCTTGGCTTTCAATTCATGGGGCTACAATTAATTTCTTATACAATAACCTATTACATTATGTGAAAAATCATTATTAGGCTACTTTGGAAAATCGTTATTACATCATTAGCTCAAGATTTTATTACATTTTGACAAAATTATTACATTATAAACATTTTATTACATTAATAGTGTAATACCAATTACAGTAACAGTTTCAAGTCAATTTAACATGAAGCAATCACATTTGGACCAGAAACCAATATGCAACAATAGCTAAATATATTAATACATTTAGCCTTTTTTTAGACTATAAACAAGTTTTTATAAAAACAAAGCAATACAATTTTAAAATATGTATTATAATATATAAACATTACAAAATATAAGCAGCTTTATGTTTACCTCGTGTAAAAAAAGAGGCTGCATTAACAAATTTCTGCTCATGCTTATTAATATAATATTTATTAGTAGTAGTAGTAGTTATTTATCTCAGATTCTCTGAACTGTTAAACAATGCTCTATATTTAAATACAATAAAGAAAAACATGATATACGCTTTTTGGGGTCCATTTTAAAGGGATAGTTCGTTCAAAAATAAAAATTCTGTCGCCCCATGTTGTATATGACTCATTCTTCCATGGGACATAATCCAGAAACCAACAATGGAAGTCAAGAGGCAACAGTATCGGTTCTACTGGTTCCAGTGTTCTTCATAATATCTAATTTTGTGTTCCACAGAAGAAGTCATACTGGTTTCCAGCGGGTGTGTAAATGATGACAGAATTCTCATGGTTGGGTGGACTATTATTATTCCTGGCCGGGTCTCCTTGTGTCCCTCCATCATCCACAGGAGACTTTTTATTTTATTTTATATAACCGACTTTTATTTTATATATAGCACACAATACTTATTTATATTTAAATATATTTATAAAATTACTTATTTACTGATTACTTAATTACTTATATTTATAATAAAATATATAGCAACGCTAAATTAGCTACAAGAATTATAGAGACATTGTGTGGTTGTGTTTTTCTGTGCAGTTCTGCCTCACTCAGCACCTGAGGTGCGTTCACGCTAAGCCGAAATTACCCTATAATTACAAGATTCCAACTTGCCAAAATCATTCATGCCCTCATCCACATCCTTTCTGGGCAGTTTTCAAGGATTTTGCAGACAATCGGATCGCTTTTCAAGACGGCTATTGACAATCATATGAGCAGCTCCTGTATAATCGCGCCCTCGGCTCTATATAAACGCGCGCATGGGACACTTGGAAATTTAACTTGGAATTTTAAAATTGTGATTTCCAGCATCGATTGTCTGCTGTAAATAAACTAGCATATGTTTAAATAAAAACAATAAATTAATATGTAACATAATAATAATAATTATATTTATTATTTGATTATCTTCTGTTTATAAAATAGGAAAATGGGTGTGCTGTAGTATTAGGCTATATCTTAGAATGGTTTTCTTTCTTGCATCTTATCTCTCACAATGATGGATGTCAATTAAAAATTGTGGATTGTTAATTAGTCAATGCAAACTCTTATTTTCAAGAGCAACATAAAGCTGCTTGGTTTATGTGTGTTTAATGGCTATATATTAGCCTACAATATTTCAAATTGTATTGCTTTTTTTCCTCTTTCTTCATTTTGTTCTTAACAGCTCAAACTCGCTGAGGTGGAGCCACATGAAATATTGTTCTCGTAATTACTTTCCAGCATTTCAGTAATAAAAGTGTACATCTTTAAAATGCGAAGTGCAAAAGTTACCCTAGGGTTTGGCAGTGGTCAAAAAGGATTTAAACAGTGCATTTTGAATTAATCTATTCTTGTAAACTCAGTGATTGTGGATTCAGGTGGCAATTCAATTACCTCATGATTTTTGTGTTTGACAAAAAAAAAAAAATAATAAATAAATAAAATCATCGACTAACTCCTGTAATTGCTGAAAATACCCCACGACCCCTTGAGAAACAATTAGGCCATTATCCGAAATCACACTGACTGATCAATATCCAAAACCAACTCGATTTCCGTCATCGTATAAATTGTATTAGCCTACTTTTGTTTCGAATTGTTTGTCTGTTTTTGTTCTTGTAAGAGGTCATTGAATGTGCAATTTTAGAGAAGAGTTCAAATGCAAACATCTCGCCATTTATTTCTGCAGTAATGTCATAGGCCTAAGCATTTCAATTAATAGTAAAATTCCATTATATTGAATTGAATTGAATAATCATTACACATTTTAATTGAATAATTGGTTGAGTATGGTTCAATTATTCAATTAAAATGTGTAAGCTTTAAATCTAAAAAAAGGCTTAATTTATTTGTGTGTACAGGTTATACTCGAGCTGTATTGAGCTTTGATAAATTCTGAAAAAGTGCTTTATGGTGCAAAAAAAGTGAATCTATGGCACCAGCTGAAGAACGTTTTCTAGAACCTCTTTTTTTAGTGTAGTTCTCAAAAGATTCTTTAGAAATTTATTGTGAAAACTAAATGAAAGGTTAAAATATGTAGTGTGTGGGGTGGTGTCCTCATCTACAAGCCTCTAGGCTATAAAATCTTCATGGGAAATGACAGTTGTGACAGTTTATGCCTTTCCATTACACAATATATGACAATGCATTTTTGCCTATCACCTTTGTGTTTCTCTTGTAAGTCTATATTTTTTCTTCAGAAATACAACTGAAAAGTTTTCAGTTTCGTACAAACTTACACACACTATGTGTCATTCATACTTGCAACAATCATGAAAATGCAATTAAGAAATAAGAATAAATAAATAAATACATGTAAGCAATAAGCACGGCTGAAGGGCGATGCCATTACAGGCATTAAATTACGATGTTTTGATGACTGCTTATTACTTATAAACTGCAGAAAGCAGGACATGACAGTAATAAATAAATTCAGAACCAAAAGAACATATTATCCCCCCATGATGACTAATAAATTATATATATTAGTCCCCACTCTTTCAATTCTACCAGAAATAATAACCTCACCTTCTTGCTCTTGCACTCAGGAGCATCAAGAGGATTTTTTAAAAACTTAATCAAACTGAGCTTATAGATGTATTAATTAAAGAAAAAAGTATTAAATGCAGTTTGAAAATATAAGCCTATTTATATTTATCTACATGTTTAACATGTAGAAAAATCAATAAATACATATAATTAACACTAACCTTTAAAATCATTGGCTTATCATTAATGTTTCACTCGTTGGTAATATTTAACACTTGCCGAGCTTCTGATTAAATTTAGCTATAAAGAGCGCTAATGACTTTGATAAGTCCCATCTGGATTTATTATCAGTAAATTAAAAATTGAAAAGGTCATTCTTTGTCATTTACTTTGTGGAGGGCATTTTAAATGTATTATATCCAAATTAAATTAAAATATTATATACACTCTTATATTACTCTTCACTTTTATATTACATTATATATTAGTTAATGATATTTTTATATCAATGATATTATTTGGGAGGCAAATTTAGTAATTGTAATTGTAAAAGCTTATCAGAGAAAGGGGATTGACTGTACCAGGAATACCTCTACATACCTGTCTCTTCTGTAAGTTCAGACACTTGATCACATATGCAGGTATGCACATGACATTTTAGAGTGATAGACCAAACCCACATTATAATGTCACAGGAGGTGGAGATTAGCGCCGGAAGTGAACTTCATATAAAGGTGCTTAAGAATAGTTAGAGTTTGTACATAGAAGAGTTTGTACATCTTTCATTCAGGCAAAATGTTGACCTACAAGGTGACTGTATCTACTGGTGTAGAGGTGAGGGCTGAGGAAACGAACAGCATTTACCTGACGCTGATAAACTCAAAGGATCAGAGCAGTGACAGAGTCCTGGTCAACAAATCCTTCTTTGCTGGTTTTAAAAGGGTAAGGACCTTAAAGACTTAATTATTTTTATTTTAAGTAATTTCTTTATTTCTATTATGATATTATATATATTATGATTTGATATATATATATTTATGGGTCAATGGCATGGTGTGCATATTTTTGTATTCAAGTGCATTATTTCCTTTTAAAATAATTTGATAAATTGAATTCATGACATATATCACTTTATTCTATAAAACCGATTTAGTTTTAATTCATTTTAGTACATTTAAATAATACATATTTTTTTGTTTTGTTATCTTTAACCCTGTCAGGTGGTGCAACTGTCTGCACAAATGAACAGTAAACTATTTAAAATGGTGTATTAATAATAAAAAATCGAAAAGCTAAATACTATGGCTTTATTTTAGGTTTGAAACCTAAAATAATTTTATTTTTTTTAAATATCAGTAGTTTTAAAGCTGTTGAGATCATTGAAAAACTTTTGTCCAGCAATCAGTATATTCTCAAATGTCAGGGTGACACAACTGAAAAAAAAATAATATATATATATATATACATATACACTGTCAGCAGGAAGTGTGTCATTAACACAAAATAATTATAAGTTTATGTCTTATTTTAAATAGTTACATATGTGCCCATCGTACTTTGGCCTGTCTTCAGCTATATTTGATTTTGTTTTCTTATTAACCATTTTTCTGTTAAAAGCTAGGATACACAAATGTAGAGAAATAAAAACTGCATCTGGTGAGATAAAATTTGGGCATCCTGATCACATATATCCCAGTGCACATAATCAGGGAATTTAATTAGGATGAATCCCTCTTCACCAAAGCCTGTGGAGAGATGTTTCTTGTTTATTTGTTTCCCATACAATGTGTCTAATAAAAGTTGTCATTAAAGGAGATCTCCCTTGACATCAGTGTGGATAAGGACTTTGGAGACGTTGTCTTGGTGAAACTTAAAAAGGAGGAACACATAGTCAATAAAACTTGGTATTGTGAGCATATCACAGTGAAAACTCCCTCTGAAAAATGCTTCGAGTTCCCCTGTCAGTGCTGGTTAGAAGACGAAAAGGCAGTGTTTATCCGAGAAGGCACTGGTACGTGCATTATCGCTTTTGTTCATTATCCAGTTTTAAATGAAGCATTATTATTATCATTATTACTATTGTTATTTTTATTATTTTAAAAAAAAGATTATTCAGTTGTTCAGTTTTTATTTGAATTATGTCTTAAATGCTGTCCTTTCTATGTGTAAAATGTGTGCTATGTATTTCTTTGTGTTCATTTAGCTGGATTGCCTCAGGATGACCCTGTATTTCTTAAAGAGAAAAGACAAGAGGAACTGAAATCTAGACAGGACAAATTCAGGTTTAAAGAAACAATTACATTCTTGAACAATATTCATTTGTTGCAGTTTTTTTCTTTTATTACTCCCGATTCAGGTCAATGTGCTTGACACACTAATATTGTAAATACATTGGACATATACATTACAATGTCATTTACACAGGCCCGTAGCAACAAATTGTAAAAGTGTGTGTGTGGGGGGGGGGTATATTATATTATAGCAATAGTTATAATTTCACATTATAACCATTTGCACTATTTTAAATATATATTTTAAGTTAATAACATTTTTCATTGGATACATTCTTACTTACATTTACATTTATTCATTTAGCTGACGCTTTTATCCAAAGCGACTTACAATTGCTATATATATGTCAGAGGTCGCACGCCTCTGGAGCAACTAGGGGTTAAGTGTCTTGCTCAGGGACACATTGGTGTTTCACAGTGGATTCGAACCCGGGTCTCTCACACCAAAGGCATGTGTCTTATCCATTGCGCCACACCACCCCCCTTTTACTCTTTTACTCTAGTAATTATTTGGGTTATTTGCAGTGGCCCAGTACAATACAATGAAACATTAGCACAATGGAATCAAAATAGACGATAAAGTCTAATAGGCGCGTAATCCTCTGGTGCTCCTCGTGTGGCCAAGTGGGTCAAGTTATGAAGAAAAAGATGCGTCTTCAGTAGTTTCTTGAAAATGGCTAAATACTCGGCAGAGAGGAGTGATGTGCGCTCTCTTCGGCTTGATAAAGAACAGTTGCAGAGGTTTGACAGTGTGTGCTGGAAGGCCTGCCAAGAGCCAGTCTGGAAAGAACAAGCGCTTAGACAAGGAGTTGTGATGAAGAAATGCCAAAAAGGATCAAAATAACTAATTACTAGTTAACTAGTTTATTAAATAACTCAGTGCTACATAAACAGTAGTGTGCTGCGCACAAACAAAACCGGACAATAAGGAACAGAAAACAGAGATCATATACAAATAATAATGAACTAAAAGAGTAACAGGTGTGATGATATAATCAGTGTCATGCATAGAAGCAAAGGAAACAGGAAACTGACGCTAAACAAACTAAAAGTCCATGAAAGTCAAACTAACCAAACATAACAGTGTACATGACAGTGGAACTGTACAAGTTAATGTTGTCATTTTTCTCCTTGAAGGTGGACTGAGTGGCGCCCAGACTTCCCTAAGAGCATAGAGGGCAAAACACTTCCTATAGAAGTTCAGTTTGATTGGGGAAAAACAATAGACTTTTATGGGAATTTGGTGAAAGTGTAAGTTTTGGGGGAATGTGTCGTGGCCACAGTCCTTGTTGATTTTATACTGAATTTTTACTCCATTTTCCAGAATAAAAAATCTTGCAAATAATGTTCATGTCTATAATTATACAGTATACCCTCTGTTTCAGGACTGTGGAATCACTTCGTGAAAAATTTAAAGAATACGTTCATTCCTGGAAAGGCATGAAATTCTTTGAAAAGATATTGGAAGATTTTAATATCAAGAACACTCTACTAGGTTTGGATTATTTCGTCTTTTATTAAGAATGTTTGTTTGTTTGTTTTTTGTTTGTTTCTTCATTTAAACAAAATCTATATATCCAAAAACACAATTGTTGTGAGAAACCAACAATGAAGAGGCACTTTTTTTCATACATGTAAAGCCTTTGACAGTTGACTGAATTTTCCCCTTTGAAATCTGGACAGAGAAACTGATGCAAGACTGGAGCGAGGATTACATGTTCGGCTATCAGTTTTTGAATGGCTGCAATCCTGTCATGATCAGGAAGATCATAAATATTCCAGACAAATTTCCAGTCACACATGAGATGGTGAAGGGCTTTCTGGAGAGAGGTGTCACTCTACAAGAGGAATTAAAGGTCAGAAACATTAAGAAATAAATCCCTTGAACAGTTGGTCTGTAATCAAATCCATGGCTTGTATCATATAATTTCACATAATTCACATAATTAATAAGTATTAGTAATTATAATAATTATTAATTAGTTCTAAACTTTGCACCTGTATACACGTTTACAGGCAGGAAACATCTACATAGTGGATTATGAAATACTGAAGGGAGTGCCAACATCCAGCGATCTGCTCTTTTTGACTGCACCCATCTGCCTGCTGTACAAGAACAGATCGGACCAGATTGTGCCAATTGCCATTCAGGTATCTGTCACATATAGAGTTAGTATCAAATGAAAACATAAATTAAAAATATAAGTGCTTTTTCTGTGAATCTACTCACGAAGTAAAAATGTTCTGCTTGGCTTTATTATTCCTGAATCAGCTCAGTCAAAACCCTGAGGAAAAGAAACCAATCTTTCTCCCAAGTGATAATAAATATGATTGGATGCTTGCCAAGATGTGGGTGAAATCTGCCGACTTCATTGTACACCAGTTGGTCACGCACCTTCTCAAGACACATCTGATATCAGAGGTTTTTGAAATGGCTGTGTACAGACAGCTCCCTGCAGTCCATCCTGTATACAAGGTACCTGTCATTCAATATCCAGTCATGATATTTAGATATAATGTTAAACAAAACCCCCCAGGGCAGGACACTGAAAGCACAGTTCTTCTTTCAGGTTATGCTTTTTAAATACATTTTTATGATTTAATGCACATGTTAAAATACATCATTTGATTTTTACAGTTGCTGAAACCTCATGTTCGTTTCACAATTGCAATCAATGCAGCGGCCCGTGGAAGCCTCATCAATGATGACGGGATTATCAGCAAGGTAGCTTCACCTAATTTAATATATCCACACATAAACAGCATCTTGCTAGGATCCAAAGCAATTCTATTCAAATTGGATTATTTTGTCTTTGTTTGTCAAGCCATAATTTCTGTCCATGATATAGTATTAAAGACGCACACAGTGTTAACAAATCTTAATCATGACAGGCCTGAGCCATTACCTGACTTTTTGTCTTGTGATATTCTGTCTTTTTGCTGAATGCTCTTACTTCTATTTCATAGGCTACAGTGTATTTAGTTAACTGGTGTTTGCTTAAACCGACAGATCTAAGTAGTTCCTACATTTTTTCCTAATTTAATGCAAAAAAAAAAACACCAGAATAAAACTTCACCCATAATCCCCTAGATGGTCACTTGAGTAGGCTAAATAAGTGCTGAAAATATTGAGGCAAAAGATTAACTGAATTCTTGGTATCCAAAGATTACTAGCATCAATGGAGATGGGATAACTAAAGTGATTCAAAGTTCAATGGAGACTTTAACCTACAAGTCCCTGTGCTTCCCTGAGACCATAGAAGATCGAGGAATGAAAGATGTGCCCAAGTACTATTATAGAGATGATGGCAAGATGATCTGGATGCAATACACAGGTAACTGTAGCAACAGTTCAGATCCTGTACTACTAGTGCAAAAGTACAAACTAGTTCACATACACTCCAATGAACATTTTTGGCATCCAGAGTTATTTTTATTAATTTGTCATCTTGATCTTCCTGTAGTTATGTTTCTGCTGTGGTCGAGATCTACTATGAGAGCGATGAGACCGTTAAAAGTGATGGAGAGATTCAAGGCTTTGTTAAGGATGTTTCCTTTGGCATGAATAATTCTGACAGTGAGTACAGGTTTAATTAATCAAACGCCCTATTGACACCTGATATTAAGAGGTTTAGGTCGATCGGAACATAAGTGGACGACACTAAATACATGTGTAAACGGTCTAAAGCTTTTTCATTTTTTAACCACTTTGAGAGTTAGTCGTAAACACATTAGACCGGATTGCTTTCGTAGTGTAAACGTTCATGTGGTCAAATGTGTTCAAACAGCCACAAAAGACGCAGTCACCTAGAGTCAGTCACGTTTACCGTTATGTCAGAAATGAACTAATGAATAGGGATCCGTACCACAATGCCACATTTGCTGTCCCTTTCAGCGCCTAATTTCCCCGCACCTGTAGGGGTAAAGAACCTAGCCCTGATCTAGCACAGGGGCTGACCTAACCGTGATCTAGCACTGGGGCTGACCTAGCCGTGATCTAGCACAGGGGCTGACCTAGCCGTGATCTAGCACAGGGGCTGACCTAGCCGTGATCTAGCACAGGGGCTGACCTAGCCGTGATCTAGCACAGGGGCTGACCTAGCCGTGATCTAGCACAGGGGCTGACCTAGCCGTGATCTAGCACAGGGGCTGACCTAACCGTGATCTAGCACAGGGGCTGACCTAGCCGTGATCTAGCACAGGGGCTGACCTAACCGTGATCTAGCACAGGGGCTGACCTAGCCGTGATCTAGCACAGGGGCTGACCTAGCCGTGATCTAGCACAGGGGCTGACCTAGCCGTGATCTAGCACAGGGGCTGACCTAACCGTGATCTAGCACTGGGGCTGACCTAGCCCTGATCTAGCACTGGGGCTGACCTAACCGTGATCTAGCACTGGGGCTGACCTAACCGTGATCTAGCACTGGGGCTGACCTAACCGTGATCTAGCACTGGGGCTGACCTAGCCCTGATCTAGCACAGGGGCTGACCTAACCGTGATCTAGCACAGGGGCTGACCTAACCGTGATCTAGCACTGGGGCTGATCTAGCCCTGATCTAGCACAGGGGCTGACCTAACCGTGATCTAGCACTGGGGCTGACCTAGCCGTGATCTAGCACAGGGGCTGACCTAGCCGTGATCTAGCACAGGGGCTGACCTAGCCGTGATCTAGCACAGGGGCTGACCTAGCCGTGATCTAGCACAGGGGCTGACCTAACCGTGATCTAGCACTGGGGCTGACCTAGCCGTGATCTAGCACAGGGGCTGACCTAGCCGTGATCTAGCACTGGGGCTGACCTAGCCGTGATCTAGCACAGGGGCTGACCTAGCCGTGATCTAGCACAGGGGCTGACCTAGCCGTGATCTAGCACAGGGGCTGACCTAGCCGTGATCTAGCACTGGGGCTGACCTAGCCCTGATCTAGCACAGGGGCTGACCTAACCGTGATCTAGCACTGGGGCTGACCTAGCCCTGATCTAGCACAGGGGCTGACCTAGCCGTGATCTAGCACAGGGGCTGACCTAGCCGTGATCTAGCACAGGGGCTGACCTAGCCGTGATCTAGCACAGGGGCTGACCTAGCCGTGATCTAGCACTGGGGCTGACCTAGCCGTGATCTAGCACAGGGGCTGACCTAACCGTGATCTAGCACTGGGGCTGATCTAGCCGTGATCTAGCACAGGGGCTGACCTAGCCGTGATCTAGCACAGGGGCTGACCTAGCCGTGATTTAGCACAGGGGCTGACCTAGCCGTGATCTAGCACTGGGGCTGACCTAGCCCTGATCTAGCACAGGGGCTGACCTAACCGTGATCTAGCACTGGGGCTGACCTAGCCCTGATCTAGCACAGGGGCTGACCTAACCGTGATCTAGCACAGGGGCTGACCTAGCCCTGATCTAACACAGGGGCTGACCTAGCCCTGATCTAGCACTGGGGCTGACCTAGCCCTGATCTAGCACAGGGGCACAGAGCTAACATAGATGGGTAGATCACCGGTGAAAATAGATCAATTATATTCTCTGCGTCCCATCCAGAGACCACACGTGGAGGTTCCAGAGGTCTGGACGTGGTGCCATTAAGTGCCCCGTCTCTGAGAAAGCAGGTTTTTCTTCAGAGGACTCCACCAGGAGCATGAGTTCTGGGAACCAGGTCTGGTTGAGCCAGTATGGTGCAACCAACAAGACCTGGTCCTCGTCCTCTCTGACCTTGCACAGTGTCAGTGCGATTAGGCTCACTGGGGGAAGTTACGTAGGCCATGAGGCCAGCTGTGTGCCAGTGCATCTGTGCCGAGGGTCCTCTCAGTCAGGGAGTAAAACAGTTGGCAGTGGGAATTGTCCGCACAGGCAAACAGGTCTACTTGTGCAATTCCGAAGCGACTCTAAATCAGCTGGACCACCTGGGGGTAAAGTCTTCATTCTCCCAAGAGCGTGGGCTGTCCTAAGAGCTCAAGGGCTATACGATTGCGCTCGCCCGGGATGTGAATGGACGCTAAGCGACTTGAGATGCTTCTGATTCCAGACGAGGAGATGGCGGACGAATTTTGGCATGCGCTAAATCGTAGACCACACTCTCGGTTGATGAATGCAATGCAAAGGCATTCATTTTCAACACAAACAGGTCACCTGCCTGTTGTTCATTTCTTACTCTCGGCGGATGTTCATTTCTTACTCTCTGAAAAATGGTCGCTTATTTATTGTATAAATTAGGAGCGTTTAAAAAAAATGCTAATGTGATAATTTGTTGTAATGGTATTGTTTACTTAGCGCAATAATCTATTTGTTGTAAAAAGTGTGAGCACAAGTTAAATGCAAACTGCCATTGTTTCCAGAGTTTCCAGAGTCTCTAGAAACTCGAGAGGAGTTAGTCAAGTACCTGACCGTTGTGATATTCAACGCTTCAGCACAACATGCTGCTGTCAACTTTGGACAGGTGAGATTACACACTACATTGCACACAACAAGAGCATTAAAAATTGCTTGGCACAATTCTGGATAATATCTATAAGCTAATATCTGTGAGTAAACTTTTATGTTCCAGTTTGACTGTTACGGCTGGATCCCCAACAGTCCTTCCACCATGTGCATGCCACCTCCCGATCAGAAGGGCAAAGTGGAAATGGATTATATCATAAAGAGTCTGCCTGACCATGAATGTACCTACAAGGTTCTAGGAATATCTTGGGCCCTCACTCAGTTCCAGGAGAACGAGGTTTGATGTCTTATTTGAATATACTTTCCACTTGAAATTGTAGAGAACATTGCAGCAGTCTAGTCTAAATCAATGTGAAAAAGAATGAACATGTTACTAGCTAAGGGTACAGAGCATCAAGGTTTGAGTTAAAAAAAAAAGAGCCCAAAGATTTTTTTATGTAGGCTCAAATACATTTTAATTATTCTTATTGTTGTAGATTGTTTGCTTGCTAAAGTGTATGTGTTCTGCTGCACTGTCAACACAATATTTTCAGTCAGGTAGAGCAATTAATTTACCTGATCCTTTGCTGAGTCCCACATTAAAAACATCATCATGTTTGGGGAGTAACATAAAATGTATCTATTTATTTAAGGCTGTTCATATTTAAAATACCATATATTAGGAGCTTAGCGCAAAAACTGAGAATGAAACTTCTACTAATACACTATATATTGCTGCTGCTACGGTCAAAACAGTGCTGAATAAGTAATCTAAAGTATTAAAATGATGTTACTTTCCTTGAGTAAACTAACAGAATATGTTACAAATTATATTTTACGCAATGTATTCTGCAGTGAAATACATTTCTTCCAATCCTAACAGGCAAGCTTTGGCTCTTCTCTAATGGTAGTCAATGGAGTCCCTTTGTGTTTGTACAGTTTTAAACTAAATGATCTAAAAGCTATAGAAGAGATAATTTATCTTTTTTTTCTGGAGCATGTAGTGACACAATTAATTTATGTTTTGATTAAGGTTACAGACGGGATAGTAAGAAAACAGTTCCCAGTATTGTGATTATGTAGTGGTAAAGTTCTGTTCACTTACACTAATGTTATCAGCTCTCTGACACAAAATTTCCACCTTCAACTTAAAAACTTAGTAAAGTCAAAAATAAAATTGTCTGTACAAGTCATATCAACTCATTATTTTAAATCTTGATTTACACATTTTAGCTGAATCTTGTACAATTTATACAATAAAGCTTAAATTGGTTAAATTATTTCGATAAGTTAAAGTTAAATTATAATCATATAATTTTTTTACAATGCAGTAGTCAGATTCTCTATGTTCAGCTGAATGTAAAAAGCATTTGCACTGATTCTGATCTCTGCTGATCTGAAGTTCTTAATCATGTTACCGCATTATTTTACAAGTTCTTTAAAGAAACAAGGCAAATAAAAATGCTTTGGAATGTGTTCTAAGAATAATATCATTCAGTTTTCTACATTTCTTTAAAATGGTGCTATTAATAAAAATCGTTTATAAAGTTGCAAACTATTATAAAGTTTGTTTTATAAGCTTGTCTGAGTGATTGACAGTAACCAAGGGGGCGGAGCTTAGAGAAGGGTCAGTTTACCTTGTAAAAAGAAAGAAAGATGTTGTTCTGCTTTCTGAAGAGCTTACTTTTCCCCCCAGCTGTACTTGGGCATGTATCCAGAAACGTGCTTCACAGAGCAACCAGTGAAGGAAGCCATAAAGACTTTCCGCAAGAAACTAGATGAGGTGACCAACATCATCAAGAGCCGGAATGAGGAATTACCAATTGCTTATGGTTATTTGTCCCCAGACAAAATCCCCAACAGTGTTGCAATTTGAGAAAATATTTTGCCAGGCGTATAGTGTTAACAGCTAATGTGTGCTTGACATAGAAAAGGAGAAGAACAGCTCTATTTAAAATATTAAGTATTGTAAAACACAGAGCATTCTGCCTTTTGAGGCGATTTATAGAAATGATGTTAGATTAACGCTTCTTGTATTTGACTGTTAAAGGGAAGTAAGGGATATTACTTTGTAATGCCATCTGTGCACGTATGTATCTTTTCTGAGGGGTGATTGTCTGGTTTACGCCAGGAAAGCAGAACAGTTTATTTGACTATATGCTTTAAAGAGCTAAACTTGTGTTATAATCCAATTATTATTGTTTATCTTTTTTATTATTTTCTTTTTTCATATAAACTTGCATATTCATATATCCATACTGTGGTAATCATTTAATTCATTTGATTCATTAATTCAAATTCTTTATTACTCAGATGATCTATTGTTTGTAGTCTATAGTCTATTAAATAATAATGTGACTTATTTTTGACCTTACAGTTATATTGAGATCTTAAATCTATATTGATTTTGCGCTGATTGCGCAACTGTTTTCTTTTTTCATCATAACAAAAGCAATTTCCCCCTGTTCTTTGCCATTTTATAAATGTTACTGTGTTTACTGTAGCTCTAGCAGTGAATTTTGCTAGGCCATATATTCATTCATTAATTTGTTTGTTTCTGTTCAGCTAGAGTTCAAATATGCCTGGCATGTTTTTTAAAAAGCTATAAGATAACTTTTCTGTGAACAAATACAATAATTAAACTTTGGTGTATTTCTTAAAATAAAATAAAATAAAAATGTTTTACCCCTAAAGTAACTTGTGTATTGATTGCATACTCAATCCAAAAAAATACACAGCAGAGAATAAACAGGATGTGCAGCAGTCTTTACTGCAAACAAACTCAAACTAGAATGGAACAACCAGGAAATAGTAATAGGAAACATAGACAACGACAGACACTGAAAATGACTAAACAGGGGGCTAAAAATACACAGAAAACAAGAGAGGGTAAATTAACTAGATCCACCTGAATAGAACTAACTCATTTAGTAAGCATAGAAACAAACTGACAGAGGGAGGAGAACTGACCCAATTAACAGATTATAAGGCTAACTAGGAAACAGATCAAAAACAAACTCAAACCGTGACAAATATGCAGTTTTTAAGGTATATTTATTTTTAATTTTAACGAGGGATGCACGATATTTCGGCCATCATATCAGTATTGGCCGATATATGTTGATTTTTAATGTTATCGTTATCGGCCTGATAAGAAAATTTGGTCTATATAATAAAGATGATAAATAATGTATTATTTCCTTCAGCTGAGACACTTCAGATGTGCACTGTTCAACATGATGGTTTTGAATTGCTGGAAATATGATTGGAATCACTTAAAAAAAGGAAAATACAGTAAAGTGCAACATGCGCAGCACAAGTCTGTCATATCGGCTACATAAAATTATAATGAGAACATCGTAATTGTGTGCTTGGGACATAGCTGTTAATGGTGAGACTTTTGTTTTTTTAAATTAGGCTCTCAAAAGTTATATAAAAATGTGTATTTTAAAAGTATAAATACCTTAACTGGTGAGCTGGGTTCCATTTACAGGTAACACATAAGCTTATAATATGAATACCTTGAATGCATTAAGTTGCTTTGGATAAAAGCATCTGCCAAATAAGGTCTACCAGAAAGACTCGGGAGATAAATTGAAATAACAAGCGTATATTTATTAACAGCCCAGCAAGCATAAATTTATAAAGTTCTTTGGCGTAGGCCCCGCCCTTAGCGAGCAATGCGAGGGTAGCGGAATCTGCATATCCTGCCTGAAGACGAAAGCAGGGGCACAGCCGACCCCCCTGGAGGTAAAGGAAAGGGCCATCCTGGTGGTGGTGGGGAGGATGAAGGGGAAGGTACCAACTTGGTGGGGGTTGGGGAGGATGGAGGTAATTGGCAGCGTCAGCATCTGCAAACTCACATGACAACTCTCTGAGAGTTTGGTCTTGGCGGAATAGATCTGTTGCTATTGCTGCTGTTATTGCTGCTGCTGCTGCTGCTGTTATTGCTATTGCTATTGCTGTTATTGCTGCTGCTACTGCTGTTATTGCTATTGCTGTTATTGCATGAAAATTTGCATTAAATCAAAAACTATTATTTCTTACTCTAATCTAAAAACAAAAAATATATTGGTATCTTTAATAATAATAAAAAATAGTAATAAGCTTACTAGCTTACTAGATAAGCTTCATAGTTTCATGCTTACCACCTTGAATTTAGATACATTTTAGATTAAGGGCACATAGTTGCAATAACACGTGCAGGTAACGTTAACTTGTTGGAGAAAAATAGTACTCTGCAATGGTAATGTTAAAATGTAACGGTTTCTACACATTATAACAACTAACTAATTTAAACAATGAACATAACAAAAATAACACGCATACTTACAAGATCGAAGTAGAAATTTGAAGGTTTTCAGAGTGTCGCTCGCCCGTTGCTCTCCGACAGCTGCCTCGTGTAAAATAAAATTGAAAATGGCGGAAATGTGTATCGCGAGATCTGGCTAAAGTGATACGAGCTGTGTCCCAATGTGAAGGCTGCATCCTTCGAAGGACTGAAGACTTCAAGGATGCAGCCTATGCGTCCTCCGAAGGACGCACCATGTAGCCTCCGTAGGATTTCCTAATTGCTCAGCCAGGTGTTCCCGATTACCGCTCCAGGCGCCAAGCAACGGTGCGAGAGTATGCTGCCATCCTGACAATTCATTTGATATGCTATGGAGCCAGAATTGGCTATTGTCATTTTTATGTTTTATATTTTACTGGAGGACATGGTATTAAGGATGTTTCAGGTCATACTTTCGGCTTAGCCGAAGATTCAAATGTTCATTTATATCTTACCTTGATGCGATTTTGTAGGCTAGTGTATTCTTTTTATTATGCACATAAATGGACCATGGTAAATATATTTACACAGGTTTTTAACCCCATTTGAATATAAAACCCAGTTGAATATAAAAAGTCCAGTGCGAATGTTACTCCCGCTCTTCATCGGCAGCTGTCAGTCACTGTTGCTAGGTGACAAGAACAATCCTCCGTAGGCTAGACCGGTCCGAGCGCTTCAGATGCGCCCTTTGAAATGGGACGGAGCTGTAGTTAGCAACAATTTGTTAATATTGTGACAATAGGCCTACATTTTGTTACTTTAATTTTCAAAATAACCAGTGGTGGTATGTAAGGAACTACATAGGCTACTTCGTTAATACTCAAAGTAATTTTCCCACACAGGACAGCAACACTTCTTATTTTACAATATGATGCATTGGTTTATATTAAACTACACAAAAGTATATAGTTTAAATGTATCAACCTTGAAAATATTCAAAAGTAAAATGCAACATGCAGTAATAGAAATGCAAAACATCATAAAAACCCTGACATGTTTTGTTTTTTTTCTGCATAATTCCTTTACTTTTACTCTTGATACCTTAAGTACATTAGAGTATGCAAGATAATGAAAATAAATAATAAAAAATTGCTTAACTAAGGTTTAAAATATATGACTAGTAGTTTTTTGCCAATGTGGTATTAGTGGTTATTAAAAGTACTTTAGTGTAATAAAGTATCTCAATATTTATTCCATGAGTCAGCCCTGCAAACCTGTTGGTAGACAACTTAGTGGATAGTGAAAATATGCAGTCAAACACTCTGGAGAGCATCCCAGATGATGTCCCACCAGCATCTCTATTACCAGGGTCTCTATTGTGGAGCCCATCCCGGTCCAGCAGCACACCAGGGTCTCCCACTCATCTGAATAAAAGTCTACATCATTTTTCTTATTTTATGTACTGTAAATTTAAATGTTTGTTGATTTTGATATGTTTAACGTATGTTGTAAATAGTAATAATAATAATAATATAAAAGCTGTGTGCAAATTGAAATATGATCTTTATCATATCTCTTTACATAAAACAATTCTCAATAATATACTTAATATTATAACATCAATAATTCATGCAAACTGCATTCAAGAACCACCTTGAAAATATATATTGTTCAGATCATATCACTTTTTTTTTGTGACTTAAATTCAGCCTATCAACGGACTATAACGTTTTGTCAATACAACAGACTTGTACATGTTAATTGACCCACAGTTTTTTGCCTTGCCCATTTGGATATTCAATTCTTATTTTATTTTTTTTACCACATTGGCGAAAAACTACTAGTCATATATTTTAAACCTTAGTTAAGCAATGTTTTATTATTTATTTTCATTATCTTGCATACTCTAATGTACTTAAGGTATCAAGAGTAAAAGTAAAGGAATTATGCAGAAAAAAAACAAAACATGTCAGGGTTTTTATGATGTTTTGCATTTCTATTACTGCATGTTGCATTTTACTTTTGAATATTTTCAAGGTTGATACATTTAAACTATATACTTTTGTGTAGTTTAATATAAACCAATGCATCATATTGTAAAATAAGAAGTGTTGCTGTCCTGTGTGGGAAAATTACTTTGAGTATTAACGAAGTAGCCTATGTAGTTCCTTACATACCACCACTGGTTATTTTGAAAATTAAAGTAACAAAATGTAGGCCTATTGTCACAATATTAACAAATTGTTGCTAACTACAGCTCCGTCCCATTTCAAAGGGCGCATCTGAAGCGCTCGGACCGGTCTAGCCTACGGAGGATTGTTCTTGTCACCTAGCAACAGTGACTGACAGCTGCCGATGAAGAGCGGGAGTAACATTCGCACTGGACTTTTTATATTCAACTGGGTTTTATATTCAAATGGGGTTAAAAACCTGTGTAAATATATTTACCATGGTCCATTTATGTGCATAATAAAAAGAATACACTAGCCTACAAAATCGCATCAAGGTAAGATATAAATGAACATTTGAATCTTCGGCTAAGCCGAAAGTATGACCTGAAACATCCTTAATACCATGTCCTCCAGTAAAATATAAAACATAAAAATGACAATAGCCAATTCTGGCTCCATAGCATATCAAATGAATTGTCAGGATGGCAGCATACTCTCGCACCGTTGCTTGGCGCCTGGAGCGGTAATCGGGAACACCTGGCTGAGCAATTAGGAAATCCTACGGAGGCTACATGGTGCGTCCTTCGGAGGACGCATAGGCTGCATCCTTGAAGTCTTCAGTCCTTCGAAGGATGCAGCCGTTCACATTGGGACACAGCTCGTATCACTTTAGCCAGATCTCGCGATACACATTTCCGCCATTTTCAATTTTATTTTACACGAGGCAGCTGTCGGAGAGCAACGGGCGAGCGACACTCTGAAAACCTTCAAATTTCTACTTCGATCTTGTAAGTATGCGTGTTATTTTTGTTATGTTCATTGTTTAAATTAGTTAGTTGTTATAATGTGTAGAAACCGTTACATTTTAACATTACCATTGCAGAGTACTATTTTTCTCCAACAAGTTAACGTTACCTGCACGTGTTATTGCAACTATGTGCCCTTAATCTAAAATGTATCTAAATTCAAGGTGGTAAGCATGAAACTATGAAGCTTATCTAGTAAGCTAGTAAGCTTATTACTATTTTTTATTATTATTAAAGATACCAATATATTTTTTGTTTTTAGATTAGAGTAAGAAATAATAGTTTTTGATTTAATGCAAATTTTCATGCAATAACAGCAATAGCAATAACAGCAGTAGCAGCAGCAATAACAGCAATAGCAATAGCAATAACAGCAGCAGCAGCAGCAGCAATAACAGCAGCAATAGCAACAGATCTATTCCGCCAAGACCAAACTCTCAGAGAGTTGTCATGTGAGTTTGCAGATGCTGACGCTGCCAATTACCTCCATCCTCCCCAACCCCCACCAAGTTGGTACCTTCCCCTTCATCCTCCCCACCACCACCAGGATGGCCCTTTCCTTTACCTCCAGGGGGGTCGGCTGTGCCCCTGCTTTCGTCTTCAGGCAGGATATGCAGATTCCGCTACCCTCGCATTGCTCGCTAAGGGCGGGGCCTACGCCAAAGAACTTTATAAATTTATGCTTGCTGGGCTGTTAATAAATATACGCTTGTTATTTCAATTTATCTCCCGAGTCTTTCTGGTAGACCTTATTTGGCAGATGCTTTTATCCAAAGCAACTTAATGCATTCAAGGTATTCATATTATAAGCTTATGTGTTACCTGTAAATGGAACCCAGCTCACCAGTTAAGGTATTTATACTTTTAAAATACACATTTTTATATAACTTTTGAGAGCCTAATTTAAAAAAACAAAAGTCTCACCATTAACAGCTATGTCCCAAGCACACAATTACGATGTTCTCATTATAATTTTATGTAGCCGATATGACAGACTTGTGCTGCGCATGTTGCACTTTACTGTATTTTCCTTTTTTTAAGTGATTCCAATCATATTTCCAGCAATTCAAAACCATCATGTTGAACAGTGCACATCTGAAGTGTCTCAGCTGAAGGAAATAATACATTATTTATCATCTTTATTATATAGACCAAATTTTCTTATCAGGCCGATAACGATAACATTAAAAATCAACATATATCGGCCAATACTGATATGATGGCCGAAATATCGTGCATCCCTCGTTAAAATTAAAAATAAATATACCTTAAAAACTGCATATTTGTCACGGTTTGAGTTTGTTTTTGATCTGTTTCCTAGTTAGCCTTATAATCTGTTAATTGGGTCAGTTCTCCTCCCTCTGTCAGTTTGTTTCTATGCTTACTAAATGAGTTAGTTCTATTCAGGTGGATCTAGTTAATTTACCCTCTCTTGTTTTCTGTGTATTTTTAGCCCCCTGTTTAGTCATTTTCAGTGTCTGTCGTTGTCTATGTTTCCTATTACTATTTCCTGGTTGTTCCATTCTAGTTTGAGTTTGTTTGCAGTAAAGACTGCTGCACATCCTGTTTATTCTCTGCTGTGTATTTTTTTGGATTGAGTATGCAATCAATACACAAGTTACTTTAGGGGTAAAACATTTTTATTTTATTTTATTTTAAGAAATACACCAAAGTTTAATTATTGTATTTGTTCACAGAAAAGTTATCTTATAGCTTTTTAAAAAACATGCCAGGCATATTTGAACTCTAGCTGAACAGAAACAAACAAATTAATGAATGAATATATGGCCTAGCAAAATTCACTGCTAGAGCTACAGTAAACACAGTAACATTTATAAAATGGCAAAGAACAGGGGGAAATTGCTTTTGTTATGATGAAAAAAGAAAACAGTTGCGCAATCAGCGCAAAATCAATATAGATTTAAGATCTCAATATAACTGTAAGGTCAAAAATAAGTCACATTATTATTTAATAGACTATAGACTACAAACAATAGATCATCTGAGTAATAAAGAATTTGAATTAATGAATCAAATGAATTAAATGATTACCACAGTATGGATATATGAATATGCAAGTTTATATGAAAAAAGAAAATAATAAAAAAGATAAACAATAATAATTGGATTATAACACAAGTTTAGCTCTTTAAAGCATATAGTCAAATAAACTGTTCTGCTTTCCTGGCGTAAACCAGACAATCACCCCTCAGAAAAGATACATACGTGCACAGATGGCATTACAAAGTAATATCCCTTACTTCCCTTTAACAGTCAAATACAAGAAGCGTTAATCTAACATCATTTCTATAAATCGCCTCAAAAGGCAGAATGCTCTGTGTTTTACAATACTTAATATTTTAAATAGAGCTGTTCTTCTCCTTTTCTATGTCAAGCACACATTAGCTGTTAACACTATACGCCTGGCAAAATATTTTCTCAAATTGCAACACTGTTGGGGATTTTGTCTGGGGACAAATAACCATAAGCAATTGGTAATTCCTCATTCCGGCTCTTGATGATGTTGGTCACCTCATCTAGTTTCTTGCGGAAAGTCTTTATGGCTTCCTTCACTGGTTGCTCTGTGAAGCACGTTTCTGGATACATGCCCAAGTACAGCTGGGGGGAAAAGTAAGCTCTTCAGAAAGCAGAACAACATCTTTCTTTCTTTTTACAAGGTAAACTGACCCTTCTCTAAGCTCCGCCCCCTTGGTTACTGTCAATCACTCAGACAAGCTTATAAAACAAACTTTATAATAGTTTGCAACTTTATAAACGATTTTTATTAATAGCACCATTTTAAAGAAATGTAGAAAACTGAATGATATTATTCTTAGAACACATTCCAAAGCATTTTTATTTGCCTTGTTTCTTTAAAGAACTTGTAAAATAATGCGGTAACATGATTAAGAACTTCAGATCAGCAGAGATCAGAATCAGTGCAAATGCTTTTTACATTCAGCTGAACATAGAGAATCTGACTACTGCATTGTAAAAAAATTATATGATTATAATTTAACTTTAACTTATCGAAATAATTTAACCAATTTAAGCTTTATTGTATAAATTGTACAAGATTCAGCTAAAATGTGTAAATCAAGATTTAAAATAATGAGTTGATATGACTTGTACAGACAATTTTATTTTTGACTTTACTAAGTTTTTAAGTTGAAGGTGGAAATTTTGTGTCAGAGAGCTGATAACATTAGTGTAAGTGAACAGAACTTTACCACTACATAATCACAATACTGGGAACTGTTTTCTTACTATCCCGTCTGTAACCTTAATCAAAACATAAATTAATTGTGTCACTACATGCTCCAGAAAAAAAAGATAAATTATCTCTTCTATAGCTTTTAGATCATTTAGTTTAAAACTGTACAAACACAAAGGGACTCCATTGACTACCATTAGAGAAGAGCCAAAGCTTGCCTGTTAGGATTGGAAGAAATGTATTTCACTGCAGAATACATTGCGTAAAATATAATTTGTAACATATTCTGTTAGTTTACTCAAGGAAAGTAACATCATTTTAATACTTTAGATTACTTATTCAGCACTGTTTTGACCGTAGCAGCAGCAATATATAGTGTATTAGTAGAAGTTTCATTCTCAGTTTTTGCGCTAAGCTCCTAATATATGGTATTTTAAATATGAACAGCCTTAAATAAATAGATACATTTTATGTTACTCCCCAAACATGATGATGTTTTTAATGTGGGACTCAGCAAAGGATCAGGTAAATTAATTGCTCTACCTGACTGAAAATATTGTGTTGACAGTGCAGCAGAACACATACACTTTAGCAAGCAAACAATCTACAACAATAAGAATAATTAAAATGTATTTGAGCCTACATAAAAAAATCTTTGGGCTCTTTTTTTTAAACTCAAACCTTGATGCTCTGTACCCTCAGCTAGTAACATGTTAATTCTTTTTCACATTGATTTAGACTAGACTGCTGCAATGTTCTCTACAATTTCAAGTGGAAAGTATATTCAAATAAGACATCAAACCTCGTTCTCCTGGAACTGAGTGAGGGCCCAAGATATTCCTAGAACCTTGTAGGTACATTCATGGTCAGGCAGACTCTTTATGATATAATCCATTTCCACTTTGCCCTTCTGATCGGGAGGTGGCATGCACATGGTGGAAGGACTGTTGGGGATCCAGCCGTAACAGTCAAACTGGAACATAAAAGTTTACTCACAGATATTAGCTTATAGATATTATCCAGAATTGTGCCAAGCAATTTTTAATGCTCTTGTTGTGTGCAATGTAGTGTGTAATCTCACCTGTCCAAAGTTGACAGCAGCATGTTGTGCTGAAGCGTTGAATATCACAACGGTCAGGTACTTGACTAACTCCTCTCGAGTTTCTAGAGACTCTGGAAACTCTGGAAACAATGGCAGTTTGCATTTAACTTGTGCTCACACTTTTTACAACAAATAGATTATTGCGCTAAGTAAACAATACCATTACAACAAATTATCACATTAGCATTTTTTTTAAACGCTCCTAATTTATACAATAAATAAGCGACCATTTTTCAGAGAGTAAGAAATGAACATCCGCCGAGAGTAAGAAATGAACAACAGGCAGGTGACCTGTTTGTGTTGAAAATGAATGCCTTTGCATTGCATTCATCAACCGTGAGTGTGGTCTACGATTTAGCGCATGCCAAAATTCGTCCGCCATCTCCTCGTCTGGAATCAGAAGCATCTCAAGTCGCTTAGCGTCCATTCACATCCCGGGCGAGCGCAATCGTATAGCCCTTGAGCTCTTAGGACAGCCCACGCTCTTGGGAGAATGAAGACCTTACCCCCAGGTGGTCCAGCTGATTTAGAGTCGCTTCGGAATTGCACAAGTAGACCTGTTTGCCTGTGCGGACAATTCCCACTGCCAACTGTTTTACTCCCTGACTGAGAGGACCCTCGGCACAGATGCACTGGCACACAGCTGGCCTCATGGCCTACGTAACTTCCCCCAGTGAGCCTAATCGCACTGACACTGTGCAAGGTCAGAGAGGACGAGGACCAGGTCTTGTTGGTTGCACCATACTGGCTCAACCAGACCTGGTTCCCAGAACTCATGCTCCTGGTGGAGTCCTCTGAAGAAAAACCTGCTTTCTCAGAGACGGGGCACTTAATGGCACCACGTCCAGACCTCTGGAACCTCCACGTGTGGTCTCTGGATGGGACGCAGAGAATATAATTGATCTATTTTCACCGGTGATCTACCCATCTATGTTAGCTCTGTGCCCCTGTGCTAGATCAGGGCTAGGTCAGCCCCAGTGCTAGATCAGGGCTAGGTCAGCCCCTGTGTTAGATCAGGGCTAGGTCAGCCCCTGTGCTAGATCACGGTTAGGTCAGCCCCTGTGCTAGATCAGGGCTAGGTCAGCCCCAGTGCTAGATCACGGTTAGGTCAGCCCCTGTGCTAGATCAGGGCTAGGTCAGCCCCAGTGCTAGATCACGGTTAGGTCAGCCCCTGTGCTAGATCACGGCTAGGTCAGCCCCAGTGCTAGATCACGGTTAGGTCAGCCCCTGTGCTAGATCACGGCTAGGTCAGCCCCAGTGCTAGATCACGGTTAGGTCAGCCCCTGTGCTAGATCACGGTTAGGTCAGCCCCAGTGCTAGATCACGGTTAGGTCAGCCCCTGTGCTAGATCAGGGCTAGGTCAGCCCCAGTGCTAGATCAGGGTTAGGTCAGCCCCTGTGCTAGATCACGGTTAGGTCAGCCCCTGTGCTAGATCAGGGCTAGGTCAGCCCCAGTGCTAGATCACGGTTAGGTCAGCCCCAGTGCTAGATCACGGTTAGGTCAGCCCCAGTGCTAGATCACGGTTAGGTCAGCCCCAGTGCTAGATCACGGTTAGGTCAGCCCCAGTGCTAGATCAGGGCTAGGTCAGCCCCAGTGCTAGATCACGGTTAGGTCAGCCCCTGTGCTAGATCACGGTTAGGTCAGCCCCTGTGCTAGATCAGGGCTAGGTTCTTTACCCCTACAGGTGCGGGGAAATTAGGCGCTGAAAGGGACAGCAAATGTGGCATTGTGGTACGGATCCCTATTCATTAGTTCATTTCTGACATAACGGTAAACGTGACTGACTCTAGGTGACTGCGTCTTTTGTGGCTGTTTGAACACATTTGACCAGATGAACGTTTACACTACGAAAGCAATCTGGTCTAATGTGTTTACGACTAACTCTCAAAGTGGTTAAAAAATGAAAAAGCTTTAGACCGTTTACACATGTATTTAGTGTCGTCCACTTATGTTCCGATCGACCTAAACCTCTTAATATCAGGTGTCAATAGGGCGTTTGATTAATTAAACCTGTACTCACTGTCAGAATTATTCATGCCAAAGGAAACATCCTTAACAAAGCCTTGAATCTCTCCATCACTTTTAACGGTCTCATCGCTCTCATAGTAGATCTCGACCACAGCAGAAACATAACTACAGGAAGATCAAGATGACAAATTAATAAAAATAACTCTGGATGCCAAAAATGTTCATTGGAGTGTATGTGAACTAGTTTGTACTTTTGCACTAGTAGTACAGGATCTGAACTGTTGCTACAGTTACCTGTGTATTGCATCCCAGATCATCTTGCCATCATCTCTATAATAGTACTTGGGCACATCTTTCATTCCTCGATCTTCTATGGTCTCAGGGAAGCACAGGGACTTGTAGGTTAAAGTCTCCATTGAACTTTGAATCACTTTAGTTATCCCATCTCCATTGATGCTAGTAATCTTTGGATACCAAGAATTCAGTTAATCTTTTGCCTCAATATTTTCAGCACTTATTTAGCATACTCAAGTGACCATCTCGGGGATTATGGGTGAAGTTTTATTCTGGTGTTTTTTTTTTTGCATTAAATTAGGAAAAAATGTAGGAACTACTTAGGTCTGTCGGTTTAAGCAAACACCAGTTAACTAAATACACTGTAGCCTATGAAATAGAAGTAAGAGCATTCAGCAAAAAGACAGAATATCACAAGACAAAAAGTCAGGTAATGGCTCAGGCCTGTCATGATTAAGATTTGTTAACACTGTGTGCGTCTTTAATACTATATCATGGACAGAAATTATGGCTTGACAAACAAAGACAAAATAATCCAATTTGAATAGAATTGCTTTGGATCCTAGCAAGATGCTGTTTATGTGTGGATATATTAAATTAGGTGAAGCTACCTTGCTGATAATCCCGTCATCACTGATGAGGCTTCCACGGGCCGCTGCATTGATTGCAATTGTGAAACGAACATGAGGTTTCAGCAACTGTAAAAATCAAATGATGTATTTTAACATGTGCATTAAATCATAAAAATGTATTTAAAAAGCATAACCTGAAAGAAGAACTGTGCTTTCAGTGTCCTGCCCTGGGGGGTTTTGTTTAACATTATATCTAAATATCATGACTGGATATTGAAAGACAGGTACCTTGTATACAGGATGGACCGCAGGGAGCTGTCTGTACACGGCCATTTCAAAAACCTCTGATATCAGATGTGTCTTGAGAAGGTGCGTGACCAACTGGTGTACAATGAAGTCGGCAGATTTCACCCACATCTTGGCAAGCATCCAATCATATTCATTATCACTTGGGAGAAAGATTGGTTTCTTTTCCTCAGGGTTTTGACTGAGCTGATTCAGGAATAATAAAGCCAAGCAGAACATTTTTACTTCGTGAGTAGATTCACAGAAAAAGCACTTATATTTTTAATTTATGTTTTCATTTGATACTAACTCTATATGTGACAGATACCTGAATGGCAATTGGCACAATCTGGTCCGATCTGTTCTTGTACAGCAGGCAGATGGGTGCAGTCAAAAAGAGCAGATCGCTGGATGTTGGCACTCCCTTCAGTATTTCATAATCCACTATGTAGATGTTTCCTGCCTGTAAACGTGTATACAGGTGCAAAGTTTAGAACTAATTAATAATTATTATAATTACTAATACTTGAAATTATATGATACAAGCCTTGGATTTGATTATAGACCAACTGTTCAAGGGATTTATTTCTTAATGTTTCTGACCTTTAATTCCTCTTGTAGAGTGACACCTCTCTCCAGAAAGCCCTTCACCATCTCATGTGTGACTGGAAATTTGTCTGGAATATTTATGATCTTCCTGATCATGACAGGATTGCAGCCATTCAAAAACTGATAGCCGAACATGTAATCCTCGCTCCAGTCTTGCATCACTTTCTCTGTCCAGATTTCAAAGGGGAAAATTCAGTCAACTGTCAAAGGCTTTACATGTATGAAAAAAAGTGCCTCTTCATTGTTGGTTTCTCACAACAATTGTGTTTTTGGATATATAGATTTTGTTTAAATGAAGAAACAAACAAAAAACAAACAAACATTCTTAATAAAAGAAGAAATAATCCAAACCTAGTAGAGTGTTCTTGATATTAAAATCTTCCAATATCTTTTCAAAGAATTTCATGCCTTTCCAGGAATGAACGTATTCTTTAAATTTTTCACGAAGTGATTCCACAGTCCTGAAACAGAGCGCATACTGTATAATTATAGACATGAACATTATTTGCAAGATTTTTTATTCTGGAAAATGGAGTAAAAATTCAGTATAAAATCAACAAGGACTGTGGCCACGACACATTCCCCCAAAACTTACACTTTCACCAAATTCCCATAAAAGTCTATTGTTTTTCCCCAATCAAACTGAACTTCTATAGGAAGTGTTTTGCCCTCTATGCTCTTAGGGAAGTCTGGGCGCCATTCAGTCCACCTTCAAGGAGAAAAATGACAACATTAACTTGTACAGTTCCACTGTCATGTACACTGTTATGTTTGGTTAGTTTGACTTTCATGGACTTTTAGTTTGTTTAGCGTCAGTTTCCTGTTTCCTTTGCTTCTATGCATGACACTGATTATATCATCACACCTGTTACTCTTTTAGTTCATTATTATTTGTATATGATCTCTGTTTTCTGTTCCTTATTGTCCGGTTTTGTTTGTGCGCAGCACACTACTGTTTATGTAGCACTGAGTTATTTAATAAACTAGTTAACTAGTAATTAGTTATTTTGATTCTTTTTGGCATTTCTTCATCACAACTCCTTGTCTAAGCGCTTGTTCTTTCCAGACTGGCTCTTGGCAGGCCTTCCAGCACACACTGTTAAACCTCTGCAACTGTTCTTTATCAAGCCGAAGAGAGCGCACATCACTCCTCTCTGCCGAGTATTTAGCCATTTTCAAGAAACTACTGAAGACGCATCTTTTTCTTCATAACTTGACCCACTTGGCCACACGAGGAGCACCAGAGGATTACGCGCCTATTAGACTTTATTGTCTATTTTGATTCCATTGTGCTAATGTTTCATTGTATTGTACTGGGCCACTGTAAATAACCCAAATAATTACTAGAGTAAAAGTAAGAATGTATCCAATGAAAATTGTTATTAACTTAAAATATATATTTGAAATAGTGCAAATGGTTATAATGTGAAATTATAACTATTGCTATATATAATATATACCCCCCCCCCCACACACACACTTTTACAATTTGTTGCTACGGGCCTGTGTAAATGACATTGTAATGTATATGTCCAATGTATTTACAATATTAGTGTGTCAAGCACATTGAACTGAATCGGGAGTAATAAAAGAAAAAAACTGCAACAAATGAATATTGTTCAAGAATGTAATTGTTTCTTCAAACCTGAATTTGTCCTGTCTAGATTTCAGTTCCTCTTGTCTTTTCTCTTTAAGAAATACAGGGTCATCCTGAGGCAATCCAGCTAAATGAACACAAAGAAATACATAGCACACATTTTACACATAGAAAGGACAGCATTTAAGACATAATTCAAATAAAAACTGAACAACTGAATAATCTTTTTTTAAATAATAAAAATAACAATAGTAATAATGATAATAATAATGCTTCATTTAAAACTGGATAATGAACAAAAGCGATAATGCACGTACCAGTGCCTTCTCGGATAAACACTGCCTTTTCGTCTTCTAACCAGCACTGACAGGGGAACTCGAAGCATTTTTCAGAGGGAGTTTTCACTGTGATATGCTCACAATACCAAGTTTTATTGACTATGTGTTCCTCCTTTTTAAGTTTCACCAAGACAACGTCTCCAAAGTCCTTATCCACACTGATGTCAAGGGAGATCTCCTTTAATGACAACTTTTATTAGACACATTGTATGGGAAACAAATAAACAAGAAACATCTCTCCACAGGCTTTGGTGAAGAGGGATTCATCCTAATTAAATTCCCTGATTATGTGCACTGGGATATATGTGATCAGGATGCCCAAATTTTATCTCACCAGATGCAGTTTTTATTTCTCTACATTTGTGTATCCTAGCTTTTAACAGAAAAATGGTTAATAAGAAAACAAAATCAAATATAGCTGAAGACAGGCCAAAGTACGATGGGCACATATGTAACTATTTAAAATAAGACATAAACTTATAATTATTTTGTGTTAATGACACACTTCCTGCTGACAGTGTATATGTATATATATATATATATTATTTTTTTTTCAGTTGTGTCACCCTGACATTTGAGAATATACTGATTGCTGGACAAAAGTTTTTCAATGATCTCAACAGCTTTAAAACTACTGATATTTAAAAAAAATAAAATTATTTTAGGTTTCAAACCTAAAATAAAGCCATAGTATTTAGCTTTTCGATTTTTTATTATTAATACACCATTTTAAATAGTTTACTGTTCATTTGTGCAGACAGTTGCACCACCTGACAGGGTTAAAGATAACAAAACAAAAAAATATGTATTATTTAAATGTACTAAAATGAATTAAAACTAAATCGGTTTTATAGAATAAAGTGATATATGTCATGAATTCAATTTATCAAATTATTTTAAAAGGAAATAATGCACTTGAATACAAAAATATGCACACCATGCCATTGACCCATAAATATATATATATCAAATCATAATATATATAATATCATAATAGAAATAAAGAAATTACTTAAAATAAAAATAATTAAGTCTTTAAGGTCCTTACCCTTTTAAAACCAGCAAAGAAGGATTTGTTGACCAGGACTCTGTCACTGCTCTGATCCTTTGAGTTTATCAGCGTCAGGTAAATGCTGTTCGTTTCCTCAGCCCTCACCTCTACACCAGTAGATACAGTCACCTTGTAGGTCAACATTTTGCCTGAATGAAAGATGTACAAACTCTTCTATGTACAAACTCGAACTATTCTTAAGCACCTTTATATGAAGTTCACTTCCGGCGCTAATCTCCACCTCCTGTGACATTATAATGTGGGTTTGGTCTATCGATCAAAAATGTCATGGTCATACCTGCATATGTGATCACGTTTCTGAACTTACAGAAGAGACAGGAGTATTCCTGTGGTACAGTCAATCCCTTTTCTCTGATAAGCTTTTCCAATTACAATTACTAAATTTGCCTCCCAAATAATATCATTGATATAAAAATATCATTAACTAATATATAATGTAATATAAAAGTGAAGAGTAATATAAGAGTGTATATAATATTTTAATTTAATTTGGATATAATACATTCAAAATGCCCTCCACAAAGTAAATGACAAAGAATGACCTTTTCAATTTTTAATTTACTGATAATAAATCCAGATGGGACTTATCAAAGTCATTAGCGCTCTTTATAGCTAAATTTAATCAGAAGCTCGGCAAGTGTTAAATATTACCAACGAGTGAAACATTAATGATAAGCCAATGATTTTAAAGGTTAGTGTTAATTATATGTATTTATTGATTTTTCTACATGTTAAACATGTAGATAAATATAAATAGGCTTATATTTTCAAACTGCATTTAATACTTTTTTCTTTAATTAATACATCTATAAGCTCAGTTTGATTAAGTTTTTAAAAAATCCTCTTGATGCTCCTGAGTGCAAGAGCAAGAAGGTGAGGTTATTATTTCTGGTAGAATTGAAAGAGTGGGGACTAATATATATAATTTATTAGTCATCATGGGGGGATAATATGTTCTTTTGGTTCTGAATTTATTTATTGCTGTCATGTCCTGCTTTCTGCAGTTTATAAGTAATAAGCAGTCATCAAAACATCGTAATTTAATGCCTGTAATGGCATCGCCCTTCAGCCGTGCTTATTGCTTACATGTATTTATTTATTTATTCTTATTTCTTAATTGCATTTTCATGATTGTTGCAAGTATGAATGACACATAGTGTGTGTAAGTTTGTACGAAACTGAAAACTTTTCAGTTGTATTTCTGAAGAAAGAAATATAGACTTACAAGAGAAACACAAAGGTGATAGGCAAAAATGCATTGTCATATATTGTGTAATGGAAAGGCATAAACTGTCACAACTGTCATTTCCCATGAAGATTTTATAGCCTAGAGGCTTGTAGATGAGGACACCACCCCACACACTACATATTTTAACCTTTCATTTAGTTTTCACAATAAATTTCTAAAGAATCTTTTGAGAACTACACTAAAAAAAGAGGTTCTAGAAAACGTTCTTCAGCTGGTGCCATAGATTCACTTTTTTTGCACCATAAAGCACTTTTTTCAGAATTTATCAAAGCTCAATACAGCTCGAGTATAACCTGCACACACAAATAAATTAAGCCTTTTTTTAGATTTAAAGCTTACACATTTTAATTGAATAATTGAACCATACTCAACCAATTATTCAATTAAAATGTGTAATGATTATTCAATTCAATTCAATATAATGGAATTTTACTATTAATTGAAATGCTTAGGCCTATGACATTACTGCAGAAATAAATGGCGAGATGTTTGCATTTGAACTCTTCTCTAAAATTGCACATTCAATGACCTCTTACAAGAACAAAAACAGACAAACAATTCGAAACAAAAGTAGGCTAATACAATTTATACGATGACGGAAATCGAGTTGGTTTTGGATATTGATCAGTCAGTGTGATTTCGGATAATGGCCTAATTGTTTCTCAATGGGTCGTGGGGTATTTTCAGCAATTACAGGAGTTAGTCGATGATTTTATTGCCGTTTAAATCCAGAATGTCTGTTTTTCTCCCACCACCCGCGTAGAAATTCCTGGCCGAATAATTTTTTTTTTTTTTTTTTGTCAAACACAAAAATCATGAGGTAATTGAATTGCCACCTGAATCCACAATCACTGAGTTTACAAGAAGAGATTAATTCAAAATGCACTGTTTAAATCCTTTTTGACCACTGCCAAACCCTAGGGTAACTTTTGCACTTCGCATTTTAAAGATGTACACTTTTATTACTGAAATGCTGGAAAGTAATTACGAGAACAATATTTCATGTGGCTCCACCTCAGCGAGTTTGAGCTGTTAAGAACAAAATGAAGAAAGAGGAAAAAAAGCAATACAATTTGAAATATTGTAGGCTAATATATAGCCATTAAACACACATAAACCAAGCAGCTTTATGTTGCTCTTGAAAATAAGAGTTTGCATTGACTAATTAACAATCCACAATTTTTAATTGACATCCATCATTGTGAGAGATAAGATGCAAGAAAGAAAACCATTCTAAGATATAGCCTATAATACTACAGCACACCCATTTTCCTATTTTATAAACAGAAGATAATCAAATAATAAATATAATTATTATTATTATGTTACATATTAATTTATTGTTTTTATTTAAACATATGCTAGTTTATTTACAGCAGACAATCAGTGCTGTAAAATTGTAACAATTTAAAAATTCCAAGTTAAATTTCCAAGTGTCCCATGCGCGCGTTTATATAGAGCCGAGGGCGCGATTATACAGGAGCTGCTCATATGATTGTCAATAGCCGTCTTGAAAAGCGATCCGATTGTCTGCAAAATCCTTGAAAACTGCCCAGAAAGGATGTGGATGAGGGCATGAATGATTTTGGCAAGTTGGAATCTTGTAATTATAGGGTAATTTCGGCTTAGCGTGAACGCACCTCAGGTGCTGAGTGAGGCAGAACTGCACAGAAAAACACAACCACACAATGTCTCTAGTAATTCTTGTAGCTAATTTAGCGTTGCTATATATTTTATTATAAATATAAGTAATTAAGTAATCAGTAAATAAGTAATTTTATAAATATATTTAAATATAAATAAGTATTGTGTGCTATTTATAAAATAAAAGTCGGTTATATAAAATAAAATAAAAAGTCTCCTGTGGATGATGGAGGGACACAAGGAGACCCGGCCAGGAATAATAATACCCAACCATGAGAATTCTGTCATCATTTACACACCCGCTGGAAACCAGTATGACTTCTTCTGTGGAACACAAAATTAGATATTATGAAGAACACTGGAACCAGTAGAACCGATACTGTTGCCTCTTGACTTCCATTGTTGGTTTCTGGATTATGTCCCATGGAAGAATGAGTCATATACAACATGGGGCGACAGAATTTTTATTTTTGAACGAACTATCCCTTTAAAATGGACCCCAAAAAGCGTATATCATGTTTTTCTTTATTGTATTTAAATATAGAGCATTGTTTAACAGTTCAGAGAATCTGAGATAAATAACTACTACTACTACTAATAAATATTATATTAATAAGCATGAGCAGAAATTTGTTAATGCAGCCTCTTTTTTTACACGAGGTAAACATAAAGCTGCTTATATTTTGTAATGTTTATATATTATAATACATATTTTAAAATTGTATTGCTTTGTTTTTATAAAAACTTGTTTATAGTCTAAAAAAAGGCTAAATGTATTAATATATTTAGCTATTGTTGCATATTGGTTTCTGGTCCAAATGTGATTGCTTCATGTTAAATTGACTTGAAACTGTTACTGTAATTGGTATTACACTATTAATGTAATAAAATGTTTATAATGTAATAATTTTGTCAAAATGTAATAAAATCTTGAGCTAATGATGTAATAACGATTTTCCAAAGTAGCCTAATAATGATTTTTCACATAATGTAATAGGTTATTGTATAAGAAATTAATTGTAGCCCCATGAATTGAAAGCCAAGCTATTTGTTGATTTGGGCTTTATTTTAAGTTTAGTTGTTTTGCACCTCTTAATTTTTAAACATATATTAACAAGGTCAATCCCTATTCCCTAATAAGATTTAAATCTGAGTTTAACGTTCTGGAGGAACTGGTTTAAAGTTAATCCAGGATAAAAATGACATAAACCTGCTTATTTTTAAACAAGGTTTAAAGTTTGGTACAACAGAATTATTAGATAAACCTTGATTAAATCTAGAGTTCAGATTAATCCTTATTGGTGCAACCCATTAAATGGTTGCCATAAAAACGAGTTTATATTCTAAAAAAAAAGGCAAAATGTATTAATGTGTTTAGCTATTGTTGCTTATTGGCTTCTGGTTCAAATGTGATTGCTTCATTTTAAATTGTCTTGAAACTCTTACTCTTTGAATTAACTTGATGTTTTCATTTTGAAATAACATGTTTCAATCAAGTAACCCAATTCAACAGGACTTTCACTATATATTTTTTAATTATTATTATTATTATACTTTTTTTTTTTTTTTTTTTTTTTTTGCATTTTCATGATTGTTGCAAGTATAAATGACACACAGTGGGTGTACGTTTGTACTAAACTGAAAACTTTTCAGTTGTATTTCTGAATAATTCCACCTAGACTTACAAGAGAAACACAAAGGTGTTAGGCAACGATGCAATGTAATTTATTGTGTAATAGAAAGGCATAAACTGTCATTTTCAGGTGTCCTTTCCCATGCAGATTTTAACATAGAGGCTTGTAGATGAGGAGAACAGATAACCCAGCCTACACACAAACATATTTTCTTACCTTTCATTTAGTTTTCACAAGAAATCTCTAAAGAATTTGCATGTTTTTTCTTCTTAAAGTCTGTGTAGAGATAATGGTGTCGTCTAGCGGCCCCTAATTTAATAACAAATGATCGTTGTGACGGAAGCGAATCAATCAAAACTAACTTTAGCTGGAAAATAACTTTATTAAAGAACAGCTATAAAGCCAAAACAATCTCTGTTACCTTAAATTATACATTTATCTCTGTAAAGCTGCTTTGAAACAATCTACATTGTTTAAAGCGCTATATGAAGATGACTTGACTTGACTTGATTTTATTTACTTGATTTAATTTCTTATTTTGATTGCTTTTAATGCGTGGTTATTATTTGTACTCTTGTTTATGTCGTTTCATTTTATTGTATTTTATATAGGCCTAATTTTGCGCCTCATGTGAGCTGTTATGTTTTTTATTTATGATTTATTTATTTTCCTGTACAGCACTTTGGTCAACTTTGGTTGTTTTAGCCTAAAGTTGGATTGGATTGGACCTCTCGAAAGGGAACGTCTCAGTTACTAACGTAGCCTAACATCGGTTTCCTGAGATCGGGAACGAGTATTGCGTAACCCGTCCTGCTTTTGTGCTTTGATCAGGGGATCGCTTCAGTCGATTAAACCTAAACCGTTAAACCATTAAACCGTTCTAGCTAGGCGGAGAATGGGCGCTTTTATAGTCGTAGGCCACGCCCATTCTGGATGGCTCTTGTGCCAGGGCGCGAAGTGCCCTGATTGGTTCGCGCGTCTGAGCCGCGGCCTCGCCATAGGTTCGTGCAGTTGCCGCAGCACAGCCAATGGCCGCTCACGCCGTTCATCTGTGTATGCTGTGCAGCTGCACTGCGTTTTAAAGATCTCCAGTAGCAGTTTTGAATCCACAATTACTGACTTTACAAGAAGAGATCAATTCAAAATTAATTGTTTAAATCCTTTTTGACCACAGCCGAGCCCCGTAGGGTAACGTTTGCACTACGCTGTAATTTGCATTTTAAAGATGTACACTTTTATTACTGAAATGCTAGAAAGTAATTACAAGAACAATATTTCATGCATGTGGCTTCACCTCAGCGAGTGGGAGCTGTTAAGAACAAAATGAAGAAAGAGAAAAAAAGCAATACAATTTTAAATACTGTATTATGTACAATTACAAGCATTAAACACAAACTAAGCAGCTTTATGTTTACCTCTTGAAAATAAGAGGATGCATTGACTAATTAATCCACAATTTTAATTGACATCCATCATTGTGAGTAGTCAGGTCCGAATCTTCAAGATTGTGTAACCCTGTAGGCATTTTTGAGGAAAAGTTGTTATACCACATTTTTTGAAAGTTCAATGTCTCCTGAATAAGGATCCACCGTATAACATTGAAATAAGGGTCCCATTTTCTTGTAATTGTTCTTGAAACAATAGGTGCATTATTCACAGCCGAAACACTACAGGTGGATAGGGTAAAATTTTTAAGTTATAGATATCACCATAAAACCTTTCCAGTTTTTCACTTACATAGAGACAGACATTTTTTGTATTACAAGTTTTCTGAAATGTCATGTTTACATATGTAAATGAGGCATACCAGTATATATATATATATATATAATTCGAGGGGCAGGCATACCAGTACGCGGTTCTCCCTTTCGGGCTAGCCCTGTCTCCTCGCGTCTTCATGAAGGTTGTTGAGGCAGCCCTTGTTCCTCTCGACGATTGGCTGATCCTAGCTCACTCTCGAGACAAGGTTTGCGAACACAGGGACCTAGTGCTCCGGCACCTAGCTTGTCTGGGCCTTCGGGTCAACTGGGAGAAGAGCAAACTCTGCTCCGTGCAGAGGATCTCTTTTCTCGGTATGGAAATCGACTCGGTCGCCATGTGCGCGCAGCTAACTTGCCTTCGTCAGTTCGAGGGCGAGAGTGCGGTTCCACTGAAACTATTTCAGAGGCTCCTGGGGCATATGGCATCCGCAGCCGCAGTAACGTCGCTCGGTTTGCTTCATATGAGACTGCTTCGCGATCAAGTCCCGAGGTGGGCATGGCAACACGGCACGCTCCGAGTCCCAGTGACTTCAACCTGCCGTCAGACCTTCACCCCGTGGACGAACCTCAGTTTTCTATGGGCTGGAGTGCCCATAGAACGAGTTTCCTGGCATGTTGTTATATCAACAGATGCCTCCACAATGGGCTGGGGCGCCATGTGCAATGGACATGCTGCCGCGGGCTCCTGGACAAGACCCCAGCGCCTTTGGCATGTCAATTGCCTCGAGTTGCAGGCTGTACGTCTCGCCCTGCACCGCTTCTGTGCGTTGCTCAGGGGTCAGCACGTATTAGTCCGATCAGACAATACCGCCACAGTAGCGTACATCAACCGACAAGGTGGTCTGCGCTCCCGTCGTATGTCGCAACTCGCCCGCCACCTCCTCATATGGAGTCAGAAGCATCTGAGGTCGCTTCGAGCCATTTATATCCCGGGAGACCTGAACCGTGCAGCCGATCTGTCTCGGTTTCGGCCTCTCGCTGGAGAATGGAGACTCCATCCCCAGTCGGTTCAGCTGATTTGGGATCAGTTCAGGGACGCACAGGTAGATCTGTTTGCCTCCCACGACTCGTCCCACTGCGACCTGTTTTATTCTCTGACCGAGGGCACGCTCGGCACGGATGCACCGGCGCACAGCTGGCCGCGGGGCCTCTGCAAGTATGCGTTTCCCCCAGTGAGCCTTCTTGCGCAGACTTTGCGCAAGATCAGGGAGGACGAGGAGCAGGTCATTTTGGTTGCCCTGTATTGGCACAACCGCACCTGGTTCCAAGAACTAGTACTCCTCGCGACAGCACCTCCCTGGCCAATTCCTCTGAGAAAGAACCTGCTTTCTCAGGGACGGGGCACCCTATGGCACCCTCGTCCCGATCTTTGAAATCTCCATGTGTGGTTCCTGGACGGGACGAGGCAGGTTTGAGTACCCTACCACCAGCGGTGGTGGCTACCATCACTTCTGCTAGAGCATCGTCCACGAGACATGCCTATGCGTTGAAGTGGAATCTCTTCGTCAACTGGTGTTCTTCTAAACTTCAAGAACCCACGAAAGGCCCGATCAGTGTCGTGCTTTCCTTCCTGCAAGAAGGGTTGGAGCGAAGGCTGTCTCCCTCCACCCTGAAAGTGTATGGTGCCGCCATTGCCACACATCATGATGCAGTTGATGGTAAGTCCATTGGAAAGCACGACCTGATCATCAGTTTCCTGAGAGGAGGGAGGAGACTGAATCCTCCTCGCCCTCCTCTCGTTCCCTCTTGGGACCTCTCAGTGGTTTTAACTGCTCTGCAGAGTGCTCCCTTTGAGCCTCTGCAATCAGTGGAGCTTAAGTTCCTGTCAATGAAGACAGTGCTCCTGGTTGCATTGGCCTCCATCAAGAGGGTAGGGGACCTGCAGGCATTTTCGGTTGACGAAGCGTGCCTGGAATTTGGACCGGCTAACTCTTACGTGATCCTGAGACCCCGGCCTGGATATGTGCCCAAGGTTCCCACCACACCCTTTCGAGACCAGGTGGTGAACCTGCAGGCGCTGCCCTCGGAGGAGGCAGACCCAGCCTTTGCACTGCTCTGTCCAGTATGCACCCTCCATGCTTACGTAGACAGAACGCAGTGTTTCAGGACTTCAGACCAGCTCTTTGTCTGTCATGGTGGGAAGCTGAAGGGAAAGGCTCTCTCCAAGCAAAGGTTGTCTCACTGGATAGTGGACGCCATTGCTTTGGCTTACCAGCAGCAAGGTCGACCATGCCCCCTTGGTGTGACGGCCCATTCCACCCGGAGTGTGGCATCCTCTTGGGCTCTAGCGCATGGCGCCTCGCTAACAGACATCTGCAGAGCTGCAGGCTGGGCGACACCTAACACGGCCTCTGGGCGACCCCCACGTATGTAGTCCACTGTAAGCCTCTCTGAGCATGTGTCTTTCCCTCGGCAAGCCACCTTGCCACCCCTGGGTTTGAAATATTCCACCTGCGGCTGGACACCCCAGTGATTCTCAATATGCAGCCCCCTGGGGTCATGTGTATTCCAAGTTCCCCCCTTCGGGCTGGGCATAATTGCATATTTCCACTGATATATGCTTCCCAGTGTACCTTGGTACCTTGGCATAATTCCAGCAGCCATTAAAAACTGTCCCTTTCATGTTAATGTTGTTTTTTCATTGTTTACATGTTTAAATATTCTGAGAATGCATAGTTTAGTTATAATGTTTAATGTTTAAACTGCAATAAATGCATTAAAAGGTTTTTTTTTTTTTTTTTGGCAGCCATTTTGTTTTTATTGTTTATGCCAAAACAGTGATGTTTACAACTTGTTATACGGCAGAAATGGATTCAGCACCTAAAAATCATATAGAAACAACACTTGAAGTACTTTTCCTCAAAAATGCCTACTGCATCTTATCCAGGGCTATTTATCTATTTTGGGACTCGACTAGAAACGAAGGGCGCATTTGGCGTCGCTTTTGAATCAGGGAAGCCTTCGTCGCGGCGCGATGACGCAACCGTCCTTCGAATACGGCCTTCGGAGGATGCAGAACTGAATTGGGACAGCCTTCATCGAGCCGTGTGAGGCAATCGGCCTTCAAATGCAACCTTCCAAGGATGCAGCCTTTGAATTGGGACGTCCTTCGTCGCGCCGCTGTGACGCAATCGGCCTTCAAATACGGCCAATCGGCCTTCAAATACGGCCTTCGGAGGATGCAGCCTTCACATTGGGACACAGCTCTAGTCGCGTAATGCCAGTAGTCTTGCTAGACACCAGTGGCTGGACACCAGTGGATGGACAGCAGACGTCATTTCCGTATCGTCATCACTTTTCAAATTGACGTTATTTCCGTATCGTCATTCACTTTTCAAATTTGACGCGCCATGCTGATGTCAGCGGTAAGAAAAAAATAATAAACTGTCAATGATTTATAGGTCATGTCAGAATTCAAATGCACAAACTAGCTAGTTAAAAAATCGTCTTGTTTTCAAGGTACTGTGTCGTGTTTTTTTAAAGGTATTAGTGAACTCTGTTGTGCCTCAATTCTAGAGGTTGCTACAATAGATTTTCCAATTAAATCGTTCTTTGAGTGGTATGATTTAATATTGTAAATACGTTTTTTTCACTTGGATGTGTGAAGATTGTACCATTTGTACCATGTGTAATTTCCAATAAATATTGCAAAACCATGAAGTGTTAATTTGATCTGGATTGTTTGGTAAATTGTCTGATTATGTGAATCTACGTAGCCTATATTTTAAAAACAGAAGTGGTTATTTACAACAAAAAAAAAAATAAGAATTGAATATCCAAATGGGCAAGGCAAAAAACTGTGGTCAATTAACATGTACAAGTCTGTTGTATTGACAAAACGTTATAGTCCGTTGATAGGCTGAATTTAAGTCACAAAAAAAAGTGATATGATCTGAACAATATATATTTTCAAGGTGGTTCTTGTGAATGCAGTTTGCATGAATTATTGATGTTATAATATTAAGTATATTATTGAGAATTGTTTTATGTAAAGAGATATGATAAAGATCATATTTCAATTTGCACACAGCTTTTATATTATATATTTTAAGTCATAAAAGTAAAATGACAATACGGAAAAGACGTGTGCAATTAAGCCTGCAAAGAATGCTGTCTATCCACTGGTGAAAACAGAAAATAAATATGCTGTCTACCCATAGGTGAAAATATAAAATAAATATATGTCAATCCAGAGGTGAAAATATAAAATAAATATGTCTATCCAGAGGTGAAAATATAAAATAAATACACTGTCCATCCAGAGGTGAGAACTAAATATGCTGTCTCTCCAGAGGTGAAAATATGAAATAAATATTCTGTCCATCCAGAGGTGAGAACTAAATATGCTGTCTATCCAGAGGTGAAAATATAAAATAAATATATGTCAATCCAGAGGTGAAAATAGGAAATAGAATTGCTGTCCATCCAGCGGTGAAACCGGAAATTAGCGGCGAAACGGAAATGACGGAGAAAATGGAAATGACGTAGGCTGTCTATATCCACTGGTGTCCAGCCAGTGGTGTCTAGCCGGAGGTGAGTCTGCGGGGCTGCAGCTGGATGCTATTGATGAGAATGCGTTGACAGTAACCGTAAATCATTTTACGACAGCGGTAATGGACAATTCCGCTTCCAACCTGTAGGGCGACCGTAGAGGGAAAGTTCCATGTTGTTGCTTTAAAATATATAATATAAAAGCTGTGTGCAAATTGAAATATGATATTTATCATATCTCTTTACATAAAACAATTCTCAATAATATACTTAATATTATAACATCAATAATTCATGCAAACTGCATTCACAAGAACCACCTTGAAAATATATATTGTTCAGATCATATCACTTTTTTTTTGTGACTTAAATTCAGCCTAGATCAACGGACTATAACGTTTTGTCAATACAACAGACTTGTAAATGTTAATTGACCACAGTTTTTTGCCTTGCCCATTTGGATATTCAATTCTTATTTATTTTTTTTTAAATGTAACCACTTCTGTTTTTAAAATATAGGCTACGTAGATTCACATAATCAGACAATTTACCAAACAATCCAGATCAGATTAACACTTCATGGTTTTGCAATATTTATTGGAAATTACACATGGTACAAATGGTAGCCTACAATCTTCACACATCCAAGTGAAAAAAAACGTATTTACAATATTAAATCATACCACTCAAAGAACGATTTAATTGGAAAATCTATTGTAGCAACCTCTAGAATTGAGGCACAACAGAGTTCACTAATACCTTTAAAAAAACACGACACAGTACCTTGAAAACAAGACGATTTTTTAACTAGCTAGTTTGTGCATTTTAATTCTGACATGACCTATAAATCATTGACAGTTTATTATTTTTTCTTACCGCTGACATCAGCATGGCGTGTCAAATTTGAAAAGTGAATAGGCTTGTTCGACTTCATGCAGCTCTGCGCAGACCGATCGGCGGCTGACTTAAAGCAGTGCATGCCGGTTAGAAATTTTGTCCGACTTGATACAGCGCCGACGCCACGTGACTGTAACGTATGCCATCAAAAGGCGCTTTTCCACTGCATGGTACGGTACGGCTCGGTTCGGTACGGCACGCTTTGGCGCTTTTCCACTGCATGGTACGGTACGGCTCGGTTCGGTACGGCTCACTTATGGCGCATTTCCACTGCATGGTACGGTACGGTACGGCTCGCTTCGGCTCGCTTTAAATGGTACCACCTCTGTTGAGGTTCCAAGCGTACCGTACCGGTACTAAAATGTGACGTGAAAACACTGAAGATCACTGATTGGTCAGACAGAATCGTCACTACCAGTGTCATTGTATTTGCGACACGAGACCATGCACGAGACAAACCCGCTAGATTTAAATAGCCAGTAGACAACAGCCAACGCTGTAGTTTCTTGTAGTTAAAAAGTTTCTTGCAAACTGGTTCTTGCAGTCAGGGGCAGCGCCGGATAATTTTTAACGCATGTGCTGAGAGCACACACACACACACATATGTGTGTGTGTGTGTGTGTGTGTATATATATATATATATATATATATATATATATATATATATATATATATATATATATATATATATATATTATTAATAAATGAGCAAAACTTGTATATTCAATATTCAATTATTTTAATGATCACAATTAAAGTTTTAATTTTATTAAATTGAACAAGCGCAAAATTCAGCATTCAATCAAATATTCAAAAAGACTTAATAATAATGTTACTCTCTATAGGCGCGTTTACTACGAATATGGCGATCGTCAACTTCATCTTTGCCAGACACTGACAGAAAACACTATTTTATAAATAAAAATCATTGCACGCGTCCCCGGATTTACAAATGCACATCTTGCTTGTTGCACGCACATTATGTCGAAATAACGAGATATTATGTTGAAATAACATTATTATCAAGTCTTTTTGAATATTTGATTGAATGCTGAATTTTGCGCATGTTCAATTTAATAAAATTAGGCCTATAGCCTATATATATACTATTAATAAATGAGCAAAACTTGGCCCCAAAATATTTAATATTTAATTATTTTAATAATCACAATTAAAGTTTTAATTTTATTAAAACGCGTGCACTGATTTTTATTTATAAAATAGTGTTTTCTGTCAGTGTTGTGCATGCTAAAGATGAAGTTGACGATCGCCATATTCGTAGTAAACGCGCCTATAGAGAGAAATGCACATAATGGATTACATAAGAGAGTAGCCTATTTCTTTTTGTTTTGAATTATTTCGATTAAAGACATTTCAAGCTTTGTGTATTTGAAGATGAGATGCGCTCCAGTTAACGTACAATGCAAGTGACCGCTCGGGCGCCTCAATGATTAAATTGTCTATTTTGCTTCTTATTTAATCCAGGCAATTGTTTGATGAAAAAATTATTAAAATTAAGATACAATTTATACAAAACGAAATTCACTTTAAAGAAAGTCTTTATACAAAACAAAACTTAATGAAGTGGTCAAAATATGTCTGACTCGCTCCATATGTCTCTCTACTCGTGCTGTTCACTTTTCATAATCAACATAGGCAGATGGAAAAAAATAACATAACATTAACTAAATGCGCTTTTTTAATGGCAGTAGGCTATAGTTTAAAACGTACATTAGGCCTAGACTCTCTATTTGTAAAGATTGCTGCACATTCATTTAATTCTGAATTTTGCACACACAAGTTGAAAGGCATTTGTTCAAATCAAGTTCACGGATAATTGTGCGTGCATTTATTAATCATTATGATACTAAAATCATAAAGTAGCCTAGGCTATGCTATGTACAAAAAATCAGATGAGCCCAGAATATGAACGCAACGTTTAATTACACGTTAAGAATTTTCCTTCCATATAGTAAAACATTATAAGAACGTTTAATTTAATTTAAAAACATCCACATGCCGAGAATCAAGAGCACCATCCCCTGTGTTGTGCGTTTGAAATGTGGCGCGTTTACGATGATGTCATGGCAGTAGAGGCGGCAACTATAACGATCAGTCCCACCCAGTTTGAAGCGGTACTAACTGCAATGGAAAAGCAACCGAGCTAAAGCGAACCGAACCGTGCCGTACCGTGTCGAGTCGTACCACGCAGTGGAAAAGCGAAGCGAGCCGAACCGTTCCGCGCCGAGTCGAACCGTACCGAGCCGAACCGTGCCGTACCATGCAGTGGAAAAGCGCCAAAAGTACCACGAGAGCAATTCGAGAGTAGCCGGAGAACTCAGCCAGCGCAGCTTCTCAAGAGGCTTGTTCGACTTGAACCGGCGCTGCACAGACCGATCGGTGAATGACATCAAAGTACCGCGAGAGCGAATAGAAAGTAGACGGCTCCTATATGCTTTTGAATTGCTCTCGCGGTACTTTGATGTCATAAACCGATCGGTCTGTGCAGCGCCGGTTCAAGTCGAACAAGCCTAAGAGCGGCTGCACTGGGCTGCATGTGGGCTGATGACGACACAGCTGTTCCACGATTGGCCGGATTCACCGCATGACAACGATCACGTGTGTTTCGTGTTTATTCGAACACCTTTAGTTCCTCTAAAGCTCTCATATCAGTTTATTATAACAGTAAACACTCTTTTTATGTCGTTGTCATGTTATATTGTGTCATGTTTATCAAATTAAAACTGCTTAAAAAACGTAGACTCCACTTCATTGATAGTTGAACTTTATTCTTGTTCAAACAGACGCTGTATGAAGCAGTACATTTAAAGTATTGAATGAAAATGTCTCTGAAACATCTGTGTATTATTTGGCAAATATTGCATTTATTTCACTGCAGCTGTGGCAAAGTATGCAAACACCACGTGAGCGGTCACCACGGGAACCAGAAAGTGTCCGACTTCACGTCTCCGTTTGCAGCTCCTCCCCGCCTGCACACGGCTACTCTCGCCGATCGGTTGCATCCAGCCGCAGCCGATGTCGAACACACCTAATGACGATACGGAAATAACGTCAATTTGAAAAGTGAATGACGATACGGAAATGACGTCTGCTGTCCATCCACTGGTGTCCAGCCACTGGTGTCTAGCAAGACCATAGATATCATATATATAGGCTAGATGTCTCGTGCGCACTGCTGGCCAATGGAGGTCTATGGCTATACCCATAGATATCATATATAAAGGCTGTCTCGTGCGCACTGCTGGCCAATGGAGGTCGACGTCCGCACGTGGCGGCCATCTTGCGACAGTGTACTCGCTCACTACTTCAATGGGGCATGTACTTTTAAATAACCATAACTTGCTCATTTTTCTACCGATTTTCAAACGGTTTGGTTTGTTATAAACGTCAGAGATGTAGTTATGACACTGCATACATACACTGCATACATATGAAAAATTATAACATACATTTTCAAGCATTCGGAATTATAGCCACGTTAATAACGTTTGTAAGAAACCAAACCGTTTGTAAATCCGTCAAGATTTCAGCGAGATAAGAGGATTTGTGTGCGTGCTGATCATTCACCTTAATGCACAGAGCACTGTCACAAGATGGCCGAACGATGATGCCGGAAGTGACTGCGCCATAAGACATCTAGCGTTTATATATGATATCTATGAGCAAGACTACTGGCATTGCGCGACTAGAGCTGTGTCCCAATGTGAAGGCTGCATCCTCCGAAGGCCGTATTTGAAGGCCGATTGGCCGTATTTGAAGGCCGATTGCGTCACAGCGGCGCGACGAAGGACGTCCCAATTCAAAGGCTGCATCCTTGGAAGGTTGCATTTGAAGGCCGATTGCGTCACACGGCTCGATGAAGGACGTCCCAATTCAAAGGCTGCATCCTTGGAAGGTCGCATTTGAAGGCCGATTGCGTCACACGGCTCGATGAAGGCTGTCCCAATTCAGTTCTGCATCCTCCGAAGGCCGTATTCGAAGGACGGTTGCGTCATCGCGCCGCGACGAAGGCTTCCCTGATTCAAAAGCGACGCCAAATGCGCCCCAGGAAGGATACATAAATGGACACTTAGCGGCCTATCCTACCCTATTCTTCTACTCCATAAATCATTGCGCGCCGTTGACGACAGCATTTATTTATTTATTTTTAAAGGCGGCCGAGACTAGAGATCGGTGGTGGACAGTAAATTCACATTTAAATGTAAGTATTATGTTTTCATTTACTCAAACTCTAGCGAAACCAGAGTTAAAGTTTATTATAAACTTCATCTTAACTCCTTCGTCACCATTGCATGGCTTCATTTGTCAGGTAGTTTTAGGCAAAACTTGTGGTAATAACGTTATTAGTTTAACAACCTATTTGTAATATTTGCACTAGTCTATCTCACTTGTGTATTATAAGAAATATCACTCACCCTATAAAGCCTAAAACAATAAGAAAAGCAGTAGATAATGCAATGGGGTTTCACTTTTATGTGTTTTTGTAGTGCTGTGATGCAAGCTATGTGTTTTTAACCAAATTTGAGGATACAGAAATATTGAGTATATTTTGCATGTCTTGATGTGTCATATTTTGCAGTGTTAACAATGCACTTAAGATTGCACCCCGTGTTAAGTACCCTTTTCTGCTTTTTTAGAACAATTCAGGGAAAAATGGGTCTGGGGAACGTAACTCCCATACAGGCACAAAATAATATACATTCCCCAGACCCATTTTTATATATTATATATATATATATATATATATATATATATATATATATATATATATATATATATAAGAAAATTAATACACACATCTTTGCTGAAATGTATTGTGCTGTTGTTGTTAACAAGCCATGGTTAATTTGCTCTGCCTTAGGATTGCACGTGTCCTGGGACAGGAGAGGGTGTGAGTGGGAAACCCACTGCTGAAACTTGGCCCTGGTTTGTCCTCATGGATGAGGTGTTGGGACAGAGGCATTGCACCAACCCCCTGTCCTGATTGCCTCAATCCCTGAGGACAGACCAGGGCTGAGTTCAGCAGTGTGTGACCAAGAAGAGGAGGAGCCAGGGGCAACACCAGCATCAGGGGCAACACCAGCATCAGCACCAGCATCAGCACCAGCACCACGAAGAAGGCGAGACAGAGAGGACGAGTTGGGACTGCAGAGGCGAGGAGAGCGCTGGAGAGGATGGACAGGCTGTTTTCTCTTCTTGAAAGAATTGAGAAATATATATATTCTTGTTTAACTTTTTTTCACCTATATTTTTTAAAAGGAAAAAAAAAATCTGTACATTTATTTATTTTTATGCAATTTTAAATGTGTAAATAAAAGAGAATTCATTGCTCTGGACATTGTTTATTTTTGTAATCACGGTCATAATTTCTACATGAAACATTCTTCTATACCTTTTTTTTCCCCCAACTATTTACAACATACGTTAAACATATCAAAATCAACAAACATTTAAATTTACAGTACATAAAATAAGAAAAATGATGTAGACTTTTATTCAGATGAGTGGGAGACCCTGGTGTGCTGCTGGACCGGGATGGGCTCCACAATAGAGACCCTGGTAATAGAGATGCTGGTGGGACATCATCTGGGATGCTCTCCAGAGTGTTTGACTGCATATTTTCACTATCCACTAAGTTGTCTACCAACAGGTTTTCAGGGCTGACTCATGGAATAAATATTGAGATACTTTATTACACTAAAGTACTTTTAATAACCACTAATACCACATTGGCAAAAAACTACTAGTCATATATTTTAAACCTTAGTTAAGCAATTTTTTATTATTTATTTTCATTATCTTGCATACTCTAATGTACTTAAGGTATCAAGAGTAAAAGTAAAGGAATTATGCAGGAAAAAAAAAACATGTCTGGGTTTTTATGATGTTTTGCATTTCTATTACTGCATGTTGCATTTTACTTCTGAATATTTTCAGTTGATACATTTAAACTATATACTTTTGTGTAGTTTAATGTAAACCAATGCATCATATTGTAAAATAAGAAGTGTTGCTGTCCTGTGTGGGAAAATTACTTCGAGTATTAACGAAGTAGCCTATGTAGTTCCTTACATACCACCACTGGTTATTTAGAAAATTAAAGTAACAAAATGTAGGCCTATTGTCACAATATTAACCCTTAATCAGTGTTAAAAAAGGATAACACTTAAGGTGTTTGGGGTCATTTTGACCCCAAACTTTTAAAGAGCAATTGCATAAGGAAATATACATTTTTTATATGGAAAACTATATATCATTTTTTTTATTTACTTCTCAACTATACATTTATGCTGTGTTTTTGTGGAAATTTTGAAGTTTTTTACCTATTTACTGCACAATTGTTGTTCCATGTTGCATATGTGACATTTTTCAGATTTATGCCAGTTTTGTTTATTTTATTTGCCAATTTCTATAAAAATGCTCTCTGTTGCAGTGACATACATGGGTGTGTTTGTGTGTGTTTGTGTGTGTGTGTGTGTGTGTGTGTATGAGATAGAAAGTTTGTTCCACTTTGGGTTTATGCTCTAGGACCAGACCTTGATTTAAATGTAAATTTTTTTTAGATTTATGCCAGTTTTATTTATTTTATTTGCCAATTTCTATAAAAATGCTCTCTGTTGCAGTGACATACATGTGTGTGTTTGTGTGTGTTTGTGTGTTTGTGTGTATGAGATAGAAAGTTCGTTCCACTTTGGGTTTATGCTCTAGGACCAGACCTTGATTTAAATGTAATTTTTTTTAGATTTATGCCAGTTTTGTTTATTTTATTTGCCAATTTCTGTAAAAATGCTCTCTGTTGCAAACACATACATTTGTGTGTTTGTTTATGTGTTTGTGTGTGTTTGTGTGTGTGTGTGTGTGTGTGTGTGTGTGTGTGTGTGTGTGTATGAGATAAAAAGTTCGCTCTATTTTTTATTTATGCTCTAGGACCAGACCTTGGTTTCTATGTAGAAATTTTCAGATTTATAATGGATTTACTTTTATTTTTTTGACAAATAAAATAAAAAAAAGTCATTTTTTTCATTTTCCCATTCATTTTCAATGTGGGGTCATTTTGACCCCAAACACCTTAAATGTTACTTTTTTTTTTTTACACACCTTTAGAACAACCAAATCAAGCCCAGTTTTTTTGTGCATGTTTAGATAGATTATTTAGGAAAAGTCACAGAGTTTCATGCCCCTGAGATGAAGTTAACACTTTTAAAAAATGAAGGAAAAATCCATTGGGGTCATTTTGACCCCAAACACTGATTAAAGGTTAACAAATTGTTGCTAACTACAGCTCCGTCCCATTTCAAAGGGCGCATCTGAAGCGCTCGGACCGGTCTAGCCTACGGAGGATTGTTCTTGTCACCTAGCAACAGCCGATGAAGAGCGGGAGTAACATTCGCACTGGACTTTTTATATTCAACTGGGTTTTATATTCAAATGGGGTTAAAAACCTGTGTAAATATATTTACCATGGTCCATTTATGTGCATAATAAAAAGAATACACTAGCCTACAAAATCGCATCAAGGTAAGATATAAATGAACATTTGAATCTTCGGCTAAGCCGAAAGTATGACCTGAAACATCCTTAATACCATGTCCTCCAGTAAAATATAAAACATAAAAATGACAATAGCCAATTCTGGCTCCATAGCATATCAAATGAATTGTCAGGATGGCAGCATACTCTCGCACCGTTGCTTGGCGCCTGGAGCGGTAATCGGGAACACCTGGCTGAGCAATTAGGAAATCCTACGGAGGCTACATGGTGCGTCCTTCGGAGGACGCATAGGCTGCATCCTTGAAGTCTTCAGTCCTTCGAAGGATGCAGCCGTTCACATTGGGACACAGCTCGTATCACTTTAGCCAGATCTCGCGATACACATTTCCGCCATTTTCAATTTTATTTTACACGAGGCAGCTGTCGGAGAGCAACGGGCGAGCGACACTCTGAAAACCTTCAAATTTCTACTTCGATCTTGTAAGTATGCGTGTTATTTTTGTTATGTTCATTGTTTAAATTAGTTAGTTGTTATAATGTGTAGAAACCGTTACATTTTAACATTATTTTTCTCCAACAAGTTAACGTTACCTGCACGTGTTATTGCAACTGTGTGCCCTTAATCTAAAATGTATCTAAATTCAAGGTGGTAAGCATGAAACTTATCTAGTAAGCTTATTACTATTTTTTTATTATTATTAAAGATACCAATATATTTTTTGTTTTTAGATTAGAGTAAGAAATAATAGTTTTTGATTGAAATTTTCAAAGTATACTTTACATAAAACTTAACAGCAACATAGTGCAACATGAAAAGAAATTATAAAAAAATAATAATTTCCTTTCCAATTAATAAAAGGTAACGTTAGTGGCAAACAGTGAAGTCTTTAAACTTGTTTTAAAATAATTAAAATATGCAGCATACATTCAGTTTTCAGTGAATTTGTTTCAGATATATGGTGCATATAAACTGAATGCTGCTTCTCCATGTTTTGTTTTGACTTTGGGGATATAAAAGTAGCTGGCTACTGTCCCAGATGACCTGAGAGGTCTGCTCTGGATGGTTCATAATGCATCAGAAGATTAGAAATTTACTTTGGCCTTAAAATGTTAATTAATTTAATAATCAGCTGTAGTATTTTGATATGAATTCTTTGACAGACAGATAGCCAGTGTAAAAACCTCAGAACTGGAGTGATGTAATCCACTTTATTTGATTTAAAGACACTGTTTATTGCAAATTATCCAGCAATCAGTCAACAAAGTACAACAATTGAATATACAGAACACTTGTCACTGACTACTGTTGTGGAAAAATTCATCTTTTCTTTGTATTTTATTTTCAACGATTTAACAAACGAATGCCATGCGTTCTTTGGCTGTATTTTGAGTTTCTTTTATGATATTGATACAGCTGCAGGGTGTGTGTGTGAGATTTCAGAGGTAAGGAGATTCCCGTGCTGGGGAGGGGTCAAGGGGGGTCCCTTTTGTTCCTTGTGCTGTGAAGGGTTCAAGGGGGGGTCCCTTTTGTTATTTTGTTTAGTGGGGGCTGTAGGAGATAGCTTTTGAATAGAACACTATAAAGTAGCTGGTCAACCTCTGCTCTGGGTCTCACTCCACCTGCAGCTGGACTGTGGATGGACTGGGAACTATTCTTGCAAGAATAAATATCTTTTAAGGACAATTTGAATCCTGATGTCTCTTATGCCTGATGCTATTTTGTTAGTTACTTGTTTTTGCCTCAACAAGTTGGTGTCAGAAGTGCGAACCATGAGGTTTCTTCTGGCCCTGAGAAAGCGTATTGACGGACTGATCACCCTAAAGCACAAAAGGCTTTAGTCTTACCTCGCCGAATTGAGAGAGAAGAGCCAAAACTGCTATCAGGGCCAGGAGGAACCCACTGGATTCAGAAAGAACTCGGAGGCAGTAAAAGCATCTCGGGTAAGAGACAGTTAAATTATTTTGATAATTGTGAGTGAACGTGAACCATATTGGCTGAGTTTTGCTTTTGGTACGAGCGAAAAGGTGATTCAGATAATCACACATTTTTTGGGGAAGAAATTGATCTGACAGATTCGGATCGGTATCTACCACACTTAAGCTCGTTGGTGGACGGAAGTGCCACAGGTGATTCAGATAATCACAATTGCTGATTAATTAGTTTTACTCAAAAACTCTGTAACCTGAGGAAATCTCGTACAAGTGGACGGAAGAGCCACATCAAATCAATCGTACAAGTGGACGGAAGAGCCACATCGTACAAGTGGACGGAAGAGCCACATCAAATCAATTAAGTGAATCAGAAATTAATCGAGCGCTAGAAAGTGCCTATGGGAAGATTGAGTAGAACGTAATTACAGAAACCCGACCGATTTTGGGTAATAAAAAAAAATTGGGTCTGTTGAAGACGTTTGACAGATACTGTAAGACACGTGTCGAAATTGTGAAATCCAGAAGGGAGATTCAGCCAAAATGGGGTCATCTAACAGTAAAGTAGATCATTTTTATACACCAATTTTCTGTCAAAGGAGAAATAATGATGGTGGTAAATGTAAATGTATTTCCCCGAGGCGGGAACCTTGAGTAAGATAAGACTCAATGTCGTAAAAGAATCAATAGAAAAGAACGAGGGAAAACAGAATGGTTGTTATGTGTGTGTTAAACATGTGTGTAAAGGACGCACACACGAATGCATACGCTGATTTACTTTCTGCTACCTGCAATGAGAAAAAAAAAAAAAAAAAAAAAAAAAAACGGTTGGAAATCTTTATGTGTGGCTGATGAAACTTTGAGCAAAGCTATGACTGATGATTTGAGCAGTGTTGTGAATGATGAGCATATGAGATTGTACAAAGGTAGCCTACAGGGTTTTCTGAAATGCTAACTTATCCGTTACTAGTCAGAAAGGGTTGTTGAAGTTTGTTCATGAGTTTAAACCTGTGAACGGACAGTGAATTGTTGGATGGGAAAGAAGCAGATAAAAGAGAACAGAGTCGATGCAGAAGGAACTGGCATGTAGGGAACGATAGAGTTCATGGAACTATTTATGAACGCCTGATTAAGTCAAATTAAGTTGAAATGGTACGAAAAGTGAGTTTTAGATGGAAATGGGGCGTTGAGTATGATTAACAGGGATTGGCATGATATAAGGATAAGGAATGTTTCATTAAGTAAAACGATTGTCTTTTGAACCTAAAGGGTCCAGCTATGCTGGGAGTACAGCAACAGCGCTTGCTTGTTCAAACCAGCTTCTGAATGTTAAATGTATACTTGTTTTGTAATCAGTGTTGTTGATGATAATATCAAATTAGAAAATGTCCAGAGATTGGATATTTTGTTGATATTAAGCCATTTAAGGAAATATATTGTTTTATAAAGGAAATTATGGGTTGGAGATAATTTCCCTAGACACGTGTGACTAAAGTTAATCAGAAACTTTGTGAAACCCGTTTAGAATATTTAGATTTTCCGTGTCGCTTATGAAAATTAATGTTCTGCCAATAATAATGATGTGAATGTGCTTTATTGTATTAATGTTATGAAAACAAGGGTATTTAAGAATAGATTGCCATATTTTTGTAACAAGAGTTGAAGGTGCAAGCATCTAGGATAGCTGTGTGTAATTTAGAGACCGAGAACAAGATTTAGGGAATCTTGTGGTTTCTGTGAAACAGTAGAGATAAGTGGGACTGAATAATTATAATACAATTTTGTGATTTAAGTTGAATCTGCAAACTAACCATTTGATAGAAGAATAAGCTTTTAAAAACCAGTGTTGATGAAATTAATGACACGTTAAAGTTTTAATACTGTATGAAGAGTAACTGAACAGTCCTGATAAATAGTGAGATAAAAGAGAGCAAATGCTGTAAGCAGCTGCAGAGATTTGCAGATGATGTTTTGTAAAAGTTTGATTGTGATTGGAAAGATAAACAATAACTTGACTGGCTCCAAACAAAGAAAGTGCCAAAATGACACAAATTTAGAGAAAAGTCTGTGTTAATATGGGTTAGAAAGTAGATCAATGTTAATATGATGAAGATTGTTTCAGCTATTGAAATTTAATTTGCAACTGTAAAAGAAAAGACAGAGAACTGCTTATCAATGGCTCTGTTTGCATTTCCTGAATACAACACAATGTTTCAGAAGTGCAAAATAGGGTGAAGCTGTTAGAAAGATAAAAGGCAGAATAACAGAGAGTTTTATTGCAGTCAGCTGGGTCATTCAGTGACTGTATGCGCACTGTATGACTGTAAAAGTAAATGAGGGAGAAATAAAGTTGATAGTTGGAACTTTTGAAAGTTGTAAGAAGATTGAAAGATTTAAGTGTAAGGAATTCCTTTTGAAAGGAAAGAACTATAAAAAGTACCGGTTGACATAAAATTACAGATAAGACTAAATGAGTTGCAAAATATTTTAAAAGTACCGGTCACTAAAAGGATGATTGTGTTTTGAATGAAATGCGTTGATAAGGTTTTAGATGATATGGAGAGACAAATCTAATGAATGATTTATAATGATAATCAAAAAAATGTATCACAAGCAGGGAGCAGCCTCAAAAGTTGAATCATAGAAGCAGATTGATAAACTCCTAGAGAAAACATTGAAGTAAAATTGAAATGAAATTGTTATTAAGAACTAGAATAATTCGTATTATTTCTTTAAGATAAAATAAACAGAAGCAGTGTTACAGGATTAACAGTTGCTAAATGTAAAATGTGTAAAAGGCATTTGATTAAACAAAGGCTTGTTAATGTTGATTTTAAAAGATAAGAATGTGATTTGGCCAAAACAGGTTTGCTTATCTGAATCTGGCATGTGCTGTGACTGAAACTGCCACAGTTTCAGTGCAACAGAGACTCATTCTGAGTGGATATTATGTCTAAATTACAATACATGTAATTCATGGAAAAGATGCCTTAAGATGGGCTACAGTTGAAAAAGATGGTAGATAAAGTCTGAAGTTAAAAGTTTATGAGAATGCAGTGTACCAGTCCTGAATGCCTCAAGAGTCTCTCTCTCATTCAATATCAGCTGAAAGCTGTTGTCTGAGCCTGTGTAAAGCACAGTGTTTCAGTTGAAAAGATTCATAGATATGGAAAAGCTAAAACAAATCAGATTTGACAAATTTAGAGGACAATTTGTAAATGTTTTAAAAGTAAAACTGAATGATTTTAAAGAAGTCTTTAAAATAATAATGCAGACCTTAAATGATAGAAGTGACATTTTTGACCGCTTCTTTGTCTGATTTTAGCCTCCACCATAAAACAGGGCCGATGGCTCCGGCTACAGAAGTAACAGTACACTGAATGTCAATATTAAATGTTCCAAGTGGATATGATGGTTCTTGATTACATCGATTAAAAAAAATAAAATAAAATAAAAAAAAAAAAATAAAATAAAAAAATTTCATTACCACAAACTATGATAATTTTGCTCAAGTGAAGTAGAGCCATAACTCAGTGTGCAGGAGGCGTAGATCCCAAAGACGGGTAAGATTCTCTGATGGCCATAGATGGGAACAACCTAAGACAAGGGACTATCGCCGCCACTGGGGCACCTGCCCACCAGGTTCGGGAGGTGTTACCTACAAGAAGGGAGTGGTTGTGATGCTACTTGGGGCCAAGAGCATCAAAGAGGGGTCTGTTCCCTACAACTTCCACTCCAATCTATATATCAAAATGTTCCTTCACTTAAAAGAGCTTAATTATCATATAGAGACAATTACATCCAATCTCAGTAATATGTAAATAGAATCACAGAGCACAACCAACAACCATCTTGATTACGGGGACTTCGAATAGCTTGTCACCTTAAACATTTGACCGTTCTGTTTTAACAGAAGATCAAAGATGTGACATAAGGAACATGATGTTGGTTGCCTTATGGGCAAAGAAAAATGTTTGATATTGAACTAGTTTTTAACTCCTGAAGGTCATTAGACATGGTGGTGGCTAAAGATGAGAACAGCTTGTGATGAGTCAAGAGAAATTTCAGAAAAACGAAGGTTAGGTGAATTGAGTATTTAAACTAAAAATAACCTTAGAAAAAAAGATCATAGCATAATGTATTTTAGATTATTGTAACGGTTCTAATTTGAGTCAAACATTTGTATTTTGACATTTGTGAACTATTAAGGATTGACTATGACTATGATTATTTTAGTTACAGTCCTAGGAGGCTGTTGAAAAGATTATTTGCTTATAATGAGAGAGAAAGAGACTGCTTGAGTGGAGGAAGAGGATGGTACTCTGTCTGTCTTTCTGTTATCAGTCAGCCAAAGAAAGCTGGAGCAAAATAAGATAATGAACCAAAACAATCCAGCTGACTTTTCTAAAATCAAATGAATAATGAACAGACATGCTTTGAAACTGGTTAAGAGGCCATAAAAACATTAGATAAAAGATACAGGAAAATGTAAGGTTAAAATGTCATTTAAAATTTAAATCTTTTTAGAGAAAAGATATGAATAAGAAATATGAGCAGTTCATAGTCAGGGATGAGTGTGAGTGTTAATTCATGTTTTGTACAGTATGTGTTAGTTTAGGACAACTGTTCTGTCTGAATAGTGTGTATAAATTTGTCATTAACCTCTGGAAAGAGTGTTTTAGCATTATAGATGGGTTAAGGCGAATGACAAATTTGAAAGTAAGCTGAGGATTGTGAGTCAATCTGATGAGAAGGCAACACAGAACATAGGATGAGCTTTAAGTTGATTGATCATCGAGCTCTGTCTGTTAATTATTATTTTGGTCATTCATGATGTGCAGTAGATTTGAATTACTTTCTGGACAGGTTTAAGTATTGATAAATTAGAATTGTGAAGTCGTAGATAGCCGTCAGTCATGTTTTGAGAAAAAGTTATAAATTTGACAGCAACAAACACGTACAGTAGGCTAAGTAAATATCAGATTATCCAGAGAGCCCTTAACAGTTATGTATTGTAAAAAGGGGAAGATTGTTATTCGACTGACGTTGACAAAGTGTACACGACCTGACCTGACCAATTGATGACCTGGAGAATGTTCGTAGATGACAGTTGATTAAGAGACCAAACAATAGGCTTGAAAAGCAAGAAACGCTGTGAGACTAGGGGCCGTTGCCTTAAAAAAAAAAACAATTTGATAAGAAGATGAAATTGTGGTTTTAAGTAATATTTTTATTTCAGAGGCAGAGAAAGATGGGAAATTTGGCTGAAGGACAACGTTTGGGTTAGCAAACTTTATCCAAACAAATGTTACCAAATAAATATGAACAAATATTGCAGTTTTTCTATAGCTCAAACAGTAGAGCATTAGCGCTTGTAACGCCAAAGTCATGGGTTCAATTTCCGAGGGAAAGCAAGAACTGATAAGAATGTAAATGTGTACCTTGAAATGTAAGTCGCTTTGGATAAAAGCGTCTGATAAAAGTAAGAGAATTTTATTATATTAAATTTATGCACGAGATGGGTGTTGTGCATCAAGAGGAGGATGAATATGCTCATGGCGGGAACAAGAGAACGCACAGTAAAACAAGTGGTCAGATGAGTCTTTGAACTTTTTAGTATGGATAATTTGTATTCAGGCCACAAACAAAGACATTTCGGCCTCACAGGTGGGAAAACAGTAAATCCAGGGGGGGAGGGCTAAACCCATTGTCTTCACAGCAGGCTGAGAGGTTATCTAGCTTTGACCTCATCGGTATATGAGGACAGTAAAAGTCCAGGAGGGGTTTATTTGAAGAACTTTATTTGTATTAACCAGCTAGATCTGGTTTACTAAGGGGTTCACATTTGCTGAAAGCCATCGCACAGGTGGGAAGATAAATGTTGGGAGGACATTGGGTTTAATTGTGTGCATTGTTTGTATTTTAAGTGTGCTAATAACAAGAATCGTTTTGACAGGAAACGCCGGAGCAGATGTGGCAGCACAGCAGACAAAAGAAAACTATGTGACAATAACCTCAACATTTGTTTTTCTTTACAGAAGATGCAGACTTTTGCGCATGGCATGAGCAAAGTGAAGAAACAGTGCCTAACCCTGTGTAATGCCTAACTTAAAATTTTCATTTTGCAGGATGTCAGGATGGATTGAACCAAACAGAACTGATTCTGTATTGTTTTGTTAACATGAACAACATGGGTTGAATGTTTTTTCAGGGGAACAAGGACCCTGAGTGCTATTCAATGAGCAAGAAATTATCCGGTGATATGTTTCAGGTTGAAAATTTCACAGGTCACGCCAAAGGGACGACAAGACACGCGCTCACTAACAAAATCACTTAAGGCCTCCATTCGCAGGTGACAGTAGACAGTAAATGACTCATTCCAGTGGGGGTGCGATCGTGATCTAAGGGAAAATCTTGGAAGGATTTGAAAATGATTGAAGGATGTTAGACCTGGGTCCGAGCATCTGACCTAAACTATACCAACCAACATCAACAACCTCACACGCCAGCGCAAAGAATAAAGTAGGGGATCAATGATATGTGCTAGAAACAAATCTCCCCTGCCAACGTTGGAAAAAATCCTCTCTACGGCATGCAAAGTGTCATATTGGTGAAGATGGAACGTCCATGAGGCAACGAGATGATCAACATATCTGGAGAAAATGTTGACCAATTAATGGTTGAAGAAAAGTTTTGCGATTTTATTTGATTGAATCAAATTAGGGCTTAGTATTGATATACATGAAGGGTATAACTGTTCTTGAATTAAGACTTGAATTAATTCTATTCTTAAAGATTTAATAGTATAATGGGTTTGATTAGAAAACAAGAGTGAATTTTTCTATGTTGTTTATCAGAGAATGATAAAGAGGAGGAAATGTTGTGGAAAAATTCATCTTTTCTTTGTATTTTATTTTCAACGATTTAACAAACGAATGCCATGCGTTCTTTGGCTGTATTTTGAGTTTCTTTTATGATATTGATACAGCTGCAGGGTGTGTGTGTGTGAGATTTCAGAGGTAAGGAGATTCCCGTGCTGGGGAGGGGTCAAGGGGGGTCCCTTTTGTTCCTTGTGCTGTGAAGGGTTCAAGGGGGGGTCCCTTTTGTTATTTTGTTTAGTGGGGGCTGTAGGAGATAGCTTTTGAATAGAACACTATAAAGTAGCTGGTCAACCTCTGCTCTGGGTCTCACTCCACCTGCAGCTGGACTGTGGATGGACTGGGAACTATTCTTGCAAGAATAAATATCTTTTAAGGACAATTTGAATCCTGATGTCTCTTATGCCTGATGCTATTTTGTTAGTTACTTGTTTTTGCCTCAACACTACCATTAAATGTCTTGTTACCAACATTCTTCAAAATATATATTTTTTGTGTGTGTTCAACAGAAGAAAGCCATACAGGTTTGGAACCAAGTGAAAGTGAGTAAATGCTTACATGATTTTTTTTTTTTTTTTTTTTTGTGAACTACCCCTAAAAGTATCTTTTTATGTTCATTAGAGTTATACGAGTAAGTGATAAAGAATGATTTATAGGGACAGTTCACTTTGAAAAAATTTTTTGGTATGTTTTATTTAGCTTACCTTAAGGGAATCCAAGATGTAGGTGTCTTTGTTTCTGCAGTAGTTTCGTCTGTTCTTGTCTGTCAGTCAGGCATATAATGCAGGTCTATATGGTCACTATCTGAAAGAGCACGATTGTTGTCATGATTTATGATTTCTCTTACATTATGAGCGCGCTTTTTGACATGCCTACATTTGTAATTAAAAAAATTTGGTCAGCAGGAAAAATTGTCTAACGAACAGTTCTGTTTAAAAATCCGTATTGAAATCGAACCGAAAGCCTCGTACAGAATCGTTCAATACGTATATCGTTACACCCCTAAAATATATGTATGTATGTGTGTATATACAGTGAGGAAAATAAGTATTTGAACACCCTGCTATTTTGCAAGTTCTCCCACTTGGAAATCATGGAGGGGTCTGAAATTGTCATCGTAGGTGCATGTCCACTGTGAGAGACATAATCTAAAAAAAAAAATCCAGAAATCACAATATATGATTTTTTTTAACTATTTATTTGTATGATACAGTTGCAAATAAGTATTTGAACACCTGTCTATTAGCTAGAATTCTGACCCTCAAAGACCTGTTAGTCTGCCTTTAAAATGTCCACCTCCACTCCATTTATTATCCTAAATTAGATGCACCTGTTTGAGGTCGTTAGCTGCATAAAGACACCTGTCCACCCCATACAATCAGTAAGAATCCAACTACTAACATGGCCAAGACCAAAGAGCTGTCCAAAGACACTAGAGACAAAATTGTACACCTCCACAAGGCTGGAAAGGGCTACGGGGAAATTGCCAAGCAGCTTGGTGAAAAAAGGTCCACTGTTGGAGCAATCATTAGAAAATGGAAGAAGCTAAACATGACTGTCAATCTCCCTCGGACTGGGGCTCCATGCAAGATCTCACCTCGTGGGGTCTCAATGATCCTAAGAAAGGTGAGAAATCAGTCCAGAACTACACGGGAGGAGCTGGTCAATGACCTGAAAAGAGCTGGGACCACCGTTTCCAAGGTTACTGTTGGTAATACACTAAGACGTCATGGTTTGAAATCATGCATGGCACGGAAGGTTCCCCTGCTTAAACCAGCACATGTCAAGGCCCGTCTTAAGTTTGCCAGTGACCATTTGGATGAGAGGAGTCATGGGAGAAAGTCATGTGGTCAGATGAGACCAAAATAGAACTTTTTGGTCATAATTCCACTAAACGTGTTTGGAGGAAGAAGAATGATGAGTACCATCCCAACTGTGAAGCATGGGGGTGGTAGCATCATGCTTTGGGGGTGTTTTTCTGCACATGGGACAGGGCGACTGCACTGTATTAAGGAGAGGATGACCGGGGCCATGTATTGCGAGATTTTGGGGAACAACCTCCTTCCCTCAGTTAGAGCATTGAAGATGGGTCGAGGCTGGGTCTTCCAACATGACAATGACCCGAAGCACACAGCCAGGATAACCAAGGAGTGGCTCTGTAAGAAGCATATCAAGGTTCTGGCGTGGCCTAGCCAGTCTCCAGACCTAAACCCAATAGAGAATCTTTGGAGGGAGCTCAAACTCCGTGTTTCTCAGCGACAGCCCAGAAACCTGACTGATCTAGAGAAGATCTGTGTGGAGGAGTGGGCCAAAATCCCTCCTGCAGTGTGTGCAAACCTGGTGAAAAACTACAGGAAACGTTTGACCTCTGTAATTGCAAACAAAGGCTACTGTACCAAATATTAACATTGATTTTCTCAGGTGTTCAAATACTTATTTGCAGCTGTATCATACAAATAAATAGTTAAATCATATATTGTGATTTCTGGATTTTTTTTTTTAGATTGTCTCTCACAGTGGACATGCACCTATGATGACAATTTCAGACCCCTCCATGATTTCCAAGTGGGAGAACTTGCAAAATAGCAGGGTGTTCAAATACTTATTTTCCTCACTGTATACATATATATATATATATATATATATATATATATATAGTGCATCACCATTATGCAGGCAATTTTTTTTAATTATTGATATTAATTTATTAATAATATTGATATAAATTATATAGTCTCAATCTATATTCCGTTAACTCTACATTGGCCAGCTCTAGTGTGCATCCTAGCAAAAGTGAATGACTGTAATTAGTTAAAAATGATTGTCAACAATGCTTTTCTTGAGCAATAATTTTTTTCTTTTTCTCATTTGGCAGACGCAGTGATGACCAACTTTCCTTCGGCGACTGAATGGGAAATAAAAAAATGCAATTTCTGGTCATTTTAAACAAGCACCAGGGAGAGCAGGGGGTGGTGGTTATGGATATAAAGCTAATAATTCTTAATTTTAGTATCTTAAGTTGTTTTACATATTTTCCAATATTTTTGTTCATTTTTATGTTTGAACGTCTAAGGTGTTAATATAATTGTTCTAAATAAATCCTTTATATTCAATTAGTTTGGATGGATTTTCATTTATGAGAACCTGTTATATTTGAGTGAAAAGAATCATTATGCCTCATTTTGTTGTCTATTACATGTATATATATAGTGTAATTGATGACTAGTCTATTCTTGGGCTATGGTTAGACGTCTATTAGATTTTCACCGACAGCCCAAAATCAGCCTTGTTTTAGCCTAGACCCATATTGCCTGTCTATTAGATGTATATATGTAGTCGTTTAATAGCGGTCTAATTGATGACTAGTCTGTTCTTGGGCTACGGTTAGACGTCTATTAGATGTATATATGTAGTCATTCAATAGCTGTCTATTCTTGGGCTATGTTTAGACGTCTATTAGATTTTCACTGACAGCCCAAAATTAGCCTTGTTTTAGCCTAGACGTCTGGGCTGTGTTTTGACGGCTATTAGACGTCTATTAGACGCAAAATTGCTTGCTGGGCATACTGGTTTCGAACGGGTGTTTTGGGTGGACTATTATTATTCCTGGCCGGGTCTCCTTGTGCCCCTCCATCATCCACAGGAGACTTTTTTTTTTTTTTTTTTTTTTTTTTTAATAGCACACAATACTTATATTTATAAAATGACTTATTTACTTATTACCTAATTACTCACTTATATTTATAAAAAAAGATATATGTCAACACTAAATTAGCTATACGAATTAGGCTACTAGAGACATTGTGTGGTTGTATTTTTTTGTTCTTGTACGGTTCTCCATCACAGACACATCAGGTGCGTTCACTCCACGCCGAAATTAAGAAGATTTCAACTTGTAAAAATAATTTTTCTGGGCAGTTTTCAAGGATTTTGCTCAAATAGGCTAATCGGATCGCTTTTCAAGACGGCTATTGACAATCATATGAGCAGCTCCTTTATAATCGCACCCTCGGCTCTATATAAACGCGCGCATGAGAAACTTAGAAATTTAACTTGGGATTTTAAAATTGTGATTTCCAGCACCGATTGTCTGCTGTAAATAAACTAGTAGGCTATATGTTTAAATAAAACATATAATAATAATAATAATTATATCATATTTATTGTTTGATTGTCTCCTGTTTAAAAAAAAATAGGGAAATGGGCGTGCTATAGTATCTTAGAATGGTTTTCTTTCTTGCATTTTTATCTCTCACAATGATGGATGTCAATTAAAATTGTGGATTGTTAATTAGTCAATGCATCCTCTTATTTTCAAGAGGTAAACATAAAGCTGCTTAGTTTGTGTTTAATGCTTGTAATTGTACATAATACAGTATTTAAAATTGTATTGCTTTTTTTCTCTTTCTTCATTTTGTTCTTAACAGCTCCCACTCGCTGAGGTGAAGCCACATGCATGAAATATTGTTCTTGTAATTACTTTCTAGCATTTCAGTAATAAAAGTGTACATCTTTAAAATGCAAATTACAGCGTAGTGCAAACGTTACCCTACGGGGCTCGGCTGTGGTCAAAAAGGATTTAAACAATTCATTTTGAATTGATCTCTTCTTGTAAAGTCAGTAATTCTGGATTCAAAACTGCTACTGGAGATCTTTAAAACGCAGTGCAGCTGCACAGCATACACAGATGAACGGCGAGAGCGGCCATTGGCTGTGCTGCGGCAACTGCACGAACCTATGGCGAGGCCGCGGCTCAGACGCGCGAACCAATCAGGGCACTTCGCGCCCTGGCACAAGAGCCATCCAGAATGGGCGTGGCCTACGACTATAAAAGCGCCCATTCTCCGCCTAGCTAGAACGGTTTAATGGTTTAACGGTTTAGGTTTAATCGACAGAAGCGATCCCCTGATCAAAGCACAAAAGCAGGACGGGTTACGCAATACTCGTTCCCGATCTCAGGGAACCGATGTTAGGCTACGTTAGTAACTGAGACGTTCCCTTTCGAGAGGTCCAATCCAATCCAACGTTAGGCTATTTGTTAAGCACTTTAAAACAACCAAAGTTGACCAAAGTGCTGTACAGGAAAATAAATAAATCATAAATAAAAAACATAACAGCTCACATGAGGCGCAAAATTAGGCCTACATATAAAATACAATAAAATGAAACGACATAAACAAGAGTACAAATAATAACCACGCATTAAAAGCAATCAAAATAAGAAATTAAATCAAGTAAATAAAATCAAGTCAAGTCATCTTCATATATAGCGCTTTAAACAATGTAGATTGTTTCAAAGCAGCTTTACAGAGATAAATGTATAATTTAAGGTAACAGAGATTGTTTTGGCTTTATAGCTGTTCTTTAATAAAGTTATTTTCCAGCTAAAGTTAGTTTTGATTGATTCGCTTCCGTCACAACGATCATTTGTTATTAAATTAGGGGCCGCTAGACGACACCATTATCTCTACACAGACTTTAAGAAGAAAAAACATGCAAATTCTTTAGAGATTTCTTGTGAAAACTAAATGAAAGGTAAGAAAATATGTTTGTGTGTAGGCTGGGTTATCTGTTCTCCTCATCTACAAGCCTCTATGTTAAAATCTGCATGGGAAAGGACACCTGAAAATGACAGTTTATGCCTTTCTATTACACAATAAATTGCATTGCATCGTTGCCTAACACCTTTGTGTTTCTCTTGTAAGTCTAGGTAGAATTATTCAGAAATACAACTGAAAAGTTTTCAGTTTAGTACAAACGTACACCCACTGTGTGTCATTTATACTTGCAACAATCATGAAAATGCAAAAAAAAAAAAAAAAAAAAAGTATAATAATATTAATAATTAAAAAATATATAGTGAAAGTCCTGTTGAATTGGGTTACTTGATTGAAACATGTTATTTCAAAATGAAAACATCAAGTTAATTCAAAGAGTAAGAGTTTCAAGACAATTTAAAATGAAGCAATCACATTTGAACCAGAAGCCAATACGCAACAATAGCTAAACACATTAATACATTTTGCCTTTTTTTTTTAGAATATAAACTCGTTTTTATGGCAACCATTTAATGGGTTGCACCAATAAGGATTAATCTGAACTCTAGATTTAATCAAGGTTTATCTAATAATTCTGTTGTACCAAACTTTAAACCTTGTTTAAAAATAAGCAGGTTTATGTCATTTTTATCCTGGATTAACTTTAAACCAGTTCCTCCAGAACGTTAAACTCAGATTTAAATCTTATTAGGGATTGATATATGTTTAAAAATTAAGAGGTGCAAAACAACTAAACTTAAAATAAAGCCCAAATCAACAAATAGCTTGGCTTTCAATTCATGGGGCTACAATTAATTTCTTATACAATAACCTATTACATTATGTGAAAAATCATTATTAGGCTACTTTGGAAAATCGTTATTACATCATTAGCTCAAGATTTTATTACATTTTGACAAAATTATTACATTATAAACATTTTATTACATTAATAGTGTAATACCAATTACAGTAACAGTTTCAAGTCAATTTAACATGAAGCAATCACATTTGGACCAGAAACCAATATGCAACAATAGCTAAATATATTAATACATTTAGCCTTTTTTTAGACTATAAACAAGTTTTTATAAAAACAAAGCAATACAATTTTAAAATATGTATTATAATATATAAACATTACAAAATATAAGCAGCTTTATGTTTACCTCGTGTAAAAAAAGAGGCTGCATTAACAAATTTCTGCTCATGCTTATTAATATAATATTTATTAGTAGTAGTAGTAGTTATTTATCTCAGATTCTCTGAACTGTTAAACAATGCTCTATATTTAAATACAATAAAGAAAAACATGATATACGCTTTTTGGGGTCCATTTTAAAGGGATAGTTCGTTCAAAAATAAAAATTCTGTCGCCCCATGTTGTATATGACTCATTCTTCCATGGGACATAATCCAGAAACCAACAATGGAAGTCAAGAGGCAACAGTATCGGTTCTACTGGTTCCAGTGTTCTTCATAATATCTAATTTTGTGTTCCACAGAAGAAGTCATACTGGTTTCCAGCGGGTGTGTAAATGATGACAGAATTCTCATGGTTGGGTATTATTATTCCTGGCCGGGTCTCCTTGTGTCCCTCCATCATCCACAGGAGACTTTTTATTTTATTTTATATAACCGACTTTTATTTTATATATAGCACACAATACTTATTTATATTTAAATATATTTATAAAATTACTTATTTACTGATTACTTAATTACTTATATTTATAATAAAATATATAGCAACGCTAAATTAGCTACAAGAATTACTAGAGACATTGTGTGGTTGTGTTTTTCTGTGCAGTTCTGCCTCACTCAGCACCTGAGGTGCGTTCACGCTAAGCCGAAATTACCCTATAATTACAAGATTCCAACTTGCCAAAATCATTCATGCCCTCATCCACATCCTTTCTGGGCAGTTTTCAAGGATTTTGCAGACAATCGGATCGCTTTTCAAGACGGCTATTGACAATCATATGAGCAGCTCCTGTATAATCGCGCCCTCGGCTCTATATAAACGCGCGCATGGGACACTTGGAAATTTAACTTGGGATTTTAAAATTGTGATTTCCAGCACCGATTGTCTGCTGTAAATAAACTAGCATATGTTTAAATAAAAACAATAAATTAATATGTAACATAATAATAATAATTATATTTATTATTTGATTATCTTCTGTTTATAAAATAGGAAAATGGGTGTGCTGTAGTATTATAGGCTATATCTTAGAATGGTTTTCTTTCTTGCATCTTATCTCTCACAATGATGGATGTCAATTAAAAATTGTGGATTGTTAATTAGTCAATGCAAACTCTTATTTTCAAGAGCAACATAAAGCTGCTTGGTTTATGTGTGTTTAATGGCTATATATTAGCCTACAATATTTCAAATTGTATTGCTTTTTTTCCTCTTTCTTCATTTTGTTCTTAACAGCTCAAACTCGCTGAGGTGGAGCCACATGAAATATTGTTCTCGTAATTACTTTCCAGCATTTCAGTAATAAAAGTGTACATCTTTAAAATGCGAAGTGCAAAAGTTACCCTAGGGTTTGGCAGTGGTCAAAAAGGATTTAAACAGTGCATTTTGAATTAATCTCTTCTTGTAAACTCAGTGATTGTGGATTCAGGTGGCAATTCAATTACCTCATGATTTTTGTGTTTGACAAAAAAAAAAAAAAAAAAAAATTATTCGGCCAGGAATTTCTACGCGGGTGGTGGGAGAAAAACAGACATTCTGGATTTAAACGGCAATAAAATCATCGACTAACTCCTGTAATTGCTGAAAATACCCCACGACCCATTGAGAAACAATTAGGCCATTATCCGAAATCACACTGACTGATCAATATCCAAAACCAACTCGATTTCCGCCATCGTATAAATTGTATTAGCCTACTTTTGTTTCGAATTGTTTGTCTGTTTTTGTTCTTGTAAGAGGTCATTGAATGTGCAATTTTAGAGAAGAGTTCAAATGCAAACATCTCGCCATTTATTTCTGCAATAATGTCATAGGCCTAAGCATTTCAATTAATAGTAAAATTCCATTATATTGAATTGAATTGAATAATCATTACACATTTTAATTGAATAATTGGTTGAGTATGGTTCAATTATTCAATTAAAATGTGTAAGCTTTAAATCTAAAAAAAGGCTTAATTTATTTGTGTGTGCAGGTTATACTCGAGCTGTATTGAGCTTTGATAAATTCTGAAAAAAGTGCTTTATGGTGCAAAAAAAGTGAATCTATGGCACCAGCTGAAGAACGTTTTCTAGAACCTCTTTTTTTTGTGTAGTTCTCAAAAGATTCTTTAGAAATTTATTGTGAAAACTAAATGAAAGGTTAAAATATGTAGTGTGTGGGGTGGTGTCCTCATCTACAAGCCTCTAGGCTATAAAATCTTCATGGGAAATGACAGTTGTGACAGTTTATGCCTTTCCATTACACAATATATGACAATGCATTTTAGATTTCCATTGATGAATGGTGTGTTAGGCTATGACAATATTTGGCAGAGATATGACTATTTGAAAATCGAAACATTGAGAAAATCTCCTTTAAAATTGTCCATTAATGTTGGTGATTGTGTTGCATTCACTTACAAAAATAAATGTTTTATATATTTACGGTATAAAATTTACAAAATATCTTCATGGAACATAAAAAGAAAAAGAAAAGAAAAATCTATCATTTTGACTATGTGTATTGTTGGCTATTGCCACAGATAAACCCGTGCGACTTCTATATATGGTTTTGTGATCCAGGGTCTCATCTGTCCCTCCACATGTTCAGACAAACGGGTCAGAGAAGATCGTGTCGCTGACAGTGACAATCCACAAACCTTCAGGTTAAATTACTCAGTGTTTTACCTTTATATATTTGTGTGTGTAGCCTATAGTGTTTATGTCAAAAGAAGAGATGGGATTTCTATAAGGGGGAAATTCGCAATGCATTGCATTGTCATATGGAGCCAGATCAGCCTAAAAAATAATACATTTACAAAACAAAATTCATAAATGCACTGCACAATGCACATTTAGTTACAAAATCGTAAATTCAAAACACAATTCATAAATGCACAAGAATAAAAGCATAACTATTTCCCCAAATGCTCACACAAATACATCTTACAAATATCAAGTTCTTGAATTAATTTCCATCACACATTTATGAATGATGTTAGGCTACATGTATTTATGGATCATTGAATTTGCAAATCGTCACACGTGCGTGGACTGCTTTGAATTTGTGTGTGGTATTTTTGAGACCTTCCTGACAGGTTAAGATTAATAAATATCTTCTTTTTTCTTTTCTTTTTTTGGAGGATGTTCTGTTTAGCCAATTGCGGGGAGCTTTTAATCCACCAATCAGAACGCTCCTTAGGCCTACTGAACAGACTCAACAGGTTTTGACACAAAACACAAGGGTGCTAGAAATGCGGTCCTGTAACTGCATCCTACGGGAACATTGGCTGCTGAGAAACAGAAGATGTTTAGATGAATATGCAAATATGTGCTTTCCTCTCAATAACAGAATAAACACAACAAAAAATAAAAATCGATCGACAGGCTTTCATAGACAACCTAGAAAGTCGGGGAGGTCTCGTTTTCTTTTGAGTTTCGTTACAAGCTGTTCACACATTGGCAATACAAAAGCGATTAATGCATGGGCATTCTTACATATAGACCCTTTAATTGTATGCCTTAATGTCTAATTCAGCTGTAACTGTGATAGGCATGAGAAGCTCTGCTATTCTTCACCAGTCATTCTGCGGAGAAGCCTCTGATGGACAGGGAGGGTTTGCTTGTTGTTCAGAGAGCCATGGCGCCCTCTGCCTGAAGCAGTGCACAACACAAGACCTGCCTCACATTCATTGACTTCATTGTTGATTACTGAAGTCATATAGCCTGGATGCCAGCCGAACTTAGCCCCGCCCACAAAATTTTTAGGTCGGGAAGTTCGGTCTGGACTCGCTCCGTTGAGGAGCTATTATGCCCGAACAAAAATTGTTCGGACCAATCAAATTGTCAGGGCGGGATTTATACGATGATGGACAGATGAGCAACGTAACGTAATCATCCACGTCACCAACGAGCGCTTGGGTTGTTTACAACAAAGATGACTGCCGCTGGAGAATTGTTATTTCACGAGTTCACACTTACAAATAAGTCAGATAGAATAAATGCATATTTGGCGTGCTGTCCGAGGAGAGGTTCCGGGCTCGGTATTCGGCCCGAACCCAAAGTACTCCCCCCGTATTCCAGGCTGTGGAAGAACAAGCCGAGAGTGAGTGGAGGGATGCTGACAACTGTCAAGGAATGTTAGGTGAGTTGACTGAGTGAATAAATATTATGCTTCCTCTCATGCTGATAGTGTAGAACATAGACGGTCATTGTTTGATGACAAGTTGATTGGATTGATTATTTGTACGTGCTCCTCTCGAACTTTGTTTATAAAACATTATGTGTAGATTCCGCCATCGCGACTGTTATAGATGATATCGACAGCGGATTCATTTTAAAAGAGGAACAGAGAACCGCGATCAAGGCATTTGTAGATCGGAAACATGAATGAAAAACATACGTCACTTACTCCGTTGCTCTGATTGGTTGTAGGCAGAGTCGTTTACTATCCAATTGAGTGCAGAGGCATTTTCCTTCCTGGTTCGGTTGAAACACGCCCCATAATCAAAATTCAATGGAACAGTATCAGACTCACATTCTGACTAGAATCTGAGTATGACGACGTCAGGCTAGAAGTCATAGTATTCTGAAGCATTACCCAACCCAGCATTTTCAAAAGCAAATTTAAAAGCCTACATATTATGGTACATTTTCAGGTAATTAACCCTTTAATGCATGCATTATGACCACCTCATTCAGGATTGTGTTTTTATTGCTCTGAAAAACAAGATTAGAATAAAAAAAATTGGTAACACTTTACTTAAAGCCCTTGTGTATAATGCATTATAAAGGTAGGCTATTTATAATGGACATTATAATACATTATATCTTTTCATAAATCATTGTAACCAAAGTTAACATGCATTATAATATTTTCAGATTCTGAAATTGGTTGTTTGTCATGTTTAAATGCATTATACTTTCTAAAGGCGTGTTCAATGAAGTATTATAATTTATTATAACTCGTTGCAATTATTCATGAGACCATACAATGCATTACAAGGCAGAATTACTGCATGAAAAATGCTTTTATAATGCATCATACATAAGGGCTTTGAGTAAAGTGTACCCGAAATTATGTTTCATATATTTTAAAAGAGATTTTCAGACGTCCACTTGAGTGGACAGTATGCATTTTTGGTTTTAACTGAAGAGATACTGCACTGAACATAATAGAGTAATAACACATCAATACGGTGTATTTAACAAAGCAGTGAAAACAATTATATAAAATCATGTGAAAACTATCAAATATATACAAAAAAATATATAGTACAGCTTTATTTATTGCAAACACAATTGGATTTGTTCCCATTCAACCAGCAGACGAAGAACTTCATACAAGTTGTACTTCGGGTGTCTTTGATATCAGAACATGCGGACGTGATTCCATCAAAGATCTCTACAACCGGTGAAGGTGCGACTCTGTGGAAACACAACTCAGACTGTGTAGAAAACACTCACGCTCCCTCCAGTCTACCAGAGTATGTTGATTTACTCTTATTGGGACACATTTGTAGCGTAGCTCTCCTCTCTGAGGAAACCTCAGGCTGAAATCTACATTGATCTATTGATGTTTTCAGACTGTGGAAAAACTAGTGATCAGGTGTTTTATATCTCCTATTGAAGTAACGCATTACAAGCAACATGCATTATATAATCAGATTACTTTTTGACGTAACGAGTAAAGTAACATTACAGGTGACGTGCGTTACGTAATCAGATTACTTTATGATGTAACAAGTAAAGTAACATTACAGGTGACGTGCGTTACGTAATCAGATTACTTTATGATGTAACAAGTAAAGTAACATTACAGGTGACGTGCGTTACGTAATCAGATTACTTTATGATGTAACAAGTAAAGTAACATTACAGGTGACGTGCGTTACGTAATCAGATTACTTTTTGACGTAACGAGTAAAGTAACATTACAGGTAACCTGCATAATGTAATCAGATTACTTTATGATGTAACAAGTAAAGTGACATTACAGGTAACCTGCATAATGTAATCAGATTACTTCATGATGTAACAAGTAAAGTGACATTACAGGTAACGTGCGTTACGTAATCAGATTACTTTTTGATGTAACAATTAAAGTAACATTACAAGTAACATGCATTATATAATCAGATTACTTTTTGACGTAACGAGTAAAGTAACATTACAGGTGACGTGCGTTACGTAATCAGATTACTTTTTGACGTAACGAGTAAAGTAACATTACAGGTAACGTGCGTTACGGAATCAGATTACTTTTTGATGTAACAAGTAAAGTAACATTACAGGTGACGTGCGTTACGTAATCAGATTACTTTTTGATGTAACAAGTAAAGTAACATTACAGGTGACGTGCGTTACGTAATCAGATTACTTTATGATGTAACAAGTAAAGTAACATTACAGGTGACGTGCGTTACGTAATCAGATTACTTTTTGACGTAACGAGTAAAGTAACATTACAGGTAACGTGCGTTACGGAATCAGATTACTTTTTGATGTAACAAGTAAAGTAACATTACAGGTGACGTGCGTTACGTAATCAGATTACTTTTTGATGTAACAAGTAAAGTAACATTACAGGTGACGTGCGTTACGTAATCAGATTACTTTATGATGTAACAAGTAAAGTAACATTACAGGTGACGTGCGTTACGTAATCAGATTACTTTTTGACGTAACGAGTAAAGTAACATTACAGGTAACCTGCATAATGTAATCAGATTACTTCATGATGTAACAAGTAAAGTGACATTACAGGTAACGTGCGTTACGTAATCAGATTACTTTTTGATGTAACAATTAAAGTAACATTACAAGTAACATGCATTATATAATCAGATTACTTTTTGACGTAACGAGTAAAGTAACATTACAGGTGACGTGTGTTACGTAATCAGATTACTTTTTGACGTAACGAGTAAAGTAACATTACAGGTAACGTGCGTTACGGAATCAGATTACTTTTTGATGTAACAATTAAAGTAACATTACAAGTAACATGCATTATATAATCAGATTACTTTTTGACATAACGAGTAATGTAACATTACAGGTGACGTGCGTTACGGAATCAGATTACTTTTTGATGTAACAATTAAAGTAACATTACAAGTAACATGCATTATATAATCAGATTACTTTTTGACGTAACGAGTAAAGTAACATTACAGGTAACCTGCATAATGTAATCAGATTACTTTTTGGTGTAACAAGTAAAGTAACATTACAGGTAACCTGCATAATGTAATCAGATTACTTTTTGATGTAACAAGTAAAGTAACATTACAGGTGACGTGCGTTACGGAATCCGATTACTTTTTGACGTAACGAGTAAAGTAACATTACAGGTAACCTGCATAATGTAATCAGATTACTTTTTGATGTAACAAGTAAAGTGACATTACAGGTAACGTGCGTTACGGAATCAGATTACTTTTTGATGTAACAATTAAAGTAACATTACAAGTAACATGCATTATATAATCAGATTACTTTTTGATGTATGAGTAACATTACAGGTAATGTGCGTTATATAATCAGATTACTTTTGATGTAACAATTAAAGTAACATTACAGGTAACATGCATTATATAATCAGATTACTTTTTGATGTAATGAGTAACATTACAGGTAATGTGCGTTACATAATCAGATTACTTTTGATGTAACAAGTAAAGTAACATTACAGGTAACGTGCATTACGTAATCAGATTACTTTTTGATGTAACAAGTAAAGTAACATTACAGGTAACGTGCATTACGTAATCAGATTACTTTTTGATGTAACGAGTAAAGTAACATTACAGGTGACGTGCGTTACGTAATCAGATTACTTTTTGATGTAACAATTAAAGTAACATTACAGGTAACGTGCATTACGTAATCAGATTACATTTGATGTAACGAGTAAAGTAACATTACAGGTAACCTGCATAATGTAATCAGATTACTTTTTCATTTAATGAGTAAAGTAACATCACAGGTAACGTGCGTTACGGAATCAGATTACTTTTTAAAGTAAATAGCAAAGTAACATTACAGGTAACGTGCGTTATATAATCAGATTACTTTTTGATGTAACGAGTCAAGTAACATTACAGGTAACATGCATTACGTAATCAGATTACTTTTGATGATTTTGATGATTACATTGCAATGATTGTTAGATTACATTATAATAACACAAATACATTGACAGCCAAAATGAAGTACAACATTCACAGTGATAGTATGAATTGTAGCTGAAATGTAGGTAGAGATGCATGATGTTTACTTTAGTCCAATTTAGTGGACAGATAATTCATCAGACTATCCTCCCAATATGACTCCTTTGGTGCTACAATTTTTTTTTTTTTTTACCTGTAAGAGTCTCCTAGGACAGAAGGACTGGATTGATATTCTGGAGCAATTCTGACTGCCATCTTGGTTTGGAGAAGGGGAAAAAACTTGGTGTCAATAATGTATAGGATGATGCATTAGAGTGCACTGTAGAGGTCGATGTGCAACTATGCCATTAAAACTGCTTAAATAGCTGTCCAATGTAGTGACCTCTATGCGTGAAAAGGTTCATGTTATTTAAGCTGGATATTTAGATGCATAAAAAAAGCATGATTTATGATGAGAAAATAACCTGGGGGTACCTGGAAAATTCAGTATTCTGAAAATATTTATTCCCTCTTAATGGTTCTGCTTCATAAAGAGATCATTCACTTCCATGCTTTTTTTCTTCTGCAGACCCTTGTGAAAAAGAAGTATATTAACTATAAGTACTGTTGTATTACAAATTTATGAAATGTTTAATTTAGGTTGCAACAGTAAAAGTTGAGTACATTGAAGTTAGCATTTTAAGGTTAGGTTAGGATAATAGTAACAACAGTTTCTGCCAGTCCTGTTTTTCTCTATTGTAAGTCACCTTTTATCTTTAATGGCTCGAGCCCGTAGCCCCAGACGCACCTTTTATCTTTAATGGCTCTGGGATTGGCTCTTGGAACCGGAGTTCCTGGCCAGTATCAGCATTTGAATAAGTTATGCTGATTCAATTGGACTGGTAGCGCTCTCAGAGGTGGGTGTGTTCATACTTAATTTACATGCTTTGTTCAGAGACTCCACCTCTATGTAACCCCTCCCCTCTTTGAAAAGTATAATTACAATGAATACTCTATTATGGTCAGTCTTGATGATGATGAACTACAGACTACAGACTTGGAAGAATAAATCTCTTCTGCTTATAAGATCCATCTCAAGTCTCCTGGTTTTTGCTTCCATGAAGGAATAAAAAGTTTCCAACAGTACCTTTGCAACTACATGTCATCTATCAGTCATTATAGTATTAGTAGACCTCTTAATATCCGAAAACACTTTATTTTAATGCTCCCCGACAGATATTTTACTGACTATAAGTTACTTTTCAACTACATGTCAACTTATTCTAACAATCCGAACCCTAACAGTCCACTAATACTCTAACGACTGCTAGTTGACATGTAGTTGCAAAGTTACATTATCAGTTGAATACTGAAATAAAGTGAAACCTACCTGTAATCCATGAAAGTCTGCAGATGCTAAAACAAAAGAGGTCATATTTGCCACCTGGAATAATTATGATTACCTTAATAAATGTATCTGTTGACTTTTATGTAAAATACTTTAATTTAACCAATTACTTCAATCAGAATACTGTTACAAATATAATTGTATCACCACAACTACCGTATCTAATGGTGGGATGGTATGATTGTCCTTAGAGGCCTGGTTTCACAAATGTATACGTCCCTTTTAGAAACACAATGAAAATGTTCGGTCAGCTGATCCATTTTAAAGCCATTCACATTCACATATGCTACACCATAGCCTACTGACTGCTTAACCTCGGATCCTTACCGTATGACAAAACAAATGTATCAATAATATCTGAAAGTTTATTGTGATTTAGAAAAACGTGTGTTGTATTTTACTCTGGACCCTTGTCTGTGCCTTTTGGGTGATGACTCTTTGAATCCTTGAGCAATGGACAAAATGACCTTTTTTTGGTTGTGTTTGAGTGAGAAAAGAGTTCATGTGATTTCAAGGTATTCATTTAACGTGTTTTGTTCCAAAGCAGAACCAGTAATCAATCATATTTCCATGCTTTGTAGAGGATTATGCTTGACGTTCATACATCTCAAGGATGAATCGTGCAGAACGCTTCTTCTGAAACTGAAATTGGGGGTTGATTAGTTTCGCATAACCAGACTTTTGACTTGCGAGAAGCTTAAGTCTGGTCTGAAATCACACGCTACTGTCTGCGTAGGGGCAACGAATGAGTCTCCTAGATAAAAAACGCCAAATCATGAATAAGTTTGTTTTTACGTGCCATTAATGGGCGTGTCAATTTAAAAAAAAAAAAAAAAAAAAAAAAAAAACACATACCAAAAATGGCAAATCAGTGGAGAAATTATCAATATGAAAGAAAATTGTGCAATATGACCGTCAGAGAAGGCGTTGTGTAAATATCATTTCAGGTACAGTAATTTATAAGCATTCTCATGCATGATAAAAAGCACTGACGGATTTGTTTTCATTTATAAGTAGAAGTGAAATGTAAACATGCATCATTTGATATTTCTGTGATGTCATGCAAAGACTATATAAACTATTCTGGCATAAACATGAGGAAATCTTTTTTTATTTTATATATATATATATATATATATATATATATATATATATATATATAATAGTGGCACACTATTACATTTCCATGAACTAATTTTACCCCGTGTTAAGGCGAAGCTGGTCTATATTTAGCCCATCCAGCAGATGCAGGAGATATTTGCACCGGCCAGCCGCTGAGATTTACAGAATATTTTCCACACTGAGTGTTGTGTGTGTGTGTATTAATATCAAGCTCCTGCGAGCCGCTGACACACACTGCATGACAGTAATGTGTTGCACTTGTTCCCTCGGTTATATCTGTTCCCCAGAACAGGTGCGTTTACTGGTCCAGTCCCACAGCTGGACGTTTGCATCGCGTTCATCGGTTGATCACTGCGTTTGCATTTCACATCGTGCCCTTTGACCTCTGAGATCCAGTCGGGACGTCTCTTGTGTTTTGTGCACTTAGGCCATACGATACGCCTAAAAAAATGATCACATTAAAATGTCTCATATCAGTCGATATCAAGAACTATCCCGATAAATGTCAAACCTTACTTTCTTTAAAGTTTGTGGTTTTAAAACTATCTTTATTGTCAGAACATGATGAACACTTCCCGTTTTTGAAATCTTAACACTTTACCAGTCATTTTTCCTTAACAAAATAAATATCTTTATAGATGTTCTGACTTTGACGCGCTGTAATGTTAATAATAATACATGTTCTGTCTCTTAGAAATGCTCATTTGACAGTAGTTTGAGTTTAGATGCAGATGTAAATCTGTGTTCAATAACAAAAACAGTAACATCTGTAAAAAATGGTAACAAGCTCATTATTTATGTAAATATTTGGACCGTTTGAGTTTCAGTAAAATTAACCACTAATCAAACTTTTGATATTGTTTTACAGAGGACAATTATATTGCGACAGTTTTATCGCTCAGCCCAAGCTCACGACTTGCTAATGTTAGATAATAAAAATACAATTATTTTTCTTGTTGTGCATACATATGCAACTTCGATCTAAAAAATGTAAATGAGTAAAATCAATTATAATTAATGCTGTATTTTTAATCTTTTCCGTTTTTCATTTTTGTAATTTTGAATTAAAAAATGTAAACTTTTATAAATGTGTTTTTCTCTTCTGTCAAACTTTATTAGTTTTCTAATAAACTGCTTAATTAGTTTTAGTTTTTTAAATATCTATATAGTTTAATTCTTTTGTACATCAACTAAATTAAAATAAAAAATAAAAATTCCTCGGCAACTTGCAGAAATAATAAAAGCATTTTTTTTCTTCATATTTTAATGTTTAAGTAACAAAAACATTTATTAAATGGTAAAATTCAAGGACCGCTTTCATCGTTTGTGCAGAAAGTGTTTCCACCAAAGGACAAGGCTATGAAAGATGGGTGCATCTGTGTTTTTATTAAGGGGAAAACTGCTACAAATACACTAAGTGTCTTATTAAACCTCAGTCAGTATTACAGCTTCATAAATGCACACCATCAATAACATCAGCATTGTTATTACTGTTATCTGGTTATTATTCATAGCCGTGAATAAGCCGACACACCGATGGCGCCCTCTGCCTGTGGCAGCACGAAAACACCGCTTCTCTGGTCAGATGAGGGCATTTCACAACTCAATCCAGGACATGTCCGAGAGTCTGGCACGTTTCCTTCTCAAGCATCCGCAATTACGCTTCCAACATATTCCACAGAGTTGCTGTAACGCGTCGAGTCCTCAAGAGGGTTTCATTTCTCCTTTATATACACACACACCACAAGCCATCCGTTGTTCTTCTGGAGAGCCGTCAACAAACACAAGAAATGCAGAAGTCCTGTATGTTTATGTGACAGTGTGCATTGATGTTACAATATACAAAAAGAGTGAAAAATATACATTTTAAGGTCATTCCCAAAGGTATCAGGACTTGGAGAGCTGTGTTGTACAATATCAAAAGTTTCACTTAAAAAAAAGAAAAGAAAAAAAAAGTACATACTATGCTACAGCTGTGCACATGAATATTGTTTGAGCAATATATTTAGACACTTAAAAAAAAAAAAAAAAAAAATACAGTAAAAACATTGGAATACTGGGAAACTTAGTTGTCTTTTTCTACTTTCTACTCCTCAATATCGTTCTTTCAGAGCAAGACCATTAAATACCGACACCATGTAAAAGCCAATCAGAAACACATTGCCATCAAATACAGTGAACACATTTTCAGGAGGCAATCTTTCAGCTTTTACTTCTGCTTTAAGTTAGGTTTTTTTTTTTTTTTTTTAAACATAACATACAATATTATCAATTACTGAAAAGCGTTTCTGAAAATGTTTAGTTGAACTTGACCGACCTTTTCCACACAACAATGACATGAACAATGACAAATTCATCTGCCTCGTGTCAAATACATTTGGCAGTGAGTTACTAAATAACTGGAACAAAATTCCTACTCGATCATCAAAAGACATTTGAGTTAATTAAAGTGCAATGTTTTTAACATGCTTCCTCGCAGAAAGGTGATCGCACCTTAATCCAAACCTCAGCGTATGCCAGCGAACCAAACGTGGCAGTCCTGCCATTTTATGTACAATTTAACCATAAAACAAAAGAAGAATAAAGTCATCACTTATACTATGAATGTATAAGCCTCTTAACGGGCCTCTTAATAAATACCAAACAAGGACATTCCCAACATTACCCAGAAGGCCTTACACATTATAAATGGCCCCGTATTCAGTACAAATGTACATCAAAAGACAAATGACAAATAACACCGTGTCCTAATGAGACGTCACACGTTTCCAGCGAAGAAATGTGTCAGAAAGTGTCAAACGTTATTAAATTACCGTCTCAACGAGGCGACAACTTTGATATTATCCTCAAAAACTCCGATTTGCACAGAAGAGAGATGCATGTCATGCCATTAGGACACGGCGCTATTCTTAAAGAAATCAATGCAAACTCTATGATGGCTTTTAAGAAAACCATACAGGAATGATCACTCTAAGTGATTACACAATAAACTTTCTAAATGATTAGAAACCGACAGCAGGACATTTATAGAAGTTCATAAATGTTCCTTTTTTTCCCCCCAAATCATGTTGAGTCACTTTCCACAGACCATTGCAGAAATCAGACCGATCTACAGTGTTGGGGGAAGTTACTTTTAAAAGTAATGCGTTACAATATTGCTTTACTAATTGCGTAACTTCAGTACTTTTTATGTAAAGTAATGCGTTACGTTACTTTTTCCTCATAAATGTGTTTATCTAAAGTCATTTTTGATAATAAGTATGGCTGGATTGGATCATTGAGTGTCAGCAGCAAAGACATTGGTTAATAAAGTGAGATTAAATGCATAAAGTATATTTGTGTGTAGTTTAACATTTAATTATTGCAGGTTTGTGTAATATCTGGAGTTTGCGTTTCACAGTTTTTTATTCATTTTGAGGAATACTAAATGGGAAAACACTTTTTCAAACAATGGTTTGAAAAAGAAACTGATATTTTGCTTTAAATTGAAAAGTAATGCATTACTTTACGCATTACTTGAAAAAGTAATCTGATTACGCATTACTTGAAAAAGTAATCTGATTACGCATTACTTGAAAAAGTAATCTGATTACTCGTTACTTGAAAACGTAATCTGATTACTTTACGCATTACTTGAAAAAGTAATCTGATTACGCATTACTTGAAAAAGTAATCTGATTACTCGTTACTTGAAAACGTAATCTGATTACTTTACGCATTACTTGAAAAAGTAATCTGATTACTTCACTCGTTACTTGAAAAAGTAATCTGATTACTCATTACTTGAAAAAGTAATCTGATTACTCATTACTTGAAAAAGTAATCTGATTACTCATTACTTGAAAAAGTAATCTGATTACTTTACTCATTACTTGAAAAAGTAATCTGATTACGTAACTTGCGATACTTGTAATGCGTTACACCCAACACTGGCGATTTAATTCCCGGTCTGAGAGTTTCCGATTAGACGATGATTGTGACATGCTTAACCTTGCTAAAATAGTGGTTCACAAACTGGAGATAATCACAATGACTCTTATCGCGACAGATTAAACAAACACACCGTTTATCAACACAGAAACGAATCACAAGTTAAAGCACATCATCTTATTTTAAAAAAAGTTGCTAATTTCAAAAACAAATGTTTCCAAGCAGCCCTAATGGTCTTCAGCTCTTCCGCCACGACTGGCTCTAAATATATATATCAAAAACACTGTATCCGGTAGAGTTATCAAAGCTGTATCAAATGGGAAATGATGCACCAGTATCACACAAATCCACCAAACTGAAGCTTGTAGATCTGGAACATACTCTATACAAGTACATGAACGCAAATGATTCAATGCAAGCTCAATTTCACACGTTGTGTTTCTCGAAATTAGCCAAATTCATAACAGAGGAGTGATTTAGCAGACATTAGCATTAGGGATGCACGATATATCGGCCACCATATCGGTATCGGCCGATACATGTTCATTTTATATTAAATCTGATAAATAATGTATTATTTGCTTCAGCTGAGACGCTTCAGATGCGACTGTTCAACATGATGGTTTTGTAATTGCTTGAAATATGATTGGAAAAAAGGACAATACATGTGCAGCACAATATCGGCTACATAAATTTATCATGAGAACGTCATAATTATGTCCTTCAGACATTTTAATGGTGAACCTTTTGTTTTTGTAATGAGGCTCTCAAAAATTATAAAAAATTTGGGATATAGATTTATCGGCCAATATATCGGTAATCGGCTTTCAAATCTAAAGAATTATCGGTTATCGGTATCGGCCAAAATGTTCATATCGGTGCATCTCTAATTAGCATAAACTGTTTTCTTCTAGGGTTTTCATTCATGTCAAATACGGTAGACTGTTTGATTAAGAATAGTGTTGCGTTTAAGTTAGGTAAAGTCTGTTAAACATGTTCATAGCTAGATACTAAACATCCAGTTTAATAGCACAGACATTTAAATGTGACTAATGCATTCTTGAGTAATAACAACAACATTTCTGAATACTCCTCAGGATGGGCTCAGGCTTCAGGAGTTTTTAAACCCTAACTAATTATGATTATGCATCACGCACACGAGGAGAATCTTTACAGATTGTCTTCTCTCAAATCTCAAACATGCACACACACTACAAGATATTAAGATTATCATGCACCTCGCATGATCTCATGGGGAAGCGCATGTAAACAAAATAGTTTACATCCTTTTAAACATCAATTAAACATGTAAACATCAATTTCTCCCCAGGATTGGCAGTCGAGTTGCAACAGCGCAGATTTTTCCTCAGATTGTCGGGAGGATAATCAGGGGATACATTGGCCTAAAACTCCTGTAGTCTGACCCAGGCTTAAGAAAACATTGGTTTTAGATATTGTAATGCTTCTTTGATTGAAGAAAGTAAAGCAAGCATCAGGTTAAGCACATACAAAGGGACTTTCCCCAATGCTTCGGCCAAACATTCACATTAGTGTACTTGTGTAGAGCATGTTTCGCTCAGCTCCAGGCATATATAACACTCTGTGGCTGAGAAGAACGTGGGAAAGGAACAGAATACTTGGGTACGTCTGCATAGTGGAGACATTAGAGTCCTGTAACACATGCCTACGCCTATCACACCAACGCATCAGTGCTCCTTTACAGCGTTCATAGGCTTGGATTCAACATGTACAAAGTACTGAACCCCACTATCAGTAGTAGTAAACGACAAGAAAAGGAATCTGCACACTGTTCCACTTCTACGCCCTGAAAAGTGAAGCCAAAACGTTTCGATCGCCCCCTGGTGGTTGGCTGCAGTATAGGTTGTAAACCCCGCCCCCTTTCCATGTAATCGAATGGGACGCGAGCCAAACAAAAAGATCCAATTACACTTCAAATAATTTTTTTCTCGAATATGGTTTCTGTCATTTTAGGTAGTTCTCATCATGCTGACGTATGTTCAAGTGTTCATTTCTCCAATAAGTTTGGTTTTAGCTAGTTATTTTAATGCTGCGCAGACTCCGGCTCCGATTGTCCCTTCCCAGGGAGTTTGATTGACAGGCGATCTGACCAATCATAATCTGCCATCCACCGAATCCGCCATTTTGTCCAACAAAGCAGTCAGGAGAGTTAGTAGATTAACGTCGGTGGACTTTTTTACTTGAAAAACGGTGTGTACCGACGTCTTTCCACGGTTGAAACAACATACCTTCTGATGTTCATTCATGTTTATTTGATGCTATAAATTAACAACTGTTTCTTGGATATTTTGGCTTCATTTTTCTACCGTGGAAGAAAGCGGGAGACACTTTGTCCATCTTTTTGTACAGTCTATTGGACGTTCTCAAGTTTCTCTATATCAATTCTGTCTTCAAGTCACATCGGAATTTCACATCACATTTTCTAACAGCCATTAATGGAAAAAAGGTGCTTTTAAAAAGCACAGGGTGTAATTACAGCAACTACCAGCAGGGGTATCATGCCAATTAACCAATCGTTGTCCATTTGGTGATCGTTAAGTACAAAATGACATTTCCCATAATTCTCTGATGAGATATATGCAAAAAAAGCTTGCCAAACGCATCCCTTTTATTCCAACCAAACCACTTGAATTCACGTCACGATTCCTGAACTCGTAAATAAAAATGCAGATGAACAGTACCAATGAACAGATCAAACGCTTCAGCACATCTCTAGAAGCTCGCCGTCGTATTATCAGTGCACCATTTGAAACGGAAACTTTTTTCCAAAAATATAAACTTTAATCTTATCCGATGCTTCTTAGAAAATATTACCGTAGCAAGTTAAGAGCAGAGTATATGCAGTCCTGTCGGTCAGTATTCTGGTATTGAACTATAAAAGAACAACGATACTAGAATTCAGACATGTAGAAAACTGTGACGAGTGCAAGTATTCACATCAACTCTTGATTAAAAAAAGGGCGGATGGTTTTCAGCATTCCTTAAATGATGACATGAGTGATAATGAGTCTCTCGTTTCTGTATTGGTATTGCCTAAAGATGAGAGTTCATCACGAGGACAGCAAACCCCAACGTGGTTTCAATAATTCAGATAACGTGGCGCTGATCCCTCCGTGCTCGATTTCACTTCACGTTTGGATAGAAAACAACAGGAAGAACAGCAAGAACAAGCATGGTGATATTTATCTATTCCTTCGTCTGACCTTTTGCATACATCACTGTTTTTTGTTGGTTTGACGGTGGCGATGGAACTAAAGCTACTTCAGGATCAAGCTGGAGTGTAGCTCAGAAATATAGACCAGAAGAGAGGTAGAGTGAGAGGAAATACAGAGAAACAATGAAAATATTGAGCCTAAAACAAGACAGGCGAGAAGATCCTTCACATGTTTGCGTTTGTGTAACAGGATATGACGTCAGACTCTCAGCTCTCGGCCAATGAGAGGGTCAGTGCTGCCTGCAGTGCTGACTCCTCATCAATACTGTAATCCTGCGTTCACAAACAGAGAAAAACAACATGTCCAGGTCAGTGTGGTTTAAGTCTTTAAGTCTAATAGTTGGGGGCCTTAAGCACATTTTCGCGCAAATTCATCTAAAAGCGCCAAATTTGGCACAGATGTAGCTCAGGTCATACCGAAATGATTTAGCTAGGGCGCCGGAGCCAGCGACCCTCGGGGCCAAGATGGCGGCCAAATCCAATATGGCCGCCGCCCGAAAAGGGTTCCGGCTTTAACTTTTGAACCACATGAGTTACAAATACAAACTTGATATGTTTTTCAGCTTAATTGATCATGAGAAACACATAGGAATGTTTATATTTATGACCCAGTATATCTGGACCCCTCGATCCTCCAATTCCAATATGGCCGCTCTCCAAAAAAGCAGTTTGGGCTGTAGTATGGGGCCTTACATACCATTGTACGCGCAAATTCATCTATAAGCACCAAATTTGGCACAGATGTAGCTGAGGAGATACTGAAATGATTTAGCCAGGGCGCCCGAGCCAATGGTCCCTGAGACCAAGATGGCGGCCAAATCCAATATGGCCGCCGCCTGAAAGGGTTTCGGCTATAGCTTTTGAGCCAGATGAGATACAAATACAAACTTGATGTCTATTTTACCTTCTTTGACCATGGGAAACCCATAGGAATACTTACATTTATGATTGGGTATATCAGGACCCCCCAAATTCCCTAAATTCAATATGGCCGCTGTCCAAAAAACGGTTTTGTCTACAAATTTTGAACCAAATGCGCTACAAATGAGGATGTGGTGTCTATTTTATGTTGATTGACCACAGAAAGTCCATTGGCATATTTATATTTATACTTGTGTAAGTCTGGAACCTGTATTCTTTTCAAGACTGTGGTTGAAAATCCTTTTTTTTTTTACCACAACTTTGAAGGTTATTCTCAATGTTGATTAATTTCCTTATAAAAGTGAAATGGTTTTCAGTGTACCACAGGTGAATACATTTCAAAGTGTAATCATATAAGAAAGAATAAGACACAATCATTATTGCAAGGCAATATTTATATTATGTTAAATTATTTAAATAATAATATAGTCAATTTTTCCAAAACTCTTAAAGGTTTGCTTAGCATAACAAAAAAACAGCAATAACATAAAAAACAACAGTGAATTCTCATGGTCTCTCACATGAATTATCATTATCACTCACAATCACCGGATCTCTCATTGTCTTCACCATCATTGTTTGTACAAGCACCCTCACATGCACATATAGAAGTGCAATGAACTCCAGCTTTACAGCACTTACAGTGCCCTCTACATGCTGTCTTGCAGCCACAGTGGAGGAGAATGGTGCAGGCTTTACTGGCGTCTCCGAGATTAGTCCAGTAAGGTTCCCAAGTCTTGCTCGTAGAGTCCCGAAACCAACCCCATGCATTAAACTCTGGGATATCTTGCTGGACAGCGGTTGCCTGATTCCAGTAGAAGCTGGCCTGCAGCAGTGCTCTTTTGATGTGCTGAATCAATGCAGCTTGGGTGGGTGGCAGGTTCTCAAGATACTTGGTACCATTCGAGAAAAGATGATGTCTAGCTTCATCTACACGGCTGGAACCACAGCTCTTGCTGTACATGATGAGCTCATGTGACAGATTCATAGCTCATGGTCCAAATGGTCCGGCCAACTACTGAAAAAACATTCCATGACTACGTTAACACCAATATTGCTGGGTTTGTGAGGTCACACATGAGCTATGAATCTGTCACGTGATTGGATATTGTGTTTGATACATATCCAGAGGAGAAACTCAAAACACAAACTCACCAACGCAGAGGAACCGGATCAAGAACTAAAGTAGATGGGAGAACTCCAATTCCAAAACGTAACTGGATATATCTATTATATATATACTGGATATATTGTTATATATCTAACTATTTGGATATATCAGTGAAGAGATAACCAAGCATGGCATGTCAGGTAAACTTCTCCTTTCCACCAAGAAAGATGCTGTACTCTCCAACAGACCAGGGTATGACATGTCTGCCCTTCAGCCTTGTAATCATCCAGAAGCAGATACAAGAATAATCCTGCATCTTGCACATGCTGGGGCCAATGGCCATAAAAAGGCAATTGTCCGGACTGTCGACAGCGATCTTGTCATCCTTGCCATCCGCTTCTTCAACACACTCGGCCTCACAGAGCTCTGGATCGGCTTTGCAGGTGGAAAAAACTACAGGGACATTCCTGCTCATGAAATCAGCAAGGATCTTGGTCCCCAGAAGTCACTAGCCTTACCACTCTTCCACGCTTTAACAGGCTGTGACACAACCTCAGCCTTCCTGTGCCATGGGAAAAAGAGTGCATGGGCAGCTTGGGAGGCAACACCAGATCTCACAGAATCTCTGGTTACCCTCACCTTGGAGCCTGAACAGATCAACAATGACGTCCATGTCCAAAGACTGGAGCGTATGGTCATCATCATGTACAGCAAGAGCTGTGGTTCCAGCCGTGTAGATGAAGCTAGACATCACCTTTTCTCAAATGGTACCAAGTATCTTGAGAACCTGCCACCCACCCAAGCTGCATTGATTCAGCACATCAAAAGAGCACTTCTGCAGGCCAGCTTCTACTGGAATCAGGCAACCGCTGTCCAGCAAGATATCCCAGAGTTCAATGCATGGGGATGGTATCGGGACTCTACGAGCAAGACTTGGGAACCTTACTGGACTAATCTCGGAGACGCCAGTAAAGCCTGCACCATTCTCCTCCACTGTGGCTGCAAGACAGCATGTAGAGGGCACTGTAAGTGCTGTAAAGCCGGAGTTCATTGCACTTCTACACTCACCTAAAGGATTATTAGGAACACCATACTAATACTGTGTTTGACCCCCTTTCGCCTTCAGAACTGCCTTAATTCTTCGTGGCATTGATTCAACAAGGTGCTGAAAGCATTCTTTAGAAATGTTGGCCCATATTGATAGGATAGCATCTTGCAGTTGATGGAGATTTGTGGGATGCACATCCAGGGCACGAAGCTCCCGTTCCACCACATCCCAAAGATGCTCTATTGGGTTGAGATCTGGTGACTGTGGGGGCCATTTTAGTACAGTGAACTCATTGTCATGTTCAAGAAACCAATTTGAAATGATTCGAGCTTTGTGACATGGTGCATTATCCCGCTGGAAGTAGCCATCAGAAGATGGGTACATGGTGGTCATAAAGGGATGGACATGGTCAGAAACAATGCTCAGGTAGGCCGTGGCATTTAAACGATGTCCAATTGGCACTAAGGGGCCTAAAGTGTGCCAAGAAAACATCCCCCACACCATTACACCACCACCACCAGCCTCCACAGTGGTAACAAGGCATGATGGATCCATGTTCTCATTCTGTTTACGCCAAATTCTGACTCTACCATCTGAATGTCTCAATAGAAATCTCGAGACTCATCAGACCAGGCAACATTTTTCCAGTCTTCAACTGTCCAATTTTGGTGAGTTCGTGCAAATTGTAGCCTCTTTTTCCTATTTGTAGTGGAGATGAGTGGTACCCGGTGGGGTCTTCTGCTGTTGTAGCCCATCCGCCTCAAGGTTGTGCGTGTTGTGGCTTCACAAATGCTTTGCTGCATACCTCGGTTGTAACGAGTGGTTATTTCAGTCAAAGTTGCCCATTCTCCTCTGACCTCTAGCATCAACAAGGCATTTTCGCCCACAGGCCTGCCGCATACTGGATGTTTTTCCCTTTTCACACCATTCTTTGTAAACCCTAGAAATGGTTGTGCGTGAAAATCCCAGTAACTGAGCAGATTGTGAAATACTCAGACCGGCCCGTCTGGCACCGACAACCATGCCACGCTCAAAATTGCTTAAATCACCATTCTTTCCCATTCTGACATTCAGTTTGGAGTTCAGGAGATTGTCTTGACCAGGACCACACCCCTAAATGCATTGAAGCAACTGCCATGTGATTGGTTGATTAGATAATTGCATTAATGAGAAATTGAACAGGTGTTCCTAATAATCCTTTAGGTGAGTGTATATGTGCATGTGAGGGTGCTTGTACAAACAATGATGGTGAAGACAATGAGAGATCCGGTGATTGTGAGTGATAATGATAATTCATGTGAGAGACCATGAGAATTCACTGTTGTTTTTTATGTTATTGCTGTTTTTTTGTTATGCTAAGCAAACCTTTAAGAATTTTGGAAAAACTGACTATATTATTATTTTAACAATTTGACATAAATATTGCCTTGCAATAATAATTGTGTCTTATTCTTTCTTATATGATTACACTTTGAAATTTATTCACCTGTGGTAAACTGAAAACCATTTCACTTTTATAAGGAAATGAATCAACATTGAGAATAACCTTCAAAGTTGTGGTAAAAAAAAGGATTTTCAACCACAGTCTTGAAAAGAATACAGGTTCCAGACTTACACAAGCATAAATATAAATATGCCAATGGACTTCCTGTGGTCAATAAACATCATCCTCATTTGTAGCGCATTTGGTTCAAAATTTGTAGTCAAAACCGTTTTTCGGACAGCGCCCATATTGAATTTAGGGAATTTGGGGGATCCTGATATACCCAATCATAAATGTAAGTATTCCTATGGGTTTCCCATGGTCAAAGAAGGTAAAATAGACATCAAGTTTGTATTTGTATCTCATCTGGCTCAAAAGCTATAGCCGAAACCCTTTCAGGCGGCGGCCATATTGGATTTGGCCGCCATCTTGGTCTCAGGGACCACTGGCTCGGGCACCCTGGCTAAATCATTTCAGTATCCCCTCAGCTACATCTGTGCCAAATTTGGTGCTTGTAGATGAATTTGCGCATACAATGGTGTGTAAGGCCCCATACTACAGCCCAAACTGCTTTTTTGGAGAGCGGCCATATTGGAATTGGAGGATCAAGGGGTCCAGATATACTGGGTCATAAATATAAACATTCCTATGTGTTTCTCATGATCAATTAAGCTGAAAAACATATCAAGTTTGTATTTGTAACTCATGTGGTTCAAAAATTAAAGCCGGAACCCTTTTCGGGCGGCGGCCATATTGGATTTGGCCGCCATCTTGGCCCCGAGGGTCACTGGCTCCGGCGCCCTAGCTAAATCATTTCGGTATGACCTGAGCTACATCTGTGCCAAATTTGGCGCTTTTAGATGAATTTGCGCGAAAATACCTATTTATGTACTTAAGGCCCCCAACTATAAAGAAATATCAAGATTTTACTCTACTAAAATCAAATTAATTCATGTATTTATTAAGCACCGATAAACACATCAGCAGTTGAACCCATAATGCTGTACAAATAAGATAAAACAATGAAAGGAAACAAAAATAATAATAAAAAGGAAACAATACAAAATAAAATCAGCAAATTTAACAGTTTAAAAAGACAAAGTAAAAAAAAACGATTTCAATTAAGATTTAAACAAACAGAATTTGAGGTTTTCACAGATAAAGGCTTAAAAGGCCCAACTATTGCCTTCAACCGTGATCTAGGCTGAGACAAAGAGCAGTTTTCTGTGGACCTGAGACATCTTGTTGGCTTATTTTTGTTTAATAAGTCAGACAAATCAGAGGGTGACAGATCGTTTAGGGATCTAAAAACAAAGGCCAATATCTTAAAATCTATTTTATAACACACTGGCAGTCAATTTAAAGATTTTAAGATCGGAGTAATATGCGCTCGCTTACAAGTCCCGGTTACAAACCCGGCTGCAGCATTTTCGAGCATTAAGTAACATTAATGACAGACAGCAGCAGGTTTATTAGGCTACTGTCACTTTAAGAACTAATCCACGGATCCAATGATACGATTTTCTTCCAACCGTTTACTTTCACTTAAGGCATAACCGACTGTCAAATGAATACCCACCAAAATTAAAAGTTGGATATATTTTTGTGTGTATTTATCCTTTCAAGCGCAATAGGAAATTTCGAAATTGGTAAATACGCCTATAAAAGCATTATAATTTCCCGACACCATAGTTATAAAAAAAAAAAAAAGTAACTGAGAAAAATGAGATTTGGTCCTCAGAGGCCATGTCCAAAATAATCTAGCATTAATCTCAAAAAGATTCATTAAAATAAGTTATTTCTCCATCACCTGTGTGACATCATTAACCATCGTGGTTAAACGACACATTATACGTTTTTGCATTTCAGTTGTAAAGTACAGCTTGCATTAAAATGCAATAGTGAGAATAGTGGGGATTAAACAAACAAACAAAAACAAACACATGTCCAGCTATGCAGTACAGTAATTAACATTTTGAAGGGTAAAATATGCTTAATTGTCATAAAAATGTCACAATATAATTTAACTTAATTGTCCAAAAAAAAAAAATTCCTAATTTTCTGTATGCAAAATATCTTATATTTTCTATGTAATTTGGGGTGAAATGTAAACAGTACATATTCACTTGATCAGGAAGGAGTTGCTCTCCTTGGTTGAATCTCATTAAACAGAGAAACTGAACTGCTGTTTTATTTGTGATGAGGTTTTGTACGAGGTTCCCTCTCTTCTGCAGATGTAGGCAGGAGAAAGCAGGACAGCGTTAGAATACAAAATGAAGGATATATGAATGTAAAGCATACGCCTCCTCACCACAAATGTGTCATAGGAGAATTTGTGCCGGTGGAGAAGATGCTGCAGAAAGTTTGAGCTCTTATAGCTGGGGTCGCCCCAAGGCATCGCTGAACACACCGGACACACCTGCACAACAACACACACACAAGAAGAGAGTGTTCAGCAGTGAGTTAAAGTCACATTTTACATTTGATTCATTGATTGATAAACTTTATTAATCCCCCAGGGGGAAATGTACATGTCACAGCAGCACAACAATACAATGAAGAAATAGACAACATAAACAACATTCACAACAGCAACAAGTCTTGTTCTCCAGTATCAATTTCTCAAAGCATTATGATTATATACAACCAAGTAAAAAATAGTCTGTCATCTTGTATAACGCTGGTTGTAAAATCTAATTGCGTTTGGAAAAAAAGACAGCGGGGATGAATTCATCTTGAGCTGTAGGTACTAGAGCTATTTCATCAAGAGGATGACAATCATGATTCATCATAAGAGAATGTTTCCCAATCATTTTATATTCTTTAAGGTGCGTAACACACTCCCCACAACAGAGCCTGTCTTCTTTATAAGTTTATTTAACTTATTCTTCTCCTTTCCCAACAGTCCGCCTCCCCAACATGTGACAGAGTAGATCATCACAGCAGAGACTACCCAGCAAACACATTTGTGTTGTGGCAACGTCTGTGGTACGTTGCATTTCTGCTATGGCAACGTCGCTGTCTACGTGCTCGCAACATTCTAACAACGTAGAATTGTAAGACGCGCCAGGTAGGGTTGTGCCGATGGACGATAACAGCAGCGAAAATGTAAAAGTAGGCTATAAACTTTAATATATAATTTTATTTAAACGGGTGCTTTGCTGTGCAAAGCGACATTTCGAAACATTTCACCCGCGGGCCGGGTACTTTCATTTTTGCCGCAGAGACCCTATTATGTCCTATAAATGTGTCGTATTTTTGATAATCCGCGCAGATTTCAGTTTTGTTTAAAGTTATTAATAACGAAACATGAATGAATGAGAAAGAAAAGAGCAGGATGTGCTTTATATTGAAAAGAAATATTAAAAGTGCGGTAAGTCGCGAAAGAGAACTGAATTGTACTGACTGTGCGCGCGCTCCGAGCACAACATGGACAAGCATAGTAGCCTCTGTCTCCGGTTGCGCGCCTAAACGGCCAAATAAACACAGAGATACTCACCTAGAGGATTATTAGGAACACCATACTAATACTGTGTTTGGCCCCCTTTCGCCTTCAGAACTGCCTTAATTCTACGTGGCATTGATTCAACAAGGTGCTGAAAGCATTCTTTAGAAATGTTGGCCCATATTGATAGGATAGCATCTTGCAGTTGATGGAGATTTGTGGGATGCACATCCAGGGCACGAAGCTCCCGTTCCACCACATCCCAAAGATGCTCTATTGGGTTGAGATCTGTGGGGGCCATTTTAGTACAGTGAACTCATTGTCATGTTCAAGAAACCAATTTGAAATGATTTGAGCTTTGTGACATGGTGCATTATCCTGCTGGAAGTAGCCATCAGAGGATGGGTACATGGTGGTCATAAAGGGATGGACATGGTCAGAATGAATGCTCAGGTAGGCCGTGGCATTTAAACGATGCCCAATTGGCACTAAGGGGCCTAAAGTGTGCCAAGAAAACATCCCCACACCATTACACCACCACCACCAGCCTGCACAGTGGTAACAAGGGATGATGGATCCATGCTCTCATTCTGTTTACGCCAAATTCTGACTCTACCATCTGAATGTCTCAACAGAAATCGAGACTCATCAGACCAGGCAACATTTTTCCAGTCTTCAACTGTCCAATTTTGGTGAGCTCGTGCAAATTGTAGCCTCTTTTTCCTATTTGTAGGGGAGATGAGTGGTACCCGGTGGGGTCTTCTGCTGTTGTAGCCCATCCGCCTCAAGGTTGTGCGTGTTGTGGCTTCACAAATGCTTTGCTGCATACCTCGGTTGTACCGAGTGGTTATTTCAGTCAAAGTTGTTCTTCCATCAGCTTGAATCAGTCGGCCCATTCTCCTCTGACCTCTAGCATCACAGGACTGCCGCATACTGGATGTTTTTCCCTTTTCACACCATTCTTTGTAAACCCCAGAAATGGTTGTGCGTGAAAATCCCAGTAACTGAGCAGATTGTGAAATACTCAGACCGGCCCGTCTGGCACCAACAACCATGCCACGCTCAAAATTGCTTAAATCACCTTTCTTTCCCATTCTGACATTCAGTTTGGAGTTCAGGAGATTGTCTTGACCAGGACCACACCCCTAAATGCATTGAAGCAACTGCCATGTGATTGGTTGATTAGATAATTGCATTAATGAGAAATTGAACAGGTGTTCCTAATAATCCTTTAGGTGAGTGTATATCAAAATGCCAAGTCGAGTATTCCCGTAAACACAGTAGATGTAAGTAGTACTGTGTGCATTCTCTCTCACACACGCACACGAAGAGGATTTATGTTCATCAGTTGGTAACTCAACCTCACAGTGAAAGCCCTGCACAATTAATTCTATATGGCAACTTATTTATTGTTTGCTGAATATATGTTTGTTTTTAGTTGTCTATGGACCTAATAATTACTACTGTTGAAATTTTATTGAAAAAAAGCACGTTTTTAATAATATTATTATAAATTAACCCCACCCCACGATATCATCGTCCATCGCGATGTTTTACTGTAAACATCGTCAACTGCCAATTTAGGGGACATCGCCCAACCCTAGCACCAGGGCTGTATTGTTGCGCGACATTCAGCAACAGAGAGACGACGTTCTGGCCATTTTTTTATGCTAGATATAGATATCCCCAATTTAGCATGTTTTGTGGTTAATTTTTAATAGTCATATGTTAAAAAATTATATACCTTTTTTTATCCCTATTATTATTTATGGGCCTGACAGTAAATTCATTATAATCAACATCTGCAAGTGCACACTTTGAAGAGTAAAACATAGACATAGAAGGTTACCTAATTCAACTTTATTAAAACTGCATATGGTAATCAAATTGCACTTCCAAAAGTCATACATTTGTGAGAAAACAAAACAGGGAGTGGATTAACGTTAACCAGCATGAGCAGACATGAGAAAATTTAGCAAAGAAACGAATGAGATGACAAATGAAAGGAAAAAATAAACAGTTGTGCGAGCAGTTACAAACAAAAATTTTCTCTGTGCGTTTCCAAAAAAGAAAAAAGAAAAAAGGAAAAAGCATTAATGTACAACAAGTAGCTACACGCTGAAATCAATTTCTCATCATTAAAGTCATTTTGACTTCATACTTTTGGCATAAAGTTAAATATTTGTCATACCTGACCAGAAGATGTTCAAATAAATGTCACATTAGACAAGGAAGTTGTAGGTTGTGTTTGAATAAGTACGTATCTTATTTAGCTGAGGTCAATTAAGCGCAGTTCTCGCGTAAGGATTGCTCGATGAAGAATGAGAGACGGCCCAATGGTCAGCTGAAATTCAGGGCATCAGGGCAGTGACGAGTACATGTGTCGTCTAGTGGTTGTCAAGACACCGTTGGCACAACCTTCAGCAATGGCCCTGAACGGTGGTTCAATGTCAACATTGTGACAACGCTGTAACAACCTTCACCACACAACGTAGTTATAGCAACCTTTTGGCCATGTTGTTAAAACGTTGTTAGAAGGTTGGGTACGTTGTGCCAACGTTCTGTGTTTGCTGGGCACAGTCATAGAAGGTCTTAAATAGTACATGACAAACCCCAAAGAGTCGCCTTAACAAATGAATACGACGTTGACCCTTCTTATAAACTTGCATTGTATTGTCAGACCAGTTGAGCTTGATGTTCAAATATACACACAGATACTTGTAAGTTGTTACAATCTCAACTTCTGACTCTCGTAAATTTACTGGTACCACTTGCTGAGGAAGTGCTACAATCAACCACAATTTCCCTTGTCTTACTAGCATTTAGCCTGAGACTGGTTTCTCTCACACCAGTCCACGAAACTCTTTATTAGCTCCCTATATTCCCTCTCATCGTGGTCCGTTACACAGCCAACTATTGCAGAATCATCAGAACATTTCTGGAGATGACAAGTTTATAAAGAGAGTTATACTGAAAATCAGATGTATAAAAAGTGAACAAAAATGGTCCTAAAACCGTTCCTTGAGGGACTCCAGTGCTGCACTTCACTACCTGAGACACACAGTCCTGCATCCTCACACACACTGTGGCGTATTAGAGAGATGATCAGTTATCCAGTTCACCATACCAAGATGTACTCCAACATTTTCCATCTTACTTCGTAGTAGGATCGATTGCTCCTGTCTGCCTCGCTGCCTGCTGTGAGTGTGTTTTCTTCGGTGCTGTAAGCTCCGTCTTTGCCTCGTATTTCTTTGTTTTGAACCATCATTTACTACAATTTGTAGTTGTTTATACTAAATACAGCTTACCCAACATCTCAGATTGACATCGCTAGCTTCCATTACTACTAGCACAACACGCTAATTCGCTACTGCTAGCCTGTTAACGCGCCACCCGTGCGCTCAGCTGTTTTATTTATTTATTTTTCTCTCGCGCGCTCGCGCCTTTGAGTTAATAAAAGCTCAGGTAAGTAATAATCAGTCAACAAACACGGTGAGTAATGTCTTGTCCTGTTATTGTCACCTGCACTTCATGTCACATGTTTAGCATAGACTTCTCTGTTGGCAATGTAGGATTTATATGTGATAAATGTAAGGAGACAGTTAGGCTGACAGAGAAGATTTCAGAATTAGAGACACGCATCCAAACTTTAATTGAGGATAGTAAGAGTGCTAGAGCTTTAGATACTATTTTGGATGCGCCTAGCATAGTGAACACTTTACATGAGTCGGTTCCGGCTGAAGTAGAGCCTGTGCAGCCGGGCAAATGGGTGACAGTGAGGGATCGCTCTAGTCGCGGATCAAAAAACCACTCTTCCGTTCCGATTACCACAACAAATCGATTTGCCCCGCTCAGTGAAACACCCACTGAGAATTCTGTTGATTGTGCCCTAGTAATTGGTGATTCGATCACACGGAACGTGAAAATAGAGACACCAGCGAACATAGTCACATGTTTGCCGGGAGCCAGAGCGCCTGACATCAAAGCAAATTTAAAAGTGCTGGCTAATGCTAATCGTAAATTCTCTAAGATCATTATTCATGTCGGCACTAATGATGTTCGACTCCGCCAGTCGGAGATCACCAAAATTAATATTAAAGAGGTGTGTGAACTTGCAAGTACGATGTCAGGCACTGTAATTTGCTCTGGCCCCCTTCCTGTTCGCAGGAGTGATGAGATAGTTAGTAGATTGTGTTCGCTGAATCGCTGGCTGTCTGAGTGGTGTCCGTGTAATAATATAGAATTCATAGACAATTGGAAAAGTTTTTGGGGCAAACCTGACCTGTTGAAAAGAGATGGTATTCATCCCTCCTGGGATGGTGCTGCTCTTCTATCTAGTAATATGGCTCATAGTCTTAGAGCTCAAACATGACAAATTGGGCACCAGGTCAGGAAGCAGACAGACTGGCTAAACCAACCGTCTGCTAGCGGCATCGCGTCACCCAGGTCAGATAAATCCCATCACATAGAGCCTCTTTCACCTAGCTATCATCATATAGAGACTGTGTCTGTTCCCCGATTTTGGAAATCCCAAAAATGTTTAACCCATCTAAGGTTAAAAATTTAATTGATGTTCAACAAATAAAAAACAGCTATAATACAGATGAGCAAATGCTAAAGCTTGGGTTGCTGAATATTCGATCGCTTACTTCAAAAGCACTCATTGTTAATGATATGATTTCAGATAATAACCTAGATGTGCTGTGTTTGACAGAAACCTGGCTAAAACCAAGCGATTACATTACTTTAAATGAGTCCACCCCGCAAGATTACTGTTATAAACATGAGCCTCGTCTGAAACGCAAAGGGGGTGGTGTTGCTGTAATCTATAGTAATATTTTCAAAACCACTAAGAAATCAAGTTTCGAATATAATTCTTTTGAAGTGTTGGTGCTTAATGTAAAAATATATAGTATAAATGATAAATCCCGTTTGAGATTTGTGCTGGCTACTGTATACAGGCCACCAGGGCACCATACAGACTTTATCAAAGAATTTGCGGACTTTCTATCAGAGTTAGTATTGGCTGCAGATAAAGTACTAATTGTTGGTGATTTTAATATACACATCGATAATGAAAAAGATGCATTGGGTTTGGCATTTAAAGACATTGTAAACTCAATTGGAGTTAGACAACACGTGTCAGGACCTACTCATCGTCGTAATCATACTCTAGATCTAATATTTTCACATGGAATAGATGTTGATGCCGTTGAAATTCTGCAGCAGAGCGATGACATCTCAGATCATTATCTAGTCTCGTGTAAATTACATTTAGCCAAGGCTGCAAAGCCGACTCCGTGTTACAAATATGTTAGACCTATCACTTCTGCTACTAAAGATTGCTTTATTAATAATCTTCCTGATCAGTTTCATCATTTTAGCATCCCGGATAGCTTAGAAAAACTTGATATTGCAACAGAAACTTTTAACTCTCTCTTTTCCAGCACTTTAGACACAGTTGCTCCTTTGCGCTTAAAGAAGATTAAAGAAAATAGTCCAACGCCGTGGTACAACGAGCACACTCGGGCCCTTAAGAGAGCAGCCAGAAAAATGGAGCGCAACTGGAAGAAAACAAAATTAGAGGTATTTCGCATTTCATGGAAAGAGAGCTCGATTGCATACAGAGAGGCTTTAAAAGCTGCTAGATCTGCTTATTTTTCAACCCTATTAGAAGAAAATAAACATAATCCTAGGTATTTATTTGAAACAGTGGCTAAACTAACGAAAAAGAAAGCTTCAAGCCCAGAAGTTTCCAAGCAGCACAGCAGTAATGACTTTATGAACTTCTTCACTTATAAGACTGATAATATCAGGGATAAAATTATAACTATGCAACCGTCTACTACAGTATCGCATCAGGCAGTGCATTGTAGTCTCCCTGAGGAAAAATTTGATTCATTCATTGCTATAGGAGAGGAAGAATTTACTAAACTCGTTATATCATCTAAATCTACAACATGTATGTTAGACCCTATACCGACTAAGCTAATGAAAGAGATGCTTCCAGAGGTCATAGATCCTCTTCTTAATATCATTAATTCATCTTTGTCTCTAGGATACGTACCAAAAAACTTTAAGCTGGCTATGATTAAACCGCTTGTTAAAAAAATGCAACTTGATCCTTCAGAATTAGTCAATTACAGGCCGATCTCGAATCTACCTTTTCTGTCAAAGATACTAGAAAAGGCAGTATCTTCACAACTATGTTCCTTTCTAGAAAGAAATGATATCTGCGAGGATTTTCAGTCCGGATTTAGACCATACCATAGTACTGAGACTGCTCTCGTTAGAGTCACAAATGATTTGCTCTTATCATCCGATCGTGGTTGTATCTCTCTATTAGTGTTACTCGATCTTAGTGCTGCATTTGACACCATTGACCACAACATTCTTTTAAATAGACTAGAAAACTATGTTGGCATTAGTGGAATTGCACTAGCATGGTTTAAATCATACTTATCTGACCGTTATCAGTTTGTAGCAGTAAATGAAGAGATGTCTTATCAATCACAAGTTCAGTATGGCGTACCACAGGGCTCAGTACTAGGACCGCTGCTGTTCACTCTGTACATGCTACCATTAGGAGATATCATTAGGAAACATGGAATTAGCTTCCACTGTTATGCCGACGATACTCAGCTCTATATTTCTTCAAAACCTAACGAAACTTACCAATTCACTAAATTAACGGAATGCATAGCTGATATAAAAAATTGGATGACTCGTAATTTCCTACTTCTAAATTCTGAAAAAACAGAGATTCTAATTATTGGACAAAAAACTTCCTCACGTAATAACCTAGAATACTGTCTAACACTTGATGGCTGCTCTGTTAAGTCTTCGTCGTCGGTTAGGAACCTGGGTGTGCTCTTTGATACCAATCTTTCATTTGAAAGTCACGTGTCTAGTATCTGTAAAACCGCATTTTTCCATCTTAAAAATATATCTAAATTATGTCATATGCTCTCATTGACAAATGCGGAACAATTAGTCCATGCGTTCATGACCTCAAGGCTAGATTATTGTAATGCTCTACTGGGTGGTTGCCCTGCACGCTTAATAAACAAACTACAGCTAGTTCAAAACGCAGCAGCTCGAGTTCTTACCAGAACCAGGAAGTATGACCATATTAGCCCGGTTCTGTCAAAACTGCATTGGCTCCCTATTAAACATCGCATCAATTTTAAAATATTGCTGATTACTTACAAAGCACTAAATGGTTTAGCTCCGCAGTACTTGAGCGAGCTCTTAACGCATTATAGTCCTTCACGTCTATTGCGATCTCAAAATTCCGGCCAGTTGATAATACCTAGAATATCTAAATCGACTGCTGGCGGTAGATCCTTTTCCTATTTAGCACCAAAACTTTGGAACAGCCTTCCTACCATTGTCCGGGAAGCAGACACACTCTGTCAGTTCAAATCTAGATTAAAGACACATCTCTTTGACATAGCGTTCACATAATACATTATAGACTTCTATAATTCAATATTAGGCTGCATAGATTAGGTCAGCTGGAACCGGGAACACTTCCCATAAATCCTGATGTACTTGTTACATCATGAGAAGAATGGCATCTACGCTAATTTTAGTGTCTTTGTTTATCCCAAGGTTTTCCCGCAGCCTGCCGGATCCAGGCCGTTTCCAGATCTGATGAAGGACCTTCGCCTGGACCCGATGTCAACGCAGTGCTGAAGTGCCAACTACTCTCCATATGGAGGATCCCTTTCCCACTCTACAGATAACGCGTCGTCGGGAAAACTCAATTTGCGTATCTACCCCGAATTGATAAAATAAAATTCTGAATCAAAACTATAAGGAAACACCAGTAATTTGTTTAGGCTTGGTTTGCAGGGAATTCCAAACCTGCACACATATATTCAAACGCACATAACTATAGAACCCGTTCTTAATGCGCATCTGAACGCCATCAGCGTTTCTCACAGGTTCGCGTTTAAAGTCTGTGTAGAGAGAATGGTGTCGTCTTGGCGGCCCTAATTTAAAAACAAATGATCGTTGCGACGGAAGTGAATCAATCAAAACTAACTTTAGCTGGAAAATAACTTTATTAAAGAACCGCTATAAAGCCAAAACAATCTTACGTTAAATTATACATTTATCTCTGTAAAGCTGCTTTGAGACAATCTACATTGTTAAAAGCGCTATATAAATGAAAATGACTTGACTTGACTAGTGAAGGCTGAATAGTGTTAAAGGCACTAGAGAAGTCAAAGACTGTAATTCTGACTGTGCTGTCCGGGGTCTCTAAATGACTTAAGGATTTATGAAAGAGATAAATAAGTGCATCATCTCCCCCAACACCAGTTTTATAAGTAAACTGTAGTTTATCCTCCACACCACACAATCCTGACTTTAAGTGGTTTAATACCAGTCTCTTAAAAACCTTCATTAGCTGTGCTGTTAAAGCACATCGTGCCTATTGTGCGAGAACTCCATGGGGTTTGTGAACTTAGGCACGGGCACTACACATGATGTCTTCCATACAACAGGTACTCTTTCCAAACGCTAACTCAAATAAAAAATATAATGAACCACCCTACAAATCTGATCAGCACAGGCCTTAAAGGGACAATGTGTAGTTTTTTAGGTATTTTATTATCTAAAATCAATATTTTTATTCTTAAATTTGTCCTCAATGGTGTACAAATACCTCTGCCAATGATCTGACTAATCCTCGTAAACGAAGAATTTATTATCTTTATATACATGGGACGGGTAGGTCCACGGAGGCGTCCATGTAGTTCCGCCATCTTGAAAAACTATAATAGCAGAGAGGGACAAAAAGTACTAGGCCAACATGTTTCCACAACGCGTTTTCGTTCAGAACCAGCGTCACGTGACTGAAGCCAGCAGAAGCGGAGGAGCAGAGCAGTGAGAGGCGTTTAAAAGGCTGCACTGTACGGTTATTCATAATGGAGGACCATACATATGCTGAGTCACAGGATAAGGAGTCCTCGTCGTCGAAAAAGTCCAAAATAGACCGTAAAAGGAAACGTGACCGGAGATTACAAAAAACAAGGGTTAATGTTGGGATAGCTTTTTCCAGGTGGAAAGAGCTAATGCAGGAGAAAGCTTTCAAAAGAGACGCTGAAGTTGCCTGCTTTCTTCTCGACAGGTAAGTCAATGTTACGGTCTTAATTACAAGCTTTTTTTCATTGCTTGGTTGTGTACTTTATTATACAGACAGACCGTAGAACTCAAAAAGTGCTATTAGAAGACATCCTGTCATAGCTTTTTGGAACATAACGGCTACCGTAGATGCAACACTTTTTCCCCCATTTGAAAAAGCGAGGCGCTGGAGAGCAGTATTCGTTTGAATGCAAAATACAATTTCACCACTAGATGGGAGAAATTCCTACACATTGTCCCTTTAAAGGATAACTGTCGCCAAAATGCAATCTAGGGTCTTTTTGTGAATCTACCCGAGGCAAACTTTCGTTTAAAAGCATAATTAGAATGGAAAAGCCACTTTTAAGTTTGACCGTATTTTCGTTTTCGGTTAATTGCCTTGTGAATGGGAGTGAATGGGGCACTTCTATGATAGTATCAAAAATTTCTATTTTTAAAACACTAAGAAGGCTCGACACAACATGAGACTGTGCTGGAAGTGTCACCAGGGGCTCTACACATGAACTCCAGCATTGAGAACATTGTTTGTGAACACAGAGTTTACTAAAAAGAAAGGTTTTGAACAACTCACTGTTGCTGTTGTTGTTTACGTCCGCCGGCATTTTGACAGTCAAAAATAGTTGATCACCGAATGCGAATGAACTGACTCTGATTTTTAGAAATTGCTTCTTATATGAGGATCCTTTTTCAAATGCAAGGTTTTTCACTGATTTTCACTAACGAGAAAACAACAAATTATCCGTGAATTTATATGGAACTAAGCTTTAGGAGCTTTCCATCTTTACTCTCCTCCCTAATACGTTGCATTCAGAGATCGACTATTTTTGACACAAGTTGGTATGATTCTTCAGGGTCTTCATAAAAGTTTGTAACATTCTTTGATTAAATTCCTCAATGGTTGTTTAAACCAACACCTTTTTACCTCCTCAAAAACTGCTCTCTCCGTTTCGGTGAATGTCTCTTTAAATGAGAATGAGCAACTGCTCACACCCCCTCCCCCCCTCTCTCTTCCATGAGAGGGGAAATATGCTAATACGGGACAGCGGTCGTGGGCGGAGAATCAGCAATATGACATCATATTGCTCAGAAAATCCAAACGGCTTGATTATTGAGAGTGTTTAGGCTTTTGAGAAAAAAAAAAAAAAAGCGAATGGATTTTTTTCATTGTATGGTGGTTGTGTCCACACACTGCAAAGACACATTTATATGCAAACACCATATAAAAGTGAATTTTACATCCGATGACCCCTTTAAAAGACTGCAATTTACAATATTCTTATAAATCACAGAAGTTCTGAAATAAAAGTTTATGGTTCGGATAAAAACACTGATGTTTACAGTAGCGATCAAAATAGAGTAAATCACCTTTTGAAAGTAACTTGATGCTTCAAATAACAATTGTATCAAATACATCATTACACCAGTAGGTGGCGACAAGTGACCGTTAAAAATCTATTTGTCACTGAGCAAATCTTGACTTGGTTGGTGCTCGACTTAAAACACTGAAAGAATGGCAGAAAAGCAGCTCGGACATTCTGCTAAATTGTAAAAATTCTACTTTTGTGTTCCAGGGACGCATCGATATCACGTGGGTTTCGGTCGACATGAGGGTCATTTTTATTTAAAGCTGCAGTCCGTAGCTTTTTTGGGTTAAAAATTATCCAAAATAAATTTGTGAGCAAGTTCATAACCAGCCAGTGTTCAAAACTCTCTGCTTTAGGGTGACCATATTTTGAATACCAAAAACCTGGGGCTCGTTCTTCGTACGTTGCTTATTACATCCGAGATCAAATGACACATCCAAGATGATATCATCGTGCTAATCATGATCCGGCTAATTGGGTTCTTCGAACACACCTGTTGTTTATGATTAGTATCGCTGGATTGAGTTATCTGAGATAATTGCGCGTTCATGCGCTGGTTTAAAAGGGGATATGTATCGATAGTAGAAACATTGATCAGCAACGCTGCTATTGGCTGTTCAGCGTGGCAAAAGAGCGCGCTCAGTTTTTCTCCTCAGCAGAGCAAGAACTAATAGTCAAAGTTTATTCGGAATTTTAATGTTAATCAAAACGCCAGGGAACACCTCAAAGTCTGCAAAAGCCAGGAGAGAGGGCTGGCAAAAAGTAGCAGACAATTTAAATCCGTTAGAAGTGGCCATGTTAGATGTTTTTATCACTTATTAGCCTATATTTTTGTATTTTAATAATTGCATAATTACTTTGTTCATTGTAATGTCAGAGTCACCACACTAGAACATGGGAACAAATAAAAGTGAAGTACAAAAATATTCTACATAATGGACATTTTTTGTTATATTATAGTCTCTTTTATAAAAGACACTGTTAAATAAATGGTTGTGTTTAAAAGCAACCAAAAAAAAGGCTAAAAAAAAAAATAGAAAAGATCTTAGTAGCCTACACTGTAAAATAATTTTTGCTGCATTAAAATAAGGCCGTATAGTCATTTCAACTGTTAAATCTTGAGTAATGATGAATTGCTTTGACTTGTGAAAGTGAAAACTGATAAACTTATGTTAATGTAAAAATATTTTGCCATGAGTTATTGATCACATTTTTCCCGAGTGTAGGTCATTGTAAATAATGACATTGTGTTTTCCTCTTTTGTGCACTTTTACATAATACACCAACACTTGTATCTGTTCCCAAGAAAGTGGAGCTGAAATATGTGCAGTAAGTGGACATTTTCTAACTTTCCAAAGGAAAGAAAGTATAAGACTTTGTAATGTCCATTTGTTTCCATTGCACTGGACAGTGAATAAACCCTCTCAGATAACTGTCATATGGAGGAACTAGCCTACCTGCAAGTGCATAAATAACTTTACTTAATTTATACTTGTATGCTTTATGGCTGCAATATAAGTTGCAGGATTCCACATCTACAGAAAGGCCTACAGAAGAGTCTGCACAGACAGAGTTTCCTTTTTATTTGTTGCATGAGGCATGTGTCTAATATCTCTTGTTGCAGGCACTTGACCACTGGCTTTTCTTTACAAAGAACAATTGAAATAAAACTCAAGGAACTAAGCATATTTGTCTTTTATTAAACATTTAATGAAAAGTGGTTTTTTTTTTGGCAGTGTTGTGTAATATGGCACATGCAGCAATGTCACAGGCCCTGTCAGGTGTGCAACCCTCAGACTTCTCAGACACTGAAATCTTCCCTTTAGTTAGCCAAAGTTCATTTCATTGTGTGCCCTTGTCCTGGAGCTGCATTGTAACTGGTTTGGGTCAGGGAATGGGGTCATAAAACACCTGTCTGCAGCAGGAACATGTCATAATCACCTATGAAGAAATGCAGTTCTGTTAGGATCAGCATAAGTGTATGTAATACAGTTAGCTTGATATTTAATTGTGGAACTTTTCTTACCACTTTCAAATAATGTGCATAAATGTGAATCTCTGAAAATGCTTAAGTCATGCACAGATCCTGGCCATTTTGCTTTCACTTTTGTGATATGGAAGATTTTAGTCAACTGCCTTTTTTTATTTATTTGATATAATATTATTAATCTGGAATATTAAGAATCCCAATAGTAACTGGGCTGCACATTTACATTGTGAACCCTCTTTCTGTTCACATAATCCCCTTCATTGAGGCCTTGATGGCAGTCTATGGTCTAGCCTATAGTCTATGGTACCAATCACGTTAGTGAAGCCTGAGTGACACATACTGTAATCGGCATGGTCATGATTGCATGATCTTCATAAAAAATTATGATAGCCTAAAAAAAATAAAAAAAAACCTGCTTTAAAAAAAACCTGCTTTACAACATTGGGTCTTCAGTGGCTTGGAAATGCCACAAAAAAAACTAAAACTGTTTTTTAAACCTAAAAGCGCCAGGTAAACTCTGAACGACACGACAGACAGCACTTTCCATCAAGTTCTCCGCATCTCCAATAGTGTAAAGGAAAGAGCCACTCGCAAATAATCTTAGGGCAATGCAAACAGTTTGTGCTGTAGTTTAAGCCCGACTCCGACAAGTCGAAAATAAATGTGCGTTTCCAACAATTTAATAATGTAAACGACATTCTCACGAGTCACGAGAAAAAATATACATCTCAGAAAGTGCACTATCGCGCTGCGCTGGACTTCCCGTATCAGCTCCGCTTATGAAGCCGGGATCTAATCCTGATAACATGAAATAAGCTGCTCCCGAGCAGGTTTAAGATTGCGCACCTGTTGCTATGACAGCAAGTCCAGGATGAGCTTCGAAGAACCAAACAATCCAAGATCATCCCAAATCGTCAACAATCAAATCCAGCTAACTGAGTTAGTGACGTACGGAGAACGGGCCCCAGGACACTCGGCCCGGCAATGAGATACTCAAATGATACTCGATGTTTACTCAAAGATGCCTTATTAATTTCAATACATTTTAAAGTAGGCTATGCCTCCTCTGTATGGATAGAACATTGTTATATTACAAAATACTATCTATAACCAAAGACACAAATTCAGATAGGCTTCTCAGAGGTTACTCAACATGTTTTATGATGACAGGTTTCAAAAATAATGAATAAACTAATGATAGAAATAATGTCTCTTCTGTATTAGAAAAATAAATTATAAATAACTAAAAATATACCTTTGAACAAAAACAGCTCTCACAAACTAACTAACAAAAGATATTTATATCTTTAGTTTTCTTCTTCCTCTTTATCCTGTTTTTCTTCCTCATCCTCCTTGTTTGCCCATCTATATTTTGCTGTAGAGCTGATCTTTCCCAGCAGTTTTTTGTTGCTTAACAAATAAGCATGAAGTGTCTTTGAAGTTGTATTGCACACACAGAATCCCTTTCAACGACTCAGAGAGCTGGTTCCTCTCCTTTGTCCACTGGCTCTGCATCAGTGAGAAAACCCTCTCAACATTTGCATTGTGAGAGGGCAGCGCAAAGACAAACTGTGAAATCTTCAGTAGTTCTGAGTAGAATGCGATGCTTTTGGCCTTCTCAAAGTATTTGGTCCACTTCTGGTGCACCTGCAGGCCAATGAACTCCTCATCACTGTTGTTCCTTTCTATACATTTTCTCAGATTGGCGACCTGGTCAAAACACTTGACATCATCAATTGGCACCCCCTTCTCTCTTAGGTACTTGATGCAAGCCTCCACATCATTCCAATCTGGTGGCTCACTCATATCCATCCACATAAATGTTGAGAACTCTTCCATGGGAGTCATCCACTTCTCTAGATATTCCAGACTGCACAGGCCTTGTACATCAGCACAGAACTTGTCGCAGCCCTCACCAAATCCATCTCTGCGATGTTCTGCCAGTAGTCCCTTAACTTTAAGGGACGTGAAATTCTTGCTTTTACGTTCAAGAAGAATGTTGTGGATGCTGTTCAATATTTTCTTCACCTCCATAATGGAGTTGTTCTCCCTTTCCATTTGTTGAACGTAGGTGTGGAACACAGACATGAGCGAGTGCATGAGCCACAGGTAGATCTCACTGAAGTCGTTTTCAAAAAACTTCTTGATCACTATGGGTGGCTTTTGCTGCGACAGAAAGAATGCCTTTAAAGCTGGAAACATCTGTAGCATCCTCTCAATGTCTGGGAACAATGGCAGCCACCGTGTCTTGCTGTGAGAAAGCATCCTCCTGTACTCAATGTCAACAAAATCACAGTACTCCTTCAGGTTCTCAGTCCGCACAGTGTAAATGTGGAAGAACTGGTAGATTTTAAACATGATATTCTCAAGGTCAACCTCTATTGTGTCTGCCCCATGATGAACACAATTATTCAATATGTGTGCTGGGCAACCCACACCAATCAGAGTCTTGTTCTGCAGCAACCTCTTCACATTTGCAAACACATTGTTTCCCCCTTCATCACGTCGGATTCCACCAAAATTTGTGTTGCAATTGTCTCCAGTAAATGCAATGCATTTTTCAGACAAGAGATAATTTGCAATGGTTTCCGCTTTCTCATTAGGTGTGTCTTTCACCTCAATTAATTTAGTTTGCACACCGCCCTTCTTCCAATCAAAGTACTGGATTATGATGGGGAATATTTTCACTGCTCCGTGGTTACTCCCGTCTGTACAAATACCACAATACTGGATTTCTTTCAGTGCTTCACGTGTGACTTCAACGGTGTGGGGCGCTGAAACACCATTCACAATGGCCTAGGTCTTAGTGCGGGCACTACTAAACTTTTTGGCCGTGTCAGAATCTGGGAATACCCTTTTTTAGCAATGCACTAGTGCAATCCATGGACCTGTAGCTGTTGTGGTGTTTCACTGTATGAAATGACAATGCACCCTCTGCTGCATTCACAGCATCCTCAGATTTCCCGGGTCTCACAAAGAACTCCGTCAACTTTGTTGAACTTGAACTACTCTCACCTCGCACAGCTTTTTTATGCTTTTCGGTGTCCATGTGAGCTTTGAGATCTGTTGCACCCCCACTGGACACCGAAACATATGTGCCAGGTTTGCACACGGTGCACGCAGCCTCCCACTTGTCCCGACCGGGAGAGTAAGTGGGGAATTTCTTCTGTAACTCATTGGTAAATGTGCATTTGCGCTTCGGCATGTTGCAGGCGTAAGTGCTCGCCTCGGACGGCTGTCTGCTCGCTCGTTGTGAGTGTAAAGAGAGCCGCCCATGCGGCAGCCTCTCAGGGATTACGTCACATGCAGCACCGCAGGTGTAGATTGCCCTAGTGCCGGTCAATTTAATGGCCCAATGAAAAATAATGAAAACCAGGACATTTTCATCACTTTATAAAAAACAGACAGGACGGCCAGGACAGGACGTGAAAACAGGACGTTTGGTCACCCTACTCTGCTTGCCTTAGCTCGATTCAAAATGGTAAGATTGTAATAATGTTTTTAATTCCAGTGGTACTGGTGGATTTCCGCTGGAAATTCGAGCATGTCTTTGCGTCATTACGTCACATCTGTCCACATAAAGTCACATCTGTCCACATAAAGAAGAGTCTCGGCTAGTCGGCTATATTGCGTGTGAGGACGCTGGTGGTGGAGATTTGTAGCCTTTTCTCGCAGCACTTGATATAATTAAACTTATCAATTTGATGGCGGATCCAGAAAGGTTCAAACGACAATCACCAGTGACAACTGGAGATTCACGAACAAACGCGAAAGATTTCGGACTTAAGAGAAAAAAAAAGAGACTGCAACCAGCCCCATGCGAAAACAAATATCGGAAGGGCATTAAATGTCACGCAATGCTGATGATGTTAACATTAACAATTTGAGGACAAAGCATAATTTGCACGGTTTGACGTGATATGATAAGCGATCTTTAGATTTAATCAGCGCGATTTACTGCAATGCTTTTTTTCCCTTAGTTGGTCAGAACAAAAGTGGATGTTACTTGGTCAGACGACATTTTCCGGTGAAAACTCTAATGTTGGTCATACTTCCCAAAAGTAGAATCTGTGATTGCGAATGCCAGGATCCACACCGGCGCGGTGATTAACAGCCGCACATTCTCCTCAAAACATTGGATTCATCCGCGCTGTGCCGTGCCGAGGCATAACCCACGTACAGCTGATAACGCCGCAAATAACTGCAATTGCAGATTTCGAACAGAGATGGCGACAAAGAGGGAAAACTACGGACTGCAGCTTTAAGGTTTTCACTTTAATTCTTAATACAAGATATTCTGCTGTGGTTCTCGACTGCTTTTGAGCCGCAACCCACATTTTTAGGAATCGAAACAAAGCAAATTTATTTATCAAAGATGGCTGACACACACGCACACACACACACACACACTTCAGGATTTGAAGGTCCAAATGTGAGTTTCAGAGCAGCTTCAAAGTCTCGACACGATCCAGCCGAGGAATAAGAGTCTTATCTAGACAAACCAGCGGCCATTAAAAAAAATTAAAACCATTTACATACTTTTTAACCACAAATGCTCATCTTGCACTAGCTGTGATGCGACACACATAATCAGGTTGTAATTTAAAATTTTGAAGTGAACTACTCCTTTAAGCTTCACTCATGTCTTTCAAAATAAAAGTCTCGCATCAGAAAAACATTCAGAATTATTTTTTTGTTGTTGTTCTTTGACTACACGCCCCGTGACCCGGCGTATGATCACTTAAATCAATACGGATCACTGTAAATTGTAATGTGGACTCGTGCATTTTCTGTAAAGCTGCTTTGAAATCACAGTGTATTGTGAGAAGCACTATATAAATAAATGTGAATTGAAATTGAATTGAACTTCAAGGTAACTCACACTCACCACTTTGTTGGGGTCGTTGCGATGGTTCTCCATGCAGTGCTTCACCAGCTCCTGTTGGTCCAGGTTTCGAGCGCCACAGAACGGACACACAAACGTGGAGCGGTTTGGAATATTGCTGTCGATGGAGAAAAACATGTTCCTGAAAACCACACTTGCGTAACAGTACAGACACCGGTAACACTTTACAGTAAGGTTCATTAGTTAACAACCTTACTTAACACGAACTAAGAATGAACAATACTTCCACAGCATTTATTAATCTTAGTTAATATTAATTTCAACATTTACTAATACGTTATTAAAATCAAAGGTTGTATTTGTTAACATTAGTTAATGTACTGTGAACTAACAATGAACAGCTGTATTATTATTAACTAACATAAAGATAAAAAAATACTGTAACAAATGTATTACTCTTTGTTAGTTCAAGTTAGTTAATGCATCAACTAATGAACCTTATTGTTAAGTGTTACCCAGATACCTTACAGCAAAAATGACTCAATTACACAAGTCACCAATATTGCTTTTCGACAGCATTTACAGCATTCCCCCTGTAGTCAATCATTTTAACTCATCTCTGATCACCAAAATGACATATTTTAACGTTTTTTCCTAGAAAAACTAAAATATCTTGAATGTAACTCGACACCCTCGCCTCATTTAGTATGCGCGGTTCTATGAATATGCAAATGAGCCCCGCCTCCACTCACTCACTCAGCTCAGAGATCCACTGGTTGACGATCACACGTTGATCTGATTGGTTACAAGGTAGTTTGTGACGTCAGAAACACCAGCGATTTCAAAGCGTGTTTTTGAGACTGTCTTTGGTTCACTGCAGTTTTAAGGAGGAAATACTCAGCAATGGTGTCGACTTATGAACTTACACATGCTTTGTCTTAAAGCGTATTAAAAACACCACATAGACACATAAACAACATTAAAAGCTGGAGTTTCTCAAACAGGGGGACTAAGTATTTTACCCATACTAAATGTAGGCTCTCTAGTCCTAGGATTTGTGAGAGGAGAAATCACGTTTATTTTCTAAAATCCCCTATAAATTGGAGAAAAGGTGCAACACTCAACACTCTTAACACTTTAACGTAACTTATTACATTTACTGAGAAAAACTGTCTTACTCTTAACCAACTAATATCACATTTCTACAGAATTACATAATGAGAGCAAAAGAGTAAACAGGCAAATGAACAGAGTTGTGTAACAAACTGATTATCATTGCTAACATGAATTATGCAAATGTGCAACCAGAGGGTGTATAACACTGAAACGAAGTCTATAAGAAATGAGCCAATAACCTTGTGTTCTCATGCCTGAACAACTCCAGGGGTATTAGGTTTATTTAGCAGACTAACGAATGTTAACACGCCAATGGAATATTAATAGTTTCAGGCTAAATTTGTTTAGATAGCCAGCAAACATGGACAAGCGGAAGGATAAAAACTGCATTTCTCTCAGGATTATGGGTAATGTAACACTTAACTGGGAATTCAGTTCAATTTAATTATATTTTTACTTCCGGAAACCACATTGTGATGCTCTATACTGCCAAAATGTTTACATATTATATATATATATAATTCCATAAAACACATTCTCAATCAACACTATGTAGAGGACAATACAAAGGCAATCAAACATGTAAATGTACCTTGGTTTACGTTTGCCTTTCTGAACCAGATATCTACTCTTTTTGTTTAAAGTTCCCCAATTATACTTTGTCAAATATTCCCTTTCATGCAGTGTGTAATAGAGATGTTTGCAAATGTAAAAGGTCTGCATAGTTTCAAAGATCAAAGCGCACAACAAATAAAGTTACTGACTCCTAAAACAAAGAATCGATTCTGAACTGTCAGTAATTCCAGTCTCTCTTTCTACGTAACAATGTAACTAATTTGCATAATGCCAGTCTGTGATCTTGATTGGCTGAACAGCGTCTCTTAGCTCCGCCCTCAAACACTGTAGTTTATCTGAGACTGGAAGCGTTTGGTTTGTGTTGTTCATGTCGAGAAGACGCTGCAAATCCACTTGCGTTGGAATTGATATGGAAAAACGACGCCATCATAATGGCCTTTTTGTTTCCGACACGCGCTGTAAGCATTCGACCAATCACAGCAGACTGAGCTGTCTGACCAATCAGAGCAGAGCAGGCTCTCAGAGAGGCGGGGTTTAGAGAGACTGAATCTTTGAACGAACCGTTTTCAGACTCTTTGAGAAATGAGGTGATGCTGCAATGTATATAATGAGAAAATGTAAGTGTTATTTGACCTTGGATGCATGTAAACCTGTTGTAAGAGACTCCAAAACAAAATGGGGAGCCTTTAAAATGGTATAATAGGGCACTTTAAATTCTGCCATGCAGCTTGAATACCCTGATGGTCTGGCAAAGATGTTTGCATGGAGAAGACTGAGAGATAACTGGATTAATAGAGGAGGCAGAGAAGCATAGAGGAAAAATTTAATTGCGTCTGACACAAGGTTAAAAGAAGCAAATATTTACCTCATAAATGTAATAACTTGCTGCATTGCTTATTTTTAACCCCTTCCCTTCCAGCCGTCTGTCATATAGAGACGCTTTTCTCGATAAATTAAATTCCTAAAAACATTAAATCTTGTCCTGACTTGGTGTGCGATACTGAAATGATATCTTGATATTTTCTGGGATGTTGTTTATACCGATAACTAGACACTATTTTGCCGAGTGTGTTTTTGTGCTACTTTAGGACTGTCGTGACTCCCAAAGCTTTATTTCTAATCGGTGCGGTTTACAGCAGTGACAGAACTCAACTATTCCATTACGAGGCAATATTTGCCCCAGGGCATTTTTACTTTTACAATGGCAATTAGGGATGCACGATATATCGACCACATATCGATATCGATATCGGACGATAAATGGTCATTTTTTATGTTATCGTTATCGATCCGATAAGAAAATGAGGCCGATATATCAAAGCCGATAGATAATAGATTATTTACCTCAGTTGAGAGATGTGCGCTGTTCGCCATGATGGTTTTGAATGATTGAAATCACTTCGAAAAGGAAGAAACAGTAAGTGCAACGTGTGTAATTAGTATACACTAATTTCCTTATTGTCTGTGCGGAGGCGATTCCATTTTATTTATCTATGGCACATGCATTTTGTTTCTTTATATTCAGCCCAATGTTATCCAATGACTTGTTTGCATTATTTAGGTATTTTATTTTAATTATTTAATTTAAAAAAATTGTTAGGCAATAGATTTTTTGGTAACACTTCACAATAAGGGCTCATTTGTTAATGCATTAACTAACATGAACTAACAGAGAGCAATAGCCTTTGTTAGTTAATAAAATATTTGTCTTCATGTCAGTTCACAGTGCATTAACTAATGTTAACAGATACACCTTTGGATCTCAAAAATGTCTTATAAAAAAATTGAGCTCAACATTAACTAAGATTAATAAATGTCGTAGAAGTATTGTTCATTAATTGTTGTTTCATGTTAACTAATGCTAACAAAATTAAACCTTACTATAAAGTGTTACCATTTTTTAATAAAGAAAGTTGGCCATAGGAGTGTAAAATTAATTTTAAAAGTAAAGGAATCTTACGCTGGTTCAAACTAGGCTACTGTATTGTAGGCTATATGTTTGATTTATGTTGAAGTGTTGAGGACATGGCTTTTAATGGTGAGCTTTTTGTTTATGTATACAGGCTACCTTAGTTAACACGAACTAAAAATGAACAATATTTCTACAGCATTAGTTAATCTTAGTTAATATTAATTTCAACATTTACTAATACATTATTAAAATCAAAGGTTGTATTTGTTAACATAAGTTAATAGCATTGTGAACAAACAATGAACAGCTGGATTCTTATTATCTAACATTTACAAAGATTAATAAATACAGTAACAAATGTATTTCTCATTGTTAACTCATGTTAGTTAACTAACGAACCTTACTGTAAAGTGTTACCGTTTATTCTTTTATTAAATGCCTTTGGATTAGAACTTTTAACTCAAATTCGTTTTGGACTCTTTGAATTTCCTCACCTTCATAAAAAAATAAAAAACTGGGCACTGACACCGTGTGCTAACTACACGCGACGCTCGATAAAACGCCTCTTTCCCATGTTAATCAGAGTGTTTGTCCTAACCAGCCGCGACGGCGACACGCGACGATTATATTTTAGAAACGGCTTCTACTTTTCTGCGACGTCGCGCTGGAACAACAAACACAAAGTGTGGCGATGATAATCTCAGGTACTGTTTATGTGCTTTATTTAATGTTAAAAGCGTGTCATGTGACTCTGAATATCATTTAGTGCTCCAGCTTTGTAGCTGTAAGAGCAACAATGGATAATTCACCTCAGATCTTGAAATTAAACAAATGGAAACAAGAACGTTCAAACTGTGAACAAACAAGTGTATTCTTTGACAAAGATTGGTTTAATAACTCAGCCTATGTATTTTTAATAATGTTTAAACGGTGTAATATTTGTAAATTTGATCCTGTAGTTACTTATCCATTTTCTTGCGAGTGCCGTCAAGATTACTCTCTGGAGCCGCGCGACTCCGCCCACACGCTGTTCTGATTGGCTGACTCCGCCCACACGCTGTTCTGATTGGCTGACTCCACCCACACGCTGTTCTGATTGTCTGACTCCGCCCACACACTGTTCTGATTGTCTGACTCCGCCCACACGCTGTTCTGATTGTCTGACTCCGCCCACACGCTGTTCTGATTGTCTGACTCCGCCCACACGCTGTTCTGATTGTCTGACTCCGCCCACACGCTGTTCTGATTGTCTGACTCCGCCCACACGCTGTTCTGATTGTCTGACTCCGCCCACACGCTGTTCTGATTGTCTGACTCCGCCCACACGCTGTTCTGATTGTCTGACTCCGCCCACACGCTGTTCTGATTGTCTGATTCCGCCCACACGCTGTTCTGATTGGCTGTGGGTTTTGATTGATTTCGACGCATCTCGCAGTCACGTCGCGTCTAGTGTGGACAGACATTATTTGTCACTGGAATCTTATCGCATTGCGTCTGGTTAGGACACGGTGTGAGACAGAAATCTGCATTGGTGGCATAGTTCTACAATATGTGTGTGATGTTTCCACAAAGAGTACGATAAATATCCGTGATGCAACAGACACACACTGGGAATTCATCAACATGCTCTGCTTTGAAGAGCTAATTAATTCTTATCCTCCTCCCGCTCTGTCGTTCTTAACTCTTCCTTTGAAGCACAGGAAGAGAAACACACACATAACCTGAAGTCATCCGATTGGGCTTTTATCGGATTCCTGTCTGCAAAACTTCTGACATCAGTTTGACGTCTCTAGATCTAAGCATACCTACACTAGTGTGTGTGTCTACGAGTATCTCTTAAGAGTGAAACGTGTCCTGGATCCATATTTTAAAGCGTTCTGACTGTTGTCCCGAAGAGCATTGAGTGCTTTAGAGGAGCATGAGCCATAAGGCAGTGTTTGCATGAGGGAATTGTGGGATTGGTTGTGCTTTAATGTAGGGGGAAAGAAAGAAAACGCAGTTCCAACACCGTCCAAAACGAGAGCAGTGCAACACGTTTCGATTGACGTAATTCCATTGCTTGTCCTGACTGACACTTAAATATAATAATAATAATATAAACTCATCTTTAAATCACCAAAATTACATATTTAAATGTTTTTTGTTTGTTTTTTACTTGAAAACATTTCTTCATGGCTTAAAATATCTTGACTGTAACTCGACACCCTTGCCTCATTTAGTATGCGCGGTGCTATGAATATGCAAATGAGCCCCGCCTCCACTCACTCACTCAGCTCAGAGATCCACTGGTTGACGATCACACGTTGATCTGATTGGTTACAAGGTAGTTTGTGACGTCAGAAACACCAGCGATTTCAAAGCGTGTGTTTGAGACTGTCTTTGGTTCACTGCAGTTTTAAGGAGGAAATACTCAGCAATGGTGTCGACTTATGAATTTACACATGCTTTGTCTTAAAGCAGATTAAACACACCACATAGACACATAAACAACATTAAACGCTGGATTTTCACCACAGGGGGACTTTTAAATACAATCACACTTCTGTATGATAGAAATACCACTTGTAATTTCATGTGGACTTCAAAACATGCAAACTCAGAGCGAGGGGTTAAACTTTAATGTGAAATCGTGATAAACAACAGTTTGTATATTTAGAAGCACTGATGTATTCTCCTGTGTTGGCGTAGGTTTATCAATGATTTACGTTACAAATCTGGAGAAATGACACACACGTTACGTTCTCAGATGAACGTTATAAGCAACACACACTCAGTTTATGCAGAGATGGGGTTTGTTAAAATATGTATATTTATATTAATATAAATTATTTATGAATATATATTCAGTATAAACATGCAAATATTTCTGAAATATATACATGCATACGTGTATTTATATATACAAAATAATTATACACAGTACACACACAATATATTATGTAAACCAAACTTTTATTTTGGATGCAATTAATTCGTTTTTTAAAAATAGTACGGAATAATAAAAATGCAATGCATATTTTTTCAAGTAACAATAATGTGAGAAATAAGGCAGGCTTATAATGTAGAATCACCTGAGGAATATGATCTAATCCCAATGACCTGCAATGACCCCTGACGCTTACCTGGGAATGGGCTGTGAGGTCGGGACCACAGGCATGAACTTCGGGCAGTTGGCCATCTGTTCCTGAACCTTTGTGCAAGATGAAATATGCGACCGCATTTTGACCAGGGTGACCTGAGACATTCACAGAGACATGACAGAGCCACGTGAGCAACTTCAGCTTAATACAAATAACACCTTGATTAAAGGGGTGGTTGATTATGATTTGACTTTTCTAACTTTAGTTAGTGTGTAATGTTGCTATTTGAGCATAAACAACATCTGCAAAGTTACGACGCTCAAAGTTCAGAGCAAAGGGAGATATTTGCTTTTACAGAAATCGCTTTAAGGACTACAACAAACGGCTGGTAGAGACTACACCACATTCCTCCCGGGTTAGTGACATCACCAACCCTAGAATTTACATAAACCCCGCCCCCCTGAACACGATTTATAGATTATCAAGACAGAATATGCTAATCAATGACTAGAAGATAACTACACATCAGCTTCATGAATTCATCAACTAAACATTCAGAAACGTTCTCTACATGTTGTCACTTCTTCTTGAGTCTCTCCATCTTTCTGACTTCGGTTTGAACATAAAAACGCTAAAAGTTTTTGAAATTTTCAGGACACACACAAGCTCTTGAAGCTCCGCCCCCTGTGCCGGGAGCAGCAGCTCATTTGCATTTAAAGGGACACACACACACAAAAACGGTGCGTTTTTGCTCACCCTCAAAAAGTGACGATTTTAACATGCTATATAAGAATATCTGTGGGGTATTTTGAGCTAAACTTCACACACACACACTGGGGACATCAGAGACTTATTTTACATCTTGTGGAAAGGGCATTATACCAGCCCTTTAAAGGGATAGTTCACTTAAAAATTTAAATTCTGTCATAATTTACTCACCCTCAAGTTGTTTCAAACCTGTATGATTTTTTTTTCGTCAGCTGAACACAAAGGAAGATATGATATGAAGATAAGAATGATGACAGAATTGACATTTTTAAGTGAACTATCCCTTTAAGGGCATTTAACTAGCCATTTCTAATGTACTGTACTGTAAAGTGCTAATGTGAGCCTTGCTGGTCATGTTTTTAAACCCAGCAAACATGTTTTGCTGACTTGACAAAACTAAAATATCTACAAAACCGCCGTGTCAAATCAACAGTGAGCAAAAAAAAAAAACCTGCAAAATAAACATAATAAAAGGAAATGTAATGGGAAGCAATATTCAATTTGAAATGTAATATGCAAAATGACAATGCAAATGTAAATACAGAAATGCATTGTCATTTTACATATTGCATTTCAAATTGAATATTGCTACCCATATGCTTCCACAGTTTAGAGGTCTCTCTAAGCTCATTTAGGACATCTCAAGGCCGGGGTATACGCCATTCTCCACGTTACAGGTTTCAACGTACACTCTACCTCAGATGAGCACGTTTGTCACTGCTTTTCTATACTCTACTAGACGTCAGGACATTCACACAGAGGGGTAAAAGAAGAAGTGGTATGTGGACAGAAATGTATTAATTTGTTACAGGAAAATGCGCTAAACAAAATTCAATGGAATGTGGGAGATACCCGGTGGATCTTTTTGGTAAAGCGCCTAAACAAAATTAAATTCTTCAATTTATGTGATATCAACTTCAAAATTGGAACACAACTTGGTTAGAAATATGGCTTTGATTTTTATAGTAATTTTAGAGTAAAATTTATGTTGAAAAATATATATTTTATATAAAATAAAAAATGTTTAGTACAGTACATTTGATTTACAGCAAATCACTTTTTCATTCTTTCTTTTTTGAAGTGTTTTCACTTCAGCAATAATATCCCAAAACATTCTTGAATTACAACCATTTAAGTTTGGATACACTAAAAACAATGGGTTGTTTCAACCCATGTTTGGGTCACATATGGACAAACCCAACCATTGGTTTACATTTTTTAATTACATTTTTTAACACAACGGTTGGCTTTGTCCATATTTGACCCAGATTGGGTCATTTAGAGTGTAGTGCATTTTCACATATATTCTCAAGAAGGGGGGGGGGGGGGGGGGGGGGGGGGGTGACAGTTAAAGTTTTTTTCTTCATTGGAATAGACGAAACGTGGTAAAGGTTTTGGCACTTGCAATGTGAACAAAAAAAAAAGCAAAAAAGAGCATGAACATGATTCGAACAGGTTAAATGGTCCTGAAAAAAAAAAAAAAAGAGTCACACTTGCAGTCAAAAATTACGCATTGGAAATGAACGGGGGACGAGTTTCCTCTAGTGGAAGCGTTTGGTACTGCAGCCGAACAACATCTCACTGAAAGCTCATTTATTGAGATATCAACCTCAAATGTGGAACACAACTTGTTTAGATTTATGGCTTTAATTTTCTCACAATTTTAGAGTAAAATATGTTTTTGAAAATAATATATTTCATATAAAAATTGAAAATAGTATTTTTGCACATTTTTCATAACAATAAACGTTAAATTCTGTTACTTTTTAAAACTTTTTTTCTGTTCAGCAATAATCTGCCAAGTGTCGTCTTTGAAAAGAGATCAAACTTCAGTCTGTCACTCTAAAGCATTCAAGATTTACAACAAGTTTAAGTTAGAAATTTAATTTTCAGGTCTATGCTAAAAAAATGGATTATAAATACAGCGTAAATATTATTTAGTACCATAAAATCCCCTAAAAATACAACATATTAAATAAAAAAAACATTATCAAACTAAAATATAGTACATAAATTTCATTGAAATAAAAAAAATACATTTCGGTCATTTTTGACCGACACACGAAGAGGCACCAGAGGGTTCAATCGTGAAATACAATATTTGTCTACTAACCTTTTTGCTGCACCCCCGACACGGAGCCTTATACGACGAGAGCTGTTTCTCCACGCTGGAGGATTTGTCCACTTTCTTTGGATCGAAAGGCATTCGGCAGAGCGGACAGAGCGGAGATGTGACCTGAAGACACGGCTGGAGACAATCCCCACAGAAACTGTGAACACACACACACACACACACACACATTACAGGCACAGTATATAGTGTGGCATGTCTGCAGCTGCAACTGAAATATATGAATTATTGCATGATTAGTGGGTAACACTTTATAATACTGTTCCTTCATTAATGAAGAACTGCACAGGAACAATATTTGTGTAACATTCTAGTAACTATTAACTAACAAGAAACTCTGATTAACAAATTACTAAGTAATAGCGCTCAGTTGAATGTGGTAGTTCACTATTAGCTAATCAATAACTACTATTGTTCATACCTCACTGAAGACTACTAAGAACTACTAGCCTATATACAGGTTCATAATAAATATTAATAATGCATAATGTATAATATAAGGTAGTGATGAATCAAGTGTTACTACATCCTTCTAAAGGAACTAATAATAAATTGGATCAATATTCTATTTACACATTTTTTAAATTTTCAGGACACAAACTGTTGTAGCTCCGCCCCCTGCGCCGGGAGCAGCAGCTCATTTACATTTAAAGTAGTGCTAGGCCTGTCGCGATAGTCGATAAGTCAATTAATCGCACGATAAAAAAAAATGAGCTCGATAATTTTTCCGGCCGCGATAATTCCATTTGCATGCTTGTTTGTTTTCCTGTCTCTCTCTCTCAGTCTCTACCAAAGAGACTGGATGACCACTCTCGGTTCTTTAGCGTATAGGAGGAGTGAACTCTCTTGTCAGTTGCATGGTCTTTGTGTGGGAGGCGGCGCCGCGGCGCTTGTCAGTCACATGGTCTTTGTGTGGGAAAGCGCCGGCGGGACTGTTTGCGGCGACTGCCGGGAGAGAGAGAAGACGCTAGTTGTGAGTTGCGACAGCGAGCCCGATCATATGAAAATGCGTATCTATACCACGAATGTTATTTCTCGTGCCATTTATACGCCAAAAATAGTTTTTGCGTGCATATGATACGCTCTTTATGGCGTGTAATACGCACGCACTCCTCACCCCTAATCCTAACCAAGTATTTTCAGTGCGTATACGCAATAAAGCGCGTCTCCGTCTTCCCGACAGTACACAATCACTTGACAAAGTAACAGGAGTAACAATGCAAAATTGTGCGATATGGCTTGTTGAGGCTTTTTTTTGTTTTGTTTACAAAGGTCCTAACTGTCAGTTTTGCCTGTTATGGAATGTATCACTATTTATGCCTAATGTCTAAAGCCTAATGTTTAATATTTTTTGAAGTGCAATTTTGTTTACATCCATTTTATTTATTAACAGACATTTATTTTGTTAACAGACACTAAGAGTCCATTGCTTTTATTGTTTTTGGTTGTTTTGTTCATTTTTTTGGATATTTAAAATGTTTTCCGTTTTCAATGTTTAATATTCTTTAGAAATAAAAGTTTATAGATCGTTGAAAAGGTGTACCTGCATTATTATGCCATTATAATGATATTAAATGAAAATGGTCTCAGAACGACAATATTATCGTTTATCGCGATAATTTCTTGGACAATTTATCGTCCAGCAAAATTTGTTATCGTGACAGGCCTAAGTAGTGCTGCACGATTAATCGTAACGCAATCGCAATCGCGATGTCAAGCCTACGCGATTATATGACGCAAAATGCTGCAATTTTATATTAAATAAACAAATTAGCGCAATTAACGCAGCAACTGATAATTTTTGGCATCCTTTGGCTAGTGTTATATGATCCCGCTCTTATTCATGCAAATGCTGTTAAACCATTCACGCGCGATAAGACAAAAAAGAAAGCGCTGCCTGTGAATGTCCTCCTGACACACACACACACACACACACACACACACACACACACACACACACACACACACACACACACACACACAGAGATAGACGCGCAACAGTATCAAGTTCTCTTTCGCGGTAGAACGAACAACACACATGTATGCCAAAATGAACGCGCTCCTGTGAATGTCCTGACTGTGACACACAGAAAGACTCGCGCTAATATCGTGCGTGCGCACAAAACAGCCCAGAATACAGCTCTCTTTCCAGCTTGAACGAACAATAACACACAATTATGCCAAAATGTCTTTTTGTCGAGTATCTTCATAACATAAGAGTAGTCTTATGATGGAGGTGAAGAGTTGTGAGTCGTGAGAGAATGAGGCGTGTGAGATCCGCATCTCTGTCAGCAGCGGCTGCTCTTAAAGGGACAGTTCACCCAAAAATGAAAATGCTGTCATCATTTACTCTCCCTCAAGTTGTTTCAAGCCTGTATGATTTCCTTTCTTCTGCTAAACACAAAAGAAGATATTTTAAAGAAGGTTGGTAATTAAACAGTTGCTGGTCCCCATTGATATCCATAGTATTTTTTTTTCCTACTATGGAAGTCAATGGGGTCCATCAGTCGTTTGGTTACCGACTTTCTTCAAAATATCTTCTTTTGTGTTCAGCAGAAGAAAGAAAGTCATACAGGTTTGGAACAACTTGAGGGAGAGTAAATGATGACAGCATTTTCATTTTTGGGTGAATTATTCCTTTAAAGGGACAGTACACAGTAGCCACTAATTATATCTGTCTCTAAAGTTAATCAAAGAACAAAGGGAACAGAGAAAAACACTCACTGCTCTTGACTAAAGAACTTTTTTCTTTAGGGAGATTATCACTAATCTGTGTGTGCATTTATTTTCCTTGAGAACCAAGCAAGTTGACTCATGAAACCATTTGTTTATTATATCGCAATATTGACCTCAATTATCGCAATATGACATTTTCCCCAAATCGTGCAGCCCTAATTTAAAGGGACAGACACAAAACGACCCTAAAAAAAGAACAACTTTAACATGCTATATAAAATATATCTGAGTGGTATTTTGAGCTTAAACTTCACACACACACACTCTGGGGACATCAGAGACTTATTTTACATCTTGAGAAAAGGGCATTATACACCAGCCCTTTAATCAACCTCACACGACGAGTGATGTTTTCCTGAATACCATCACGACTGAAAATGTGACACTGATTTCATACAACAGTTCAATAAACAGTTCAAATTAAGTCACTTACATTTTAGATGCAATATTGACTGTTTTTGTTCTGTTTCAGCAGCGAAAATACTTCCACACAAAGATCACAGCAGAACCATCATTAATGAGTGAACGTGTTTCATTAATGAATGATTCAGCGTTTTGAACGAATCGGTTGAGTCAAAGATTCAATGACCCATTCAAACTGCCTCATTCTTGAATGAATCAGTCGTTACACATATACATTTTTATTTTTTTGGGCATATAAATTAGATTGCATTGTGGTTTTTTTAAATTAATTATATTGTACTGTCTTACGTTTATTATACAGTACATCGGTCAACCTATAGGCTGTGATTAATGGCGCTATATAAATAAAATTGACATTGACAAATGCCAGGAAACACGATTCCTGCTGCATGCCAATATCCTCGGATCACCGGATCTTTGGGTAAGTGTTAAGAAACACTATATCGAGTCAAACCTTTAGTTTAAGCTGATAATCGTTCGTTTTACTGGCGTTTTCACAGTTAAATCCAGTCCCTCAGCAGCTCTTCTGCCACTCAGTCCGCCTGAGGGAACGTGACGTCAATGCAAACCCACTATTCTGAACCACTGAACTCAGGAGAGCTGAACACATGCTGATGTATCAGACTATCAAGCTGGCGTGACTCAGATCGGGTCCGAACGCATCAGCAGAAAACGGCCTTGTCACTTTCTGACGGATGAGGCAGGAGTTTATGGGACTGTAAAGGCAATGAATCACGCAGAGCTTTTTTTGCACCGTGTTTTATGGCACTGTTGAATCCAGGGCCGATGGAGAGCCGCTCCATCACTGTCCACACTCACACTACACCGACTGACTCACGAGAACGGAGTGAAGGTCAGTCTAAGCGTATCGCATTGCGTTTGCAAGATATTCTTCAAACTCGTAGAGCCAACGGTAATTAACCGCATTCGTCAAATTATTAGCATTCACCTTTTTTTTTAAAACTAAGGCTGTTAAGGCGAGACACTACAGGTGAATAGGGTAAAATTTTTAACTAGCAGATATCACCATGAATCTTTCCCAGTTGATTACCTACATTAAGATGAGGAAAAAAATGTATTACAAGTTTTCTGTAATTTAATGTTTAAATATGCAAATTTGGCAATATCTAATTAAATATGCGCTAATTTGCATATATATTATAAAAAACAAAATCTGAGTATTGGATGTAGCCATTTTAAAAATTATTTTTTCATTGTGTTCACATATTAGATGGGAAAAAAATTACAGAGGGATTTATGGAGATCTACTTTTGTTATCCTGTAAATCAGAATATACTGTCAATAGCCTTAACCCTCTGGGGTCCTTCGGGTCCAAATGGACCCGAAGCGTTTAAATAAAAAAATGTTAAAAATCATAGCTTCATCGGAATGGTCCGAAATTTGGTGACTTTGTTGGTACTTGGTATATGAACACCCAAAAAAATTGGGGACAGGATTTGAATAGTCTAAGTGGTTGTAAAAAAAATTGTCACACTCAGGACCTTCGGGTCCAAATGGACCCACCATAGGAAATGAATGGGAAATTGGCAAAAATGTGAAAATGCAGAGTTTTTTTGTGCGTACAATCTACAAATCAGCCACGATCCAGAAAAAAAGCACACAACAGTGAAGGGGTTAATCTATAAAACATCAAGGGTGCAAAACAGACACATCCACACACACACACACACACACACACAAACACACTTTTATACACATACACACTAATAAATTCAGATTACAAAAATATGTTTTGAATTTTTAAAAATCACAGCTTCATCGGAATGTTACGAAACTTGGTGACTTTTATGGTATTAGGTATGTGAACACACAAAAAATATTGAGGTCATGATCCAAGCACGTCACACTTCTGCTCTTTGGTCAAAAATGACCCCCATAGGAAATAAATGGGAAATTGTCAAAAATATGAAAACACAGAATTTTTTTGTGCATACAATCTACAAATCAGCCAGGATGCAGAAAAAAAGGACTCAATAGTGAAGGGGTGAAGCTCTAAAACATCAAGAGTACAAAAAAAACACACACACACATTTTTTTTAATAAAAATAAAATAAAAATAAAATATATAAAAAATGTCTATTATATTCAATGGGAAAAAATGGGTCATAATTATTGCATAAATATTAATTAAAATCATAAAATTATCTCAAAACACCAAAAAAGAAAAGAAAAAATATTATAAAAAACAAGTCAAAAAAAAAAATATATGATTTTTTTTTATATATATATTAATCCCGCCTTCCGGGTCCATTTGGACCCGAAGGTCCTGAGTGTGACTGTTAAACGAAGGACCCCAGAGGGTTACAAAAAAAGATTTTCGCCATGTTTTTTGGAATAAAGTGTTATATAAATCAGGCTAGGAATAATATATTTACAAATCCCTCTGTAAATGTCTTCATAATATAACTAGGTACAAGACTGGAGAGTTTGGTGTATAGAGGTGCTGCTGAAGTGGAGATTTCAGAGAGAAAAGTCATTTTGAGAAAACGGGATTTAAAGATTTATCATCAGCCAATGAGATTGCGCATTCAGCCCTTTTACTTTCACGATTGGTTGCTGATAAAAAGGAAATTACCATATTTGGATCCGACAGCATTGCACAGGAGAGAGAGAGCTTCCTAACGGTGTGTGTGATGACAGGCTGACGACAGAGATCGCGGAGCAGCGGGAGGATTTACAACGCCAACTTTTGTTGAGTTTATGAGAAATCTACAGACGCAAACAGACAAAGTGTGTAAAATAAAGACCTAAATGTGTATTTCGGACTTTTTTTCACCACAAGTCTGAAAGAAGACGTGTTATTGAAGACAAATATCCAAAAACCTCAAAATTGACCAGTAAAAAAAAAAAACGATGTTTTTGCCTGCCGTGTCTCGCCTTAAACTACAAAAACATGCTGATTACAGTATGCAGATTAAATTACATTTCAAAAAAGAAAAAAACATTCTTGTGGTCGACGAGTACAGAAATAAACAGTAGAGATGCACGATATTTTGGCCACCATATCGGTATCGGCCGATAATGTTCAGTTTTAATGTTATTGTTATCGGCTTGATAAGAAATATTGGCCAATATATTAGAGCTGATAAATAATGGATTTCCTTCAATCTGAGACGCTTCAGATGCGACTGTTCAACATGATGGTTTTGAGTTGCTTGAAATATGATTGAAATCACTTCAAAAAAGAGAAAATACAGTAAAGTATCGTTCATACCGGCTACATAAAATTATAACGAGAACATCATTATAATTGCGTTTGGGAATATTTCTTATCAAGCCGATAACGATAACATTAAAAATGAACATTATCGGCCGATACCGATATGGTGGCCAAAATATCATGCATTTCTACTGTTTATTTCTGTACTCGTCGACCACAATCATGCTTTGTTTTTTTTTGTTTTTTTAAATGCTTTTAAATGGTGAGGCTTTTGTTTTTGTAAAAATCCTATATCACAATAACTGGCCAATGGCAACTCTTCTCTTTAGATATTGGTCTAAAGATATCAAGAATATTAGAATATTTCACTGAGAGAGAGAGAGAGTTGGCCTTGTGTGTAGTGCTGCCGACTCGCTCCTGCTCCAGCGCTGCTGTTGAGTATTACAGACATAATGAGAGCAGGAGAAAGCAGGTGCTGGTGGCGAGTCAGGCTCTTTCCCTACAACCCCCATATTCCCCCGTTCACAGCCGAGCCTGACGGCGGCCCGTCCTCCCTGAGGAGAATACAGCTATTCCCAAACCTCTGCAAACATCAGGGAAAGAGAACGCCTCCTGAACGGGCAGAACGTCCCAGACAGGGTTTAGCAAATCTGATGGTCTGAAATAACAGACAATGATTTGACAAGCTTTCTTTCACACATAATAATAAAAAAAATAATAATAATAATAAGGGAAGTAAAAGAGAGATTTCATCATTGTGACTGTGTTTCAAGTGCTATTTTTGAAAGAATGCACATTTTGCACAATTTATGCGTGGAATTCCCAAACGGCGACCCATATTTGCTCAAATGTACATAACACAAGTAGAATACACTGGGATGTTGACATGGTTTGTCTTAAAGCATATTAAAAACACCACATAAACAACATTAAAAGCTGGAGTTTCACCACTGGGAGACTTTAATATTAGCCTGGAAATCCAGACCTAAATCTGAAAGAGTAACGGTCTGGCGTCGACTAATGAAGCTCGGCCAGCTCGAGGGGCGGCAGCAAGCGTGCATTTGAAAATCTCACTGCACGCAATTGGATAACACTACGACCAATCACAACAAGTTATCGCTTAGCTACTAGCGGAGCTAACTGGTAGATTAGACTCTCGCCGAATCCGGTCGGCAAAACAGCAAAAACGCCCTTCTTGCAAAGCAACGATTCGAGCGCCGTCTTCTGTTCCTCTTTTAGATGAAAAGCCAAGGCTAACTCGTTCATTATAGATGTCCAAAGCCGTTTCAAACAACTGGTGTTCCTCCATAGCCATCTAGCACTGTTTACTAATGACTTGGACGTCACAGCGCTGTCGTCATCTGTTTAGCTCCGCCTATATCAGATAACCCGCTGTGATTGGTGCAGCTCAGATCGAGGGGCATATTTAATGAGCATCATTACTCGACGCCAGAGTAACTCGCTGAGCAACTTCAACTTGTGCTTTCGCGAGAACTCTGGATTACCAGGGTACTTTAATATAGGGTTAGAGATTCGAACAACTCCTAACCATAAGAATACAGTGATGCTCGACTTACCAAACTAGTTTTAGTAAATACTAATACATAATATGTGACCCTGGACCCCAAATCCAGTCTCGAGTCGCACGGGTTTATCTGTGGCAATAGCCAACTATACATTGCATGGGGCAAAATTGTCGATTTTTCTTTCATGGCAAAAATCATGAGGATATTAAGTAAAGATATTTTGTAAATGTCCTACTGTAAATATATAAAACATTTGTTTCTGTGAGTGAATGCAGCACAATCGCCAACATAATGAACAACTTTAAAGGAGATTTTCTCAATGTTTCGATTTTTTTGCTCCCTCAGATTCCAGATTTTCAAATAGTCATATCTCTGCCAAATCCTAACAAGCCATACATTAATGAAAAACATATTTATCCAGCTTTCAGATGATGTATAAATCTCAATTTTAACAAATGTACCCATGTGACTGGTTTTGTGGTCCAGGGTCTCATATTAGGAAATCTGAGTTTTATGCAACTAAATGATAAGTTGAAGCTGCTCTCGGCTGGTGCTAAAAAGAGCCTCGCTTCTGCTCTCATCTAATGCATCCGCTGCTCTACCTGCCGAATACAGATTAGATGGTTTTATAAGTAGACTAAAATAACAGTGCTAATCCTTCTCTCGCTACGCCAACTCCAGCGTATGCTCCTGCCAGAGACGCAGGTGAGATCGCTGTCATTGATTAAACCCAGAAATAATGTGGGCTGGAGTTTCTGATGCTGTCTTTGGGTTTGCACAGCACTGCCCACACTCATATACATCACACTCATATAACAAATTCATAAAACACAGTCATGAAATGTGCTCATCTCAAGAGTAGGAGGAATATGCCTGAAGATGCATCCGTTTTCAAGCCTTTATGTTTCGCCTTTCATGTCGCTTTCTTTTACTTAAAGTCCCCCTGTGGTGAAACTCCAGCTTTTAATGTTGTTTATGTGTCTATGTGGTGTTTTTAATATGCTTTAAGACAAAGCATGTGTAAATTCATAAGTCGACACCATTGCTGAGTATTTCCTCCTTAAAACTGCAGTGAACCAAAGACAGTCTCAAACACACGCTTTGAAATCGCTGGTGTTTCTGACGTCACAAACTACCTTGTAACCAATCAGATCAACGTGTGATCGTCAACCAGTGGATCTCTGAGCTGAGTGAGTGAGTGGAGGCGGGGCTCATTTGCATATTCAAAGAACCGCGCATACTAAATGAGGCAAGGGTGTCGAGTTACATTCAAGATGTTTTAAGGCATGAAGAATTTCTTTTCAAGGAAAAAACACTTAAATATGTCATTTTGGTGATTAAAGATGAGTTTTAAAGCCCTTTTCACAAGATGTAAAATAAGTCTCTGATGTCCCCTGAGTGTGTGTGTGAAGTTTTAGCTCAAAATACCCCACAAATATTTTTATATAGCATGTTCAAATCGTCACTTTTTGAGGGTGAGCAAAAACTGTTGGTTTGTGTGTGTCCCTTTAAATGCAAATGAGCTGCTGCTCCTGACACAGGGGGCGGAGCTACAACAGCTTGTGTCCTTTTACCTCACACACACATGCACTGAACATTTCAAAAACTTTTAGCCTTTTATGTTCAAAACGGAGTCAGACAATGATGGAGAGACTCAAGAAGAAGTGACAATGTGTAGAAGCAACAGGACATTTGTGACTGTTTAATTGATGAATTTATGAAGCTGATGTGTAGTTATCTTCTAGTCATTGATTAGCATATTCTGTCATGATAATCTATAAATCGTGTTCAGGGGGCGGGTTTATGTAAATTCTAGGGTTGGTGATGTCACTAACGGGAGGAATGTGGTGTAGTCTCTACCAGCCGTTTGTTGTAGTCCTTAAAAAGTGATTTCTGTAAAAGCAAATATCTCCCTTTGCTCTGAGCTTTGAGTGTCGTAACTTTGCAGATGTTGTTTATGATCAAACAGCAACATTACACACTAACTAAAGTTAGAAAAGTCAAATCATAATCAACCACCCCTTTAAGGGATACAATTTTTCATAACGGGGAACTTTTTAACTTGTTCTTTGTCGGGCCATTTTTCATCTCTCTCCAGAGTATGTTTAGAGTTTTTTACACAACCACACAATCCAAACTCACAACACTCGGTATAAACGTGTTCTGTCGACTCAGGGTTTGTGATTAATCACAGTGTGACATCATCAGTGAACAGCCAATCACACGAAACATGGAGAGCCGCGTAAGCGCAAGTTACCAAAACTAATGCACTTTCTTCAGGCCCAAAAAAACTGAGAAAAATCACAAAAATCTGATACACAATCCTCACTTGGCATTAATCTATTTTAACTCTATAAAGATTTGCTGTATCATATTTAATATTCACAAACTTCTAATGCCTCTAAATGATCAAGTGTGTGTGTGTGTGTGTGTGTGTGTGTGTGTGTGTGTGTGTGTAAGTCGTCTGATTGATAGTTTAGACTTTTCTAAGCCCATTATTATAATTATCCAAACGTCCACCTTCAGCTCGTGCTTCACGTGTTTAATGTGAAATTTTACTGATTTTTATAATGTTTTAGAAAGTTACTGGACTGAAGAAACTCAGGTTTACTTGATTATCACATTTTCTTTTTATTATAATTTTTTTAAATCTGAAATATGATCATCAGGCTTTTGTTTTGAGGAAGGTTTATTTATTCATCTCTAAATCATTATTGTATTGCGTTGCTTATTTTTATGATCAAAACATATAATGTACTTAAATATTGAATATACTAGACATTTTATTAGCAGATATAGAGAGATGACTGATATTTATATCATTTTATGTAAGTATCTGTTATAAAGATCTCATTTATTTACATCATTTTTTGTCCATATAAATATCAGCAAAACTGCATATTTTTGCTCAGAATAAAATTGAGCTGCTTTTAGTTTTTCTTCCTTGAATATGAGCTCCATATTCTCAATATATATTGAAAGCCTGATGTATCAAATTTAATAATCAGAAAAACACAGGTCAGGCTTTACAGGGTTAAACATCAATTATCAAGGGAAAGAGAAAAGGATCCTCAGGTTTACAGCAGCTGTGCGAAGGTTACAGCGTTTCCCTCATCAAAAATTAATTTTTTTCTGAAAGGTCAGTGAAAGGGCAAGGCAATCCCTGGATAACCCATTTCCACCAGGTGAAGCTTCACTCTTCACAAAATACAGTGCATAAAAACACCAAAACATGTCAGAAACCAAAGCACAAATTACTGTATTCAACCTGTTAAATCAAACCTATGAGCTGCATTTATTTGATGAAATTTGCATATATTGACAAGTAGCTGAGACTCTGCCAGTTCAATCGATGGCATTTGCTTCTGCTGAAGCCGTCAGCCTGCATTATTTCAACTTGGTTTTAAAATAATCATGTTTAGCAGTGGAATTTGTGGTGGAAAAACTACATTACCCATAATGCTGTACAGGAAATTCCACCAATCAGAGTCGAAACAAGCTAAACGTGCCAAAAGACTGCAAAATACTTTTAATAAATAAGCATATTTTGCAATAAACTTGAAATATATTATTTAATCAACATTTTTAAATCAGTATTTTTTTTATTTCTCCATCGATTAGGCTGTTCGCAATGCTTCATGGGATTGTAGTTCTTTCCATCACCTTTGTATTTTGGTCCGATTAAAAAAAAAACATATATTTGTTTGCTTGAAATCAAAGTTTTAGCTTTGCAGCTACTTGGTTTATAACGTTTTAACCAAGACTTTTTTTTTTTTAATGAATAGAAATCCCGTTATTTTGAACATCCGTTTCAATGAATCGTTTTAGGAACCGATTCAGTGATCAATTTCATAATTAAAGCTTGAGGAGGATGCTTATATTTACGGTATGTCACGTAAGCCCATGCTGCCAAAAGCAAGCTTTGCATCATAAGTGTCCTATTCTAACGAGGAAAACGCATTTTACAACCACAGCAACGCGCACACATCAAAACAAAAAGCTACGCTCAGTCGATGAACGATTCACTCGAATTCCAGACAGATTCGGTCTGGCTTGCGATTCGGTTCGAATGATTCTTTTCAAATGAACCGAAACAGACATCATCATCACTATGAAATATCGCTTTGTTCTCCTGCACACATTTTGGAAGTGAAACTCTAAAAGCCCTTATTGACGGATATATGATGTTTTTATATTTTGTCAAAACGGTTTAGAAAATTGTATAATCACGAAATGCACAAGCAGATGAAAAGACGCATCGTTTTGACTGCCGAAGCCTGACAAAGGAAAATGATGTAGAACATGTTAAAAAGCCAGTTTCCTCACGTATGAGCGCAGCTGGCGATGCTGACAGGCTTGTGGTAAACCTCCAGACAGATTGGGCAGGAGAACTGGCTCTCCAGACTCTCTCCAGGTGCGGCTGATGAGGCTCCATTTTGCTGCTGATGTTGCCTGATCTGAGCAGCCGAAACAAAACTGCGGAACATCGCCATCACGAACCACTAATACTGCCGATGCGAAGAGGATTCCGTGTTTTTAACGAACGTATCGTGATTTATACGACATTAGATACCGCATCTGCAATCTCCCAACACTGTTAACCGAGGAGGACACGCCGTTGTTCCAAAGAAGTAAACATTACATGGTAGCTTTAACGGAACGGATTAGGCGAACAATACGATGGGAGTTGTAGTTCTTACAGCGATCATTTTCCCAGAGCGGCTATTCAACAGAACTACATTTCCCAGACATCGCATTCATAACAATTCCATGGAGCATAGATAGAGGGCGCAAAACTAATGTAGCGAATGTAACAAATAAGGTTGTCAGCGTATATATTATAAAATAATATTTTAAATGTGTATATATATATATATTTGAAGGAAAACGTTAAGACATTAATATAAATGATAAAAAAAGAAATAACTCATCACAATGCTTCTTTTCTGTGTAAAATAATAAAATATGGGGTTTCTTTTAGCCCATTTTTGCACGTGTATGTGGTATTTAACGCTATTTACACAAAATGTACACATTACACATTAAGATAATAATAAAATAAAAACATCAATGTCAGACGATGCTAAAAGCAAACATATGGGCGTGGCCTCTGTACGTCATCAAAAGGGGTCAGGGAAATTCTCCACACAGTCACACGTGAAAACAAGCTTGTACCAGTATGTGTGATTTTGACGATTCTCTTGAATAAGTTAAGAGAGAATGTGTCGCTTCTAAACGGGCTGAAGAGCATCGTATCGTTGAACGAGTGACATCGGGTGTTTCCTTTCATTTAGTTTGTGAATTTGAAGCCGTCATGTGTCAAGTTGAAGAGGATTATAATGGTCTGGAGTGTAAACAGGAGAAGATACCTGTGCCGACGTGAGTTGAACTAAACAACCGCTGTGTGTGTGTGTGTGTGTGTGTGTGTGTGTGTGTCAGTGTAGAATTAAGATCCATGTTTTGGACAATATAATGATGATTGTACCATTATATTTTTGTTGTGGCGATGTGAGCGGGTACATCGTGAATCCATCTTCCAAACCGTGTTTTCGTCTAACGCCTATAATAAGTTTATATTCGGACTATAAAACCGAGTGGGACATCACCCGCTGCGGAGGAGCACAGTACCTGCGTGACTCGCCATAGACATAAACAGAGAGAAGTAGTTCCGGCTAAAATGTTCTTCCGCAAGACGCGTGCAGTTCTGTTTATTAACCGCTAAAGCCAAAAGTTACATTTAACTCTCTGGTATTACAGTAAAAACAATGTAATATAATTTTGTTCAATATATTTTTCTTTATTTTGTATTTTGAGAGAAGTTCGTCGTACTAATTAATATCTAAGCGGTAATTATGATTATTCCCATTTAAATTATTTTTTTTTCTAGTATTTTTTTAATCACCTTTCATTTAAAGCAGTATTTCATGTTGAAATAGAGACTGCCTTTAAAATATATATGTTTAAAGTAAGATTAGTGCCATCTGGTGGAAAGTAAAAAAGTAAAACTTGTGTAATATTGTGATGTAACCTCATATATAGCTCAATATAAAGAGGAATATACATTCTCTAGTTAGAGATAAATACTTTTATATATTTATTTTGATATATATTTAGACATTCAAAAAGGCTACTTTTTGCCAAGGTTTAGATTTTATTTTAAATGTTCATTTGAAGTGTCAGTTTTTGCATTAATTTTACTACAATAAAACCCACAGAGAGAGAGAGACATTTTGTTACACATAAACATCAAAATTCAACAAATATTTAACAAAACTGAACAGGAATGATTTATCAGAGCTCAATCAACCTGATTTCAACCTCTTATTTGAGTCTTCTGGCTCAGTTTTGCCATATTGTTTCAGCCACAGCAGGTCATTTGTGTGTGTGTGTGTGTGTGTGTGTGTGTGTGTGTGTGTGTGTGTGTGTGTGTTTTGCACTTTTGATATTTTAGAGTGTCGCCCCTTCATTGCTGTGCACTTTTGCTGCATTATGTCTGATTTGTATACGGTTGGGAATCGAAAATAAAATACTTGAGGTCAGGAATCGGACACTTGTTATGAAATAAAAAATTAGATTCCTCTCATCAATTCCTTTGTGAGTATTTCATAATAAGTGATATAAGTGATATAAAACATTCAAGCGTTTTCTGTGTTGCAGGCGTGTGTAACTATTGTGCAGCTCTTAAAGTGACAGCACAGCAGCCTAATATCCCTGCTGCCGTCTCCATAATACGGCTGGGTATTGACACAAATTTCACAATTCGATTCGATTTCATTCACAAGCTTGCAATTCGATTCGATTTCGATTCGATTCAGTATTGATTATTTTGGATATCAGGTGCAACACATGGCAAATTTCCTCAAGGAAAACATCTCTTCACTAATGCTGTAAACTATGGGAGTCAGTTATAGCCTATAGGCTTCATTAGCCTACTGTAATACTGAAGGTAACAATCAACTGATTTGTATATGAATACTTAAATTACACTTTTATTTATTTTTATAATAATAAAGTTATATGAAATATACACATGGTGGCTGTCATAAAAACCTGCCAGATTTATTCAAACATGCATTCAAAATAGAAGAACATTAAAAATGATAATGAATATGTAATATGGTGCATATATTTAGCAAAATGCTCCTTTAGAGTTAATATTTCCGGCTGACTGACGAGTTTATGGCCACTGGATCTGGTTTTTCTGAGGCAAATGTGACGTCACATGACATTGTTTACAAGCTGTTTTACTGACGTCTTTCCACGGTTGAAACACTGAGCGACTCCATGTCACATGATACAGATTTCGATAAGTTGTACCTTTTAACACACTTTCAGATGCTCATTCATGTTTATTTCGCGCGGTAACTGGTGTTATTAAGGCGGAAGAGAAGGTCATGTGCTGCTGCTACTCTTGAGCTTTTGATTAGTTTTTGTACATGAATACTGATAATCTTACATCACTGTCTATTTCAATCGTATATCTTTGTTCAGTTGTTTCTATTTGTCGCGGTTGATATTTTTTTTATTTGTTCTTTATTAATTACTGAGTGTTTACTTGTCTTTAATAATGCTTGAAATGTAGGCTAGTTGTTCTTCTCTGGTGTGTTTAAACCACAGGCAAACGTTCCTTGTGTAAGTGTTCTTTAGCCGGTTGTTGATTTGTGTTCCTGATATTCAACTACAATTAGACTAAATGTGAATATCTTTTTTATTTATTTATTGGAATTTGGAATCGAAATTAGGAATCGATAGGAATTGGAATCGTTAAAATGCAAACGATACCCAACCCTAGATTTGCGCACACACAGAAAAATTATCTGTATTTTCATATTTTTGCATATTTCCCTTTAATTTCCGACGGCGGTCATTTTTGACCGCGAACAACAAAAGTGCGACTTTTTTTTTTATTACAACCACGACAGTCACAGAGTTTCATAACATTCAGATGAAGTCGTGATTTTTTTAAATGTCAAATAATAATAATAAAAAAACAATCTAAAATGACGGAACAATAGCAGAGAGTTACAGATACGCTGTATTATTCTCATTAATAAATTACACAAAATATTTTAATTGTAACATTTTTCAGTTCATTAAAGGGGTGGTATAATGCCCTTTTCACAAGATGTAAAATAAGTCCCCAGAGGACTTGTGTGTGAAGTTTTAGCTCAAAATACCCCACAGATATTATTATATAACATGTTAAAATCGTCATTTTTTGAGGGTGAGCAAAAACGCTCTGTTTGTGTGTGTCCCTTTAAATGCAAATGAGCTGCTGCTCCCGGCACAGGGGGCGGAGCTTCAAGAGCTCGTGTCCTTTTACCTCACACACACATGCACTGAAAATTGAGAAAACTTTTAGCCTTTTATGTTTAAACCGGATTCAGACAATGATGGAGAGACTCAAGAAGAAGTGACGACATGTAGAAGCAACAGGACATTTCTGAATGTTTAGTTGATGAATTTATGAAGCTGATGTGTAGTTATCTTCTAGTCATTGATTAGCATATTCTGTCATGATAATCTATAAATCGTGTTCAGGGGGCGGGGCTTATGTAAATTCTAGGGTTGGTGATGTCACTAACCCGGGAGGAATGTGGTGTAGTCTCTACCAGCCGTTTGTTGTAGTCCTTAAAAAGCGATTTCTGTAAAAGCAAATATCTCCCTTTGCTCTGAACTTTGAGCGTCGTAACTTTGCAGATGTTGTTTATGATCAAACAGCAACATTACACACTAACTAAAGTTAGAAAAGTCAAATCATAATCAACCACCCCTATAAGTTCAGTTCCCAGTTGTTTGATTTGCTTCACTGTTTTATGTGTTTTCTGTCTTATTGTTTGTTTGCTTGGCCTTTGTAAAGATCTTTGGTCAACACCAGCTGTTTTTAAACGTGCTATGCAAATAATAATGTATTGTATTGTATGTTTTTCAGGCTTAACAGGAAGTGTGTGAAATGTAAGGAGGGAAGTGCCGTGCTCATCATTCGTGTCAGTGATGCGTTTTGCCGGTCGGTGATCCGTCTCCGTGTTTTAATCCCACTTCATGATGTGATGCGGTCTCGTCACTAACACTCTTTCTGTCGTGACTAGGTCCTGCTTCAAGGACTACTTCATACACAAGTTTCGGGCCATGCTGGGAAAGAACCGTGTCATATTTCCCCAGGAGAAGGTAAATATCAAAAACAATATCGAGATCGACCGCAGTTTTAGTGGAATTATGGACAATCTGATTGTGCAAATGATGAGTTTGTAATGCGTAAAAAATGAATGAACTTGTTTTGTTTGTTGCCTAATAACACTACATGCCTTTCCCCAGACATAATCTATTCATCAGCATTAATAATCATTATTATAATATCAATGGCATTCACAATCACCAACAATGAGTGAGTATTGCAAAAAAAACATCAGTTTTATCCATAGATTGAAAACAGTTTTCATATTAAACAAACAAACTGTCAATAGAAAAGCTGTTCTAAAACATCTTCCCTTAAAACGCTGTTCGTCTCAAATGTTTAAATAAATAATTACACAAATTATTTGACCAGCACAAATCCAGCAAGTGTTATTATTATACACTCGTGAAGACGAATAACCCATGAAACCACACAATCATAAGATTAAACAACAATAGCAAGCTTTGCAAGAACGTGGACATAACAAGCAACACAAAATATAATAAAATTGGCAATTATGGAGTGATAAATATGTGATTTATAAATGATTACATGAATAAATAAGCATAAAATAAAATAAAATGCAATACATGTAAAGACACACACACACAAAGTTATTGTCTCCTAAAAGAAAGAATGGATTCTGAACTGCTGAAACGAGTCGTCAGTAATTTCAGTCTCACTTCCTGTTACAAGCCAATGAGCAGCGTCTCTTAGCTCCGCCCTCAAACACTGTAGTGTATCTGAGACTGGAGGAGTTCGTGTTGTTCGTGTCGAGAAGACGCTGTTTTCTGAGATTGATACGGTAAAACCCTCGACATCGTCACTGTTCGTATCACTGTGATCAAGAGCTGAGATTCAGATATGATAATGAGCGTTTGCTTTCTGACCAATCACAGCAGAGAAAGCTCTCAGAGAGGCGGAGTTTAGAGAGACTGAATCCTTGATCTACTGTTTCCGACACTGAGAGGAAAGAGCTGATGCTGTAATGGAGATTATGAGGAAATTAAAGTGTGTTTGACCTTGGATGCATGAATCCTTAGATCCTTCAACATCCACACTGACTCTGTTTGTTCACTGACCTTCACACTTTTGCTCTTCTTAGGTTCTTCTCGCTGTTTCTGGTGGCGCAGCCTCTTGCTCGATGCTCTCACAAGTTATAGAGGTAAAATACAACTCGGTTTTCCTGGTTCTCAATGCTTTTTCTGCTACAAAGCCGTGAGTGAGTGAGAGAGTGAGTGAGAGAGTGAGAGAGTGAGAGAGTGAGAGAGTGAGAGAGTGTGTGCGAGTTGTGCGAGTGTGTGAGTTTTTTTTTTTTTTTTTTACAATCTGCACTGTATAAAGCACTAGATAAATCAACATGACTTTCTGCTTTTATTTTTTCAGGGCTTGAGTCGGGATGCTCCCAAAAAGTTACGATTTATGCCTGGAATAATTTATATTGATGGTAAAGTGCTTTGACTGGGACCAAGAGGGCATTATCCCTGTATCTCAAAATTATCCTTCAGCATTGAGCATTTGGGGATATTTGAAACAGGTTTTGATGTGTGTGTGTGTGGTGTGTGTTAGATGGCGGCGCTTGTGGACGGAGTCAAGAGGAGCGACAGCGATCTGTAGATCAACTGAAGAGCATCTTCACACACACAGGCTTCCCGTACTTTATAGTTCCTCTGGAGCAGGTAAACAGACCCAGTTCCTTCCCTCTGTGCACTGACTGAGAGAGACTGACTGGCTCGCTCGCTCACTCACTCACTCACTCACTCACTCACTCACTCACTCACTCACTCACTCACTCACTCACTCACTCTCTCACTCACTCTCTCACTCTCTGACTCTCTGACTCTCTGACTCACTCACTCACTCACTCACTCACTCACTCACTCACTCTCTGACTCTCTGACTCACTCACTCACTCACTCACTCTCTGACTCACTCACTCACTCACTCACTCACTCACTCACTGACTCACTGACTCAATCACTCTCTCACTCACTCTCTGACTCACTCACTCACTCACTCACTCACTCTCTGACTCACTCACTCACTCACTCACTGACTCACTGACTCAATCACTCTCTCACTCACTCTCTGACTCACTCACTCACTCTCTCACTCTCTGACTCTCTGACTCACTCACTCACTCACTCACTCTCTGACTCACTCACTCACTGACTCACTGACTCAATCACTCTCTCACTCACTCTCTGACTCACTCACTCACTCACTCACTCACTCACTGACTCACTGACTCAATCACTCTCTCACTCACTCTCTGACTCACTCACTCACTCACTCACTCACTCACTCACTGACTCACTGACTCAATCACTCTCTCACTCACTCTCTGACTCACTCACTCACTCACTCACTCACTCACTCACTCACTCACTCACTCACTCACTCACTCACTCACTGACTCACTCACTCAATCACTCTCTCACTGTCTCACTCTCTCACTCACTCTCTGACTCACTCACTCAATCACTCTCTGACTCACTCACTCACTCATTCACACACTCACTCACTCTCTGACTCACTCACTCACTCATTCACACACTCACACACTCACTCACTCACTCACTGACTCTCTGACTGACTCACTCACTGACGCATTCACTGACTCTGATTCACTCACTCACTGACTCTGACTCACTCACTCACTCACTCACTCACTGACTCTGATTCACTCATTCACTGACTCTGATTCACTCATTCACTGACTCTGATTCACTCATTCACTGACTCTCTGACTGACTCACTCACTGACGCATTCACTGACTCTGATTCACTCACTCACTGACTCTCTGACTCACTCACTCACTCACTCACTCACTGACTCTGATTCACTCATTCACTGACTCTGATTCACTCACTCACTGACTCTGATTCACTCATTCACTGACTCTGATTCACTCACTCACTGACTCTGATTCACTCACTCACTCACTCACTCACTGACTCTGATTCACTCATTCACTGACTCTGATTCACTCACTCACTGACTCTGATTCACTCACTCACTCACTCACTCACTGACTCTGATTCACTCACTCACTCACTCACTGACTCTGATTCACTCATTCACTGACTCTGATTCACTCACTCACTGACTCTCTGACTGACTCACTCACTGACGCATTCACTGACTCTGATTCACTCACTCACTGACTCTCTGACTCACTCACTCACTCACTCACTCACTCACTGACTCTGATTCACTCATTCACTGACTCTGATTCACTCACTCACTGACTCTGATTCACTCATTCACTGACTCTGATTCACTCACTCACTGACTCTGATTCACTCACTCACTCACTGACTCTGATTCACTCACTCACTCACTCACTCATTTTACATGAAAATAAACATAGCAATAAAAATGTTTAATCTTCTAATATTTATAAGTGTCTCCAGGAGTATAGTTGGTAGCCCTGGAGTGCCACAGCCCTGCAGATTTTAGCTTCAACCCTAATTAAACACACCTGATCAGCTAATCAAGTCCTTCAGGCTTATTTGAAAACTGCAGGTGTGTGTGTTGAAGCAGGGTTGGAACAAAACTCTGTAGGACAGTGGCCCTCCAGGAACTGAGTTTGACACCTGTGCTTTACTATGTGTTGGACTCCCTGACTCTGACTGTTGTAATGCTTTGCTATTGACCGTTTCTCAGGTCTTCGATCTGCCCAGCTCTGTACTGGTGCCGGTCACGTCTGATCCAGACCAGTCCAATCCCAGCTATAAACACGCTGTGGACCAGTACATCAGAGAGGAACAGAAGCTGACAGCAGAAGATAAGACCAGCGCTGTGGCTCGGCTCAGTCTAGAGGACTCTGCTTATCCTCCTGAACACAAGCTGGCGCTAGAGAGCCTGTTCTCATCACTGAACACACTGACGGCTAAAGAGGACATGCTACACACACTGAGGCGAGTTTTCCAGCTCTGATCTCTCAATCTGACTGACTTCAAGAAAACATTTGCTCATTTCACTGCATGTTTCCACAAAACTGATTCATCTGAGTCTCTGTATTTGATTTTGACTTCTTGTCTTTGTTATATAAAGATTAGGGCTGGGTATTGAAACAGATTTCACGATTCATTTCGATTTTGTTTAACAAGCTTGCAATTTGATTCTGTTTCAATTCAGTTTGATTTGATATCGATTAAGTATAAATGAACTGATTTGTTTGGGCTACTTGCATTTAAATTACACAAGGAAGTTTTTATCATAATAATGTTATATTAGGGATGCACGATATATCGGCCACCATATCGGTATCGGCCGATAATGTTCATTTTAATGTTATCGTTATCGGCTTGATAAGAAAATTTAGCTGATATATAAAAGCTGATAAATAATGTATTATGTCCTTCAGCTGAGACGCTTCAGATGTGCACTGTTCAACATGATGGTTTTGAGTTGCTTGAAATATGATTGGAATCACTTCAATAAAGGAAAATACAGTAAAGCGCAAGTCTGTCATATCGGCTACATAAAATAATAATGAGAACATTTAAATTTTAATTGTGTGCTTGAGACGTGGATTTTAATGGTGAGGCTTTCGTTTATGTAATCAGGCTCTCAAAAATTTAATAAATTCGTATGTAGAATTATCGGCCAATATATCGGTTATCGGCTTTCAAATATAAAGAATTATCGGTTATCGGCCAAGATTTTCATATCGGAGCATCCCTAATATAGTTCAGTTTGGATTCACTGCTACTCTCTTTGAATCGCTAATACGTAACGTGTAACAAAGACACCGCAGAACTAAAGTGTCACCTTAATGAGCGATAATAATAACTACAGAATGCCACCATTGACCTGAAACACATGGGAATGTCTCTGAACCAATCATAATGAAGAGTTCAGCGTGGCCCTGGTGTGGAGAGCTGAGTGTGTGAGTGTGTATCGTACAGGCAGCACCTGATCCTGCACGTCGCCCGTGAGAACGGCTTCTCGAAGGTCATGATGGGGGAAAGCTGCTCTCGACTGGCTGTGAAGCTGCTGAGTAACATCGCTCTGGGTCGCGGAGCAGCGCTGGCGTCCGACACGGTGAGGAACGCCTGTCAAACACTGAACCCACGGTTCTTCATGTGGACCCTAGAGCTGACACTGAAATATATGAATGATTAGTCGTAATACTTTCTAATACTGTTCCTTCATTAAAGAAGAACTGCACAGGAACAATATTTGTGTAACATTCTAGTAACTATTAACTAACAAGAAACTCTGATTAACAAATTACTAAGTAATAGCGCTCAGATGAATGTTGTAGCCTAGTTCACTATTAGCTAATCAATAACTACTATTATTCATACTTCACTGAAGACTACTAAGAGCTACTAGCCTATATACAGGTTCATAATTAATATTAATAATGCATAATGTATAATATAAGGTAGTAATGAATCAAGTGTTACTACATCCTTCTAAAGGAACTAATAATAAATTGGATCAATATTCTAAAGTGAAGATCATGGGAACACACACTAGTGATGACTAAAGTGTTACCAAATCCATCGGAAGGAATTACTATTCAAAATCTGTGTGACCCTGGATCACAAAACCAGTCACAAGAGATTTATACATCATCTGAAAGCTGAATAAATGAGGTTTCCATTGGTGTATGGTTTGTTAGGATATGACAATATTTGGTCGAGATATGACTTAAATCTGGAATCTGAGAGTGCAAAAAAAATCAAAACATTGAGAAAATCTCCTTTAAAGGGATACTCATTTTACAGCTCCCCCAGAGTTAAACAGTTGAGTTTTACCGCTTTCAAATCCATTCAGCCGAACTCCGGGTCTGGCGGTACCACTTTTAGCATAGCTTAGCATAGATCATTGACTCGGACAGGACCATTAGCATCTCTCTCAAAAAAATGAACAAAGAGTTTCGATATTTTTCCTATTTAAAACTTGACTCTTCTGTAGTTACATCGTGTACTAAGACCGACGGAAAATAGTCGACCCTGTAGTCTACTGAGCTGGGGACTATTTTCAGGCGCTGCGTCATATCATTACGCCTGCTGGACTCATGGTACGGCAGCAAAGTTTCTTGATTATTACGCCGGAATGAGAGTATAGTTCCTAGCCATATCAGCCTAGAAAATCACAACTTTACATTTTCCGTCGGTGTTAGTACACGATGTAACTACAGAAGAGTCAAGTTTTAAATAGGAAAAATATCGAAACTCTTTGGTCATTTTTTTTTATAGAGATGCTAATGGTCCTGTCCGATTCAATGATCTATGCTAAGCTATGCTAAAAGTGGTACCGCCAGACCCGGAGTTCGGCTGAATGGATTTGAAAACAGTAAAACTCAACTGTTTAACTCTGGGGGAGTTGTAAAATGAGCCTATTTCCAAAAAAAGTGGAGTATCCCTTTAAAGTTGTCCATTAATGTTCGTGATTGTGCTGCATTCACTCACAAAAATAAATGTTTTATATATTTACGGTAGGAAATTTACAAAATATCTTCATGGAACATGATCTTTACTTAATATCCTAATGATTTTTGGCATGAAAGAAAAATCAATAATTCTGACCCATATAATGTATAGTTGGCTGTTGCCACAGATAAACCCGTGCGTCATGTGACTGGTTTTGTGGTCCAGGGTCTCAGATCTACATGATTTGTCTTGTAGGGTTTCTCTGATCCTCGGTTCGGGGATGTGGTGATCGTGCGGCCCATGAGGGATTACTCCTCTAAAGAGATCGCCGCGTACTGTCGGATGTTTCACGTTCCCTCGGTCTTTATCCCGGGACTGGAGACCAAGGTGAGCGTTCTTCATCAGGCCAAGGCCTAACACACTAATACGCTCTCCTTTGAAAACGCATCTTTTTCTCTCCGGTTTGGCCTTCAGTTCACACTGAGACGCCATTTTTATTCATGAAAACAGCTTTTTGAAAACACTCTCCAAAGTGGATAAATTTGAAAATGCCGTTTTCACGTCAAAACTGAGGTATTTAAAACCGATGGCGTAAGTTTAGTCATGTGACTCATATTGTACCAATAGAAATTCATGTTTATACTGGTATTGTGCCTGTTATGTGCTTTTCACTTTCACACTGTTGTTACTTCACACACTCTTCATATCACAGTCCTGCAAAGATGACAGAATTACTGTAGACCTGAGTTTGATCCCTGCAGTTTCACTTTCAGGCTCAGGATAAAGCCAGCATCCAGCGACTGACGGAGACGTTCGTCACCAACCTTCAGGCGGAGTTCCCCTCCACTGTCAGCACCATCTACAGGTCCTCATCCTCATCCTCATCTTCATCTGAAATCAACAGCTCGGACTTCAGTTTTTATTACATTTAATTATTGTCTTAATGTTTCCTCTGCAGAACGAGTGAGAAGCTTCACACAGTCAAACCTTCTGAAAGTCAAGCCACTGAACCTGCGTCTAAATGCCTTCTGTGTGTGTGTGCTCTCGACACTGATGTGGGTGAGTGTGTGTGTGTGTGTGTGTGTGTGCTCTCGACACTGATGTGGGTGAGTTATACTGTCTGTGTGTGTGTGTGTGTGTGTGTGTGTGTGTGTGTGTGCGCGCGCTCTCGACACTGATGTGGGTGAGTGTGTGTGTGTGCGCTCTCGACACTGGTGTGTGTGTGTGTGTGTGCGCTCTCGACACTGATGTGGGTGAGTTATACTGGGCATCGAACAGTGTGTGTGTGTGTGCTCTCGACACTGATGTGGGTGAGTTATACTGGGCATCAAACAGTGTGTGAGTGTGTGTCACATGTTGTTCAAAAAGAGAGTTGGGAATGGAGGACCAGTTTTTAAGTAGAGATGCACTGATATTTTGGCCGATACCGATAATTCTTTATATCTGAAAGCCGATAACCGATATATTGGCTGATAAATCTAAATCCAAATTTGTCTATAATCTTTGAGAGCCTGATTACAAAAACAAAAGTCTCACCATTAAAATCCACGTCCCAAACACAAAAATTTAACAAGAACATCATTATAATTGTGTGTAGCCGATATGACACATGTTGCACTTTACTGTATTTTCCTTTATTGAAGTGATTCCAATCATATTACAAGCAACTCAAACCATCATGTTGAACAGTGACATCTGAAGCGTCTCAGCCGAAGGAAATATTATTTATCGGCTTTAATATACTGGCAAAATATTCTTATTGTGCCGATAATGATAACATTAAAAATGAACATATATCGGCCGATACCGATATGGCAGCTGATATATTGTGCATCCCCATCTGTAAGGTTGATTAGCAGTGGAGATTGACCGATAATCGGTTTGGCCGATACTTGTTTCTGATATTTAAGCACTTTTCCTTTAATCAGATATCAGTTTTGTAATATTGAATCCAACGATAAATGGATTGTGCGCAAATATGGCCATATGGTGATGGAGACGACTGAGTTCAGGCTTAGCTTTATTTGTTCAATATAACGGCCATTCATGTCGAAATGAGATATGTTAAATAAATGCTTGATATGTAGTTTAAGCTAAGAAACCGAGACAAACAAATACATAACTTTACATTAATGAAATAAAAGAGGCTTGGATGAGTGCATGGTGGGAATATTTTAATATAATTCTCTCTCATTAGTGTCATAAAGCTGCCATCTAATGTCATTTACACACTTACGGCTCTGTGGAAATACATTTAGTATGTAAGCAAGTGAATATACATTATACACATTATTACACAATAGAAAAAAAGTGTAAAATTTAGTTGGGTGGAAATAAGTGTTGATGTGGGAGTCACAAGTGTGTGATTTACTCACTGTAAACGAGTAAAAATAGTGCTATCGGCAGATATTTCATAATCTAGACCAACAAAACAATAATTCTGAAAACATGCTCTCAAAATAAACTAATGCAGATCATTTACTTTCTGATAAACGACTCCTAAAACTAAACAAATAATTACATTTATGCAAAATTGTTACTCTCTTATGTTCTCCATTTTAAAACATTAGACTTTGCCCTTGACATTATTGATGCTGCTACTGTAATAAAAATAACAGAAACATGAAGATATGAAGATAATATTGGACAAAAATAGTTAGCCAAAGTTCAAAGCGCCAAATTAGGGGAAAAGATCAGCGTTCAAACAGTGTTACTCGCCTGTTGCCCGTCAAGAACTATATGAATTATGATAATGCATGGTTGTAAGAATATGATATTGCTTAGTGCGATCATGTGATGTAATTATATAAATGTATAGCCTGTTTCAGAGTAAAGCACAGCACTCTTTTCAGTTTCAGTTTGGGAACGCAACACATGCCAAAATCATAATGAGAATCATTTATGAATCTGTTGTTGTCAACAAAGAGAAGCGTTCATATCTTACAGCCGTGGGTCAACGTTTGAAAACAAAGAAATGAAGACAACCGTTAATGTTAGTTATGTCATTTTACTGACTGACTTCAATAAAGGAAAACGGGATTTACATGACCACATGACCACAGGCACTGTTATGAAGCATAATCGGGTTAATGTGCGTGTAAACACAGTCAGTTATATGGCATTCATTAGTTCTTCCTGGACAACACTAAAGGAATCAGTGAGGAACCCAGTCATCAAACTGAGTTTATCACTGAGTCACTGAGTTTATGTCTGATTAACACTGGACATTAAAGGTCATTAGCTTACAGTGTTGTGTGTAACTCATTACAAGTAACTTCAGTTATGTAATCAGATTACCTTTTCAAGTAACTAGTAAAGTAACGCATTAGATATCTTGTAAATTTTAAGTTACTTTCTCACATTTATTGACTGACAGCTCTTCTATCCCCATGTTGAGAAAAGTTGTAAGTGCAGAGTGTGTGTGTGTGTGTGTGTGTGTGTGTGTGTGTGTGTGTGTGTGTGTGTGTGTGTGTGTGTGTAAACATGATGGTTATTGTAGCTCTAGACTAAATGTGAGTGTGCATTTACTCGTCTCACTTGCACAAAAGATTCAGTATTTCTCAAAATGAATAAAATCAGTGAAATGCAAAATCAGAATAATACGCAAAACTCCAATAAATTAAATGTTAAAACAAATATTTTTATGCATTTAATCTCTCTTTATTGTACTTGCAATAGAGGCAGCAGCCTCTACTGTACATGTGAATTATTCATTTCCTTCAGCTTTATTATTAAAATGTTGGTGTGAAAGGGCCTTTTGCCCAAATTTGCCCCAAAATGTTACTTTTGTATAATAATAAAAAAACAAGACCAGCCCACGTGAGAAAAGGTAACGCATAAGTAACATACCGCATCACTTTTCTTAAAAAGTAACTAAGTAAAGCAATAACTTTTTAAGGGAGCAACTCAATATTGTAATGCATTACTTTTCACAGTAACGTTCCCCAACACTGCTAGCGAGAGTCTAGAGGGTCGATCGGTTGATGATCAGGGTGATCAGCCCAAAGCCTGAATCCAGAACTGAGCCTGACATAACCTGTGTTTCAGATAAAGCTTCTGCTTTCCATGCCACGCTGGTGTCTGAGCAGCTGTCCCAGATCAAGCTCCAGGACGTGTCCCATGATGCACTGCGCTGCGCGGAGACTCAGTGTTGTGGGACCGGCGGGTGCTCCTCAAACCGGTGCCGTATTTATTCTCTCTGAAGTTTAATCTTAAGGCAGTAGATGATGTGATGTTTCCCTTATTTCTGCTCTTCTGGATGCGTTCCAGGGTTCCTGCACATCTGGACTTGAAGACGCTGTTGTGTTACAGCTGTAGACTCACGATCAAGGACATGGTGAGTTTCATGAGAGAAATCAAATTACAGATTTAAACGCCACCTATTATGCTACTTTTCACAAGATGTAGAATTAGTCTCTGGTGTGTGTGTGTGTGTGTGAAGTCTCAGCTCAAAATACCCCACAGATCATGTTTTATAGCATGTTAAAGTTGTCACTTTTGGGTGTGAGTGAAATCGCGCCATTTTTGTGTGCGTGTCTCTTTAAATGCAAATGAGCTGCTGCACCCCGCCCCCTTTTAAGAAGAGGGCGGGGCTTCAAGAGCTTCTACTGGTGGCAACAAAACAGGACAATCTCATGCAGTAAAATATCAGAAACTCTCAGAAGCGGCGTTCAGTTCGACCCGGAGTCGGATATAACGCCCACAGAGCCAGAGAATATCCGCTGTGTGGAGAGAGAACAGGTGTAGTTTAGTTTAATTACAGTTATAACTTATCTGCTTTGAATCCTCTATTAATACAAGCCTGCACTGCAAAAAATGCTTTTCTTACTTAGTATTTTTGTCTTGTTTCCAGTCCAAATATATATTTTTCAGAGACTGAGAGCTGGATCACGAACAGTTCCTGATCCATCCTCCAGTAACTACTGTTTAGTGTATCGTTGTAGGCTGATTGTGTTCACACACTGCCAACGCACATTTATGTCCAAAAAAAAGAGGATTTTGCTTAATATAACTGTTATATGGGGTACTTTAAAGGTGCATTGTGTGATATTCAGGAGGATCTGTAGACAGAAATGCAATATCATAAACATAACTGTGTTTTCAGTGGTGTATAAAGACCTTACATATGAAGCGTTGTGTGTTTATTAGCTTAGAATGAGCATTTCTCTCTACACACACCGCGGGTCCACTTACACACACCGCGGGACCGCTTACACACACCGCGGGTCCGCTTACATCCACATGTTTCTACGGTGGCCCTGAGCGGACAAACGCGTTTCCTCACTATGTTGTTCTTCATGATAAGAAGCTTCAGCTGAAGTCAGCGAATAAAACACTGACACAATGATGAACAGGTAACAATAATATTCACAATAACATCGTTTTACTGAATAATAAAGTAAACATAATTTCTTACTTTCTTTGTAAAGAAACCTTTGTTTAACTGGCTACTCTCTGCTGTCTCAGACGACGACGACATCACTTCCTGTCGCCACCATAACTTCTGTTGGGTGCAATTCACAACCTCACCACTAGATGCTGCTAAAACTTACACACTGCACCTTTAACAAGTATATTAATGTTCACTTTAAGAGCCCTACAGTGGGGAAAAATGAACCCAACATTAGAAAATGTAGCAGTGAACTACACACAGAAATGGTCTGATGTTTCTCTTTCCACAGGGATCTGTCGACACTCTTCCAGCTTACATCAGAACAGAGGCGGAGACACGGAGGAAAAGGTGGGAATGCTGCACTGTAACCTTAAATAATAATTAGTCATTGTTTACATCATCCTTTTCACACATTCTCCTCCTCCTTTGTAAACGCAACATGTTAATATCCTGGATGCTCTTTTCCGTACACGAGAATTAAATGAGGATTCGGGATTCGGGATGGTTGAGTTTCAGAAATATGAACTGGTCCAGTCACTTGAGTCTTATGAGGCAGAGTGTGAGGAACAAGCTGAAGTTAACACACACGAAGACTCAAATAATTCGTATTCAGACATATTTGATCCCAGCTGATAAAAATCATGTACACACACACACACACACACACACACACACACACAAACAACGAGCGTTGTTTTGGATGTTCGGTAAGTTCCGTCAGTTTCTTTTGTTTTGTATCTTCAGTCAAAACTGGAATAAATCAGTCGAGTAAAAAGACTGATCATTATACTGAACCACTCTGACGGTTTGAGATGCTGTGATGCGATTGGTCCGCTGGATAGTCCTGTTATGCCGTCATACCGCCGTCATATTGCGCAATGTCACATGACTTTTTGGATGTGCGTCAAAGGATTTATTCTGTAAATGTGTTTCCAGCGTAGTTCATGTTCATGACTCTTTTTTTCTTTTCTTTTATGTGAATCTTGGCATTTCCATCCAGCATTTTTTAATTTCATGCAATATCTTAATATTTTTATGGAAGTATGTCTACCGTTTCTCTCCGCAGATCTTTGCTGAAGATGGAAATCAGCGAGTATCTTTTGGAGGACGGCGACTAGCAGATCTTTGGTCTGAAAAGTGATATTTAAAGCTGTATCATTAAAGTATTGCATTATAATCGTTTCATTATTTGTCTCCATTTGTGAATAAAAACAGTTATCATGTTTAAACATTTTATAGATGTATCTTTTCTTTTTCTTTATGCGTGAACACATTTGGCTTGTATTAGATTATATTGATCATCAGACACAGAATACTTGAACATGTCGCCTGCCATTTAAATCAATATAACCTTTTATATATTCAGTAATAATTCAGTTGTTTGTACAGTAATTTAATAATGCAACATTCTTGAGTTCTTAATTTAGCAAACTGCAAGGATTTTTTACAGGCTCGTTTGATTTCTGAAAGCAAAGAGTTCATGTTCGTGTCTCTTCGCATAACTATACAGTGGAAATGATTATTCCAGCCATTACAGATGAACTTTGGCACACTCATGATTACACACGTGTGTGTTTAAGACGTACAATACAGATCCCCACATCACAGCAGTCCAGCTCTTAAACTATGGAAAATGTGGCACTAAAACAAACATGTAGCTTTCTTATGATTCAAGTGTTTGATCAGAAATTGTAAAACCAGGAACGAAATACTAAATGTCTCTTTGGCTTGTAAACACTTTTACTGTAGTATCAGAACAAAAAACTGTTAAAATCCATCAGTATCCGTCTGGGTCACATCTCACCTCAACATCACACAGCGGAATCAAAAAAGAAAAAGGCCTGGAAACGTTTTGGAAAAAGAAATAAACCAGAAAGTTTTGGAAAAGTCTTGATTATAGATTGATAACACCGGTTAAACATATTACAATAACTCCAGTCATGTGACGTTATGCTTGTACTTACTAAAACAAATGGCAAGCAAACAATTAGCATTGATTTTAGTTTAAGACATGCTATGATAAATCTGAACATGGATGTTTATTATTATTTTACACGTATACATAGATTGCGTGGATATTTGCTTCAGAAATCATAGAAAAGTCATGGAAATGTATTGATAAAATGTGTATGAACCCTGATTAATAGAAATATGCACTTGTTACTAATTTTTGCATAATAAAAATGAACATTTATGTTTATTTGCATTGTTTTCATGACAATTATCAGTTGTGGAATATTTATTCATTGCTTTATCACTGAGTATTTGTTGGGCTTGCCTCTAAGTTATACTTATTTTGATTTTTAAAAATTACTATAGTAATGAGAATAATTGAGAAACATCTGGATGTATTCTAGAACAATCTTAATAGTCCTACTTGGAGAAAGTATTAATAGTCCTTATTTTACTATGGAAATCGCTGTAATTGGGTGGTGAAATATGACCCAGACGTAGTTTAGTGAGATTCACTCTTAATAGTGTTTGTATTTCCACTGAAGGTCCTGCTGTTTCGCTCCCAGCGTTCTCTAGCGTCTGAATCAGTCACAAGGCTGATTCTCAAGCTTTGCGGACAAAACTTAACAGTTCAGGTCGAATAACAGACGAGGCTTAACCGGACCTCATCATCAAACCTCCGAGTGCAATGAAGCCGATAACATCCATCGAGGCTTCGAAACGCTGGAGAAACGGCTTTAGAAAGTTCATCCAACTTAATATAAAGCAGTAAAGCTTCTAGTCCCACAAAACACTCTCAGTCTTGATTCTTCTCTCTAGTCCACTTGATCATGGTCTCTGGAGAGCGATAGAGGAAGATGAGTTTGGAGTAAAGCTCTTCCTCCAGCTCCAGTTCTCCGGTTTCCCGCACCAGGAAAATGTCTATGCATATTTTGAGTATGCGATCGACGCACGGCAACTCCTCGAACATGATGGAGTGCGAGATCTCGCTGAAGAAGCCTCGCACAAACTTACCGATGACCAGAACCACCGACACGTACAGACCCATGATCCTGCGGGAGGAGAAGAGAGAGAGACGTTTGCAAGGAACAATAAAAAATAGGGATGCATGATATATCGTTATCAGCCGATATATGTTCATTTTTAATGTTATTGGACTCTGCCAATATATGTTCATTTTTAATGTTATCGGTAACGGCTGATATATGTTCATCTTTAAAGTTATCGGTCGATATAATCATTTATAATGTTATCGGTAACAGCCGATATATATTCATTTTTATTGTTCTCGGTATCGGCCGATATATGTTCATTTTTAATGTTATTGGCCGATATATGTTAATTTTTAATGTTATCGGTAACAGCCGATATATATTCATTTTTATTGTTCTCTGTCTTTTTTCTCGATTTTTTTATTGAATTGCTTGAAATATGATTGAAATCACTTTAAAAAGGAAAATACAGTAAAATGCAACGTGCAGCACAAGTCTGTCATATCGGCCACATAAAAGTATCATGAGAACATCATTATAATTGTGTGCTTTAACGGTTCGATTTTTGCTTTTGTAATCAGGCTCTCAAAAATTATCAAAAAATGTGGATTTATCGGCTAATATATCGGTTATCGGCTTTCAAACATAAAAAATGATCGGTATCGGCCAAAATGTTCATATCAGAGCATCCCTAATAAAAAGCCTGCACTGAATCTCATGAAAGGAATGGCTTACCCGTATCCTGCGAGGAAGCCCAGACTCGGAGGACTAACTTTATCGTTAAAGATGACCATCGGTAAGACGTCGCAGGATTCCTGGCAGCCGGCGATCCTGATGTCCCACCACTCATGAGCTCCTGTGATGTTCACCGAAGCTTCTCTCATCAGAGACAGAGTCACGTTCTGATATCCCTCCTCTCCTCCTGCAGGACAACCACAAAACCAGCGTGACCTTCACAAGCTGACCACCAGCAGTGTTGGGGAACACTACTTAGAAGAGTTATGCATTACAATATTGCGTTACTCACAAAAAAAGTAACTAATTGTGTTACTTAGTTACTTTTTATGAAAAGTAATGCGTTTTAATTACTTTTGCGTTACTTTTTCTCACCTAGGCTGGGCTTGCTTGTTTTTTAATTACAACAAAAAAAGTTATATTTTGGCAAATGTTAAAGGCCCTTTCACACCAAAAGTGAAATGAATAAGCCTCAGGCTGAAGGAAATGCATATTTATGCGTGTACAGTAGAGTACAGTAGAGGTAGAGTACAGTAGAGGTAGAGTACAGTAGAGGTAGTGTACGGTAGAGTACAGTAGAGTACAGTAGAGGTAGTGTACAGTAGAGGTAGTGTACAGTAGAGTACAGTAGAGGTAGAGTACAGTAGAGGCAGTGTACAGTAGAGGTAGAGTACAGTAGAGTACAGTAGAGGTAGAGTACAGTAGAGGTAGAGTACAGTAGAGGTAGTGTACAGTAGAGTACAGTAGAGGCAGTGTACAGTAGAGGTAGAGTACAGTAGAGGTAGAGTACAGTAGAGGTAGTGTACAGTAGAGTACAGTAGAGGTAGAGTACAGTAGAGGTAGTGTACAGTAGAGGTAGAGTACAGTAGAGGTAGAGTACAGTGGAGTACAGTAGAGGTAGAGTACAGTAGAGGTAGTGTACAGTAGAGTACAGTAGAGGTAGAGTACAGTAGAGGTAGAGTACAGTAGAGGTAGTGTACAGTAGAGGTAGCGTACAGTAGAGGTAGAGTACAGTGGAGTACAGTAGAGGTAGAGTACAGTAGAGGTAGTGTACAGTAGAGTACAGTAGAGGTAGAGTACAGTAGAGGTAGTGTACAGCAGAGGTAGAGTACAGTAGAGGTAGCAGTGTTCGAATTGAGGGGGGGCTGGGGGGATCCGGGACCCCCCATAAGCATCAAGGGACCCCCCATAAGGCCCCAAAAAATTACCTCGGGGGGTCCCCTGGTTTTTCATTAAAACTAAAATAATAGAAACATAATTTATTAGGTAGCCTAATATATATTTTTTTAATCAAAGTATTTCGCTGCCGCTCCTATTAGAAAGTAATTCAAATTAGATTTGCGTCTGAAAAGACGCTCAAATCTATAAACAGATACATTTTATTGATCGCGCCATTTATATGCCAAAAATAGTTTTGTTTTTTTTCGTGTAAATGATACACACTGCAAACTAGAGGTCTGCATTATCCGCGGGACCCGACCAGATATTTTGCGCCGCGGGATTAAATTTCCGACTAAAAAACGGTAGCGGTCGGTAACTCTGGTGTAATTTGAACGGGAGCGGTCGGTCATTCAATATCACGTTCCCGACGCCGACGTTCTTTCAGAACAGCATATCTTCGCTTTACCTAATCTTAATCTTATCGACCACCCGGTATAGGCTACAGTCTGCCCTGCACTCAGGACCGTTATGCATGCGCTACACGCACGGACCAGTAACGGTTCTTTCTGTCATGCATTGATTGTATTTGCTGGATCTGTGCGCGCGCGCAGCATGTGCATAACGGTCCGACTCCTCAGGGCAGACTGTATGTGATAAACGGCCCTCAAAAGAAAAAAATGGCAGAGCAAAGTGGATGTGCTGTCCTTGAAGGACGTTCAACTTGGACTGGACAATGGTCAGTTTACTGCTAAGAAACCCACGTCAGGCAAGTCTAATGTATGGGAGTCTTTTTCATGCATCAGACGCAGATGGGGAAAAAATACCCTTTGCGGCTTGCGCATTGTGATAAAATGCCTAAAAGTGTTCCCGTTCAGCAGTCACAAGTAGGCTACGAATAAAAATAATAGCCTACACTTCTTTTTTTTTTCGCTGCGACAATTTTTCCCCTACTTGTCTGCAGCAAAATGTTAAATTTTGTATATTGACAAGGCGAATAAAATAATAATAAAAACAATGTTTGTGCAGACTACATTTTTATTTTCTCTGTGAAATTGTACATGTGAAATTCTGCGAGATCTATATTAAGCGGGATGGTCGGGTCGGGAAGAAAATTATTCTAAGCAGACAGCGGGTGAACAAATAGTGTAGGCCTATATATAGCGGGAACGGGTGGGTGCGGGATATAACCCCAGCGGGAGCGGGCGGGAGCGGGACTTAAAAAACAGTCCCGCGCAGACCTCTACTGCAAACCCCTTAGGTAGGATTAGGAGTGTGGAGTACGTGCGTATTACACGCCATAAAGTGCGTATCATATGCACGCAAAAACTATTTTTGGCAAATAAATGGTACGAGAAATAAATTTCGTGCTATAGATAAGCACTTTCACGAGAGTCTGGCAGAGTGGATCCTCATTTTCACCTCACAATGACAGTAAGATAATATTTCTTTCTTTTATGATTGTTTGGTAATTTACTGATCTGAATAGAATTTCGACATTAACGGTTGTCCGGGACACGTGCGTGTGTTTTTTAAGGGACAAGTGAAAGAGAATTGTAGCCTACTTGCCCAACCGGACAAATGCCCTGATTAAAACAATTTTCAATATCAAAAAAATTAAATAAGAAATAACGTAGGCCTACTCGGTTAGGCTACTAACGTAACCTTAGTTCCCTGAGAGTAGGGAAAGAGTATAGGGAGTACAAATTAGGGAAAGAAATGCCCTTTATAAAGCTAAAAAAATTATTCTGATAAGAGTGTTTTCCAACAGTGATGTAATGAAACATTGACAATTTAAGTTTGATGCACAGAGTTAATGCTCAACTGCAAAAATATGTTCTGAAACACTAAAAGTTAAGTAAATGAAATTATAGTATTATATGAAATAAATAAATGAAAATATGTATATTATTACGTTGTTTTTTTTTTTTGGGGGGGACCCCCCAAGAGCTTTGACACAATTCGAACACTGAGAGGTAGTGTACAGTAGAGTACAGTAGAGGTAGCGTACAGTAGAGGTAGAGTACAGTGGAGTACAGTAGAGGTAGAGTACAGTAGAGGTAGTGTACAGTAGAGTACAGTAGAGGTAGAGTACAGTAGAGGTAGAGTACAGTAGAGTACAGTAGAGGTAGTGTACAGTAGAGTACAGTAGAGGTAGTGTACAGTAGAGTACAGTAGAGGTAGAGTACAGTAGAGGTAGTGTACAGTAGAGTACAGTAGAGGCTCAAGCAAACCTTTCAGCTTCAGCTGCTGTTCTGGATTAAAGAACAATAGTTCAACACTCTTATTTCTAAATTTAATCTAAAGTCATTTTTTCTTATTAGTAAGTTTGAATTAGATAATTGAAGATCAGCAGGAAAGGCATTGGTTAATAAAGTGAGATTAAATACATAAAGTATATTTGTGTCATTTAATATAGTTAATTATAAAAGTTTTGCGTAAAATTCTGAGATTGCATTTTACTGTTTTTATTCATTTTGAGGAATACTGAAGGTTTTCGTGTAAGTGAGACGAGTAAAAGCATGTTCACATTTAGTTTAGAAGTAAAATAACCATCATGTTTACACAGTGCACACACACACACACACACACACACACACAACACCTCACTTTATTTCTCTCAACATGAGGACAGGAGAGCTGTCAGTCAATAAATGTGAAAAAGTAACTCAGATATTTTGTTATTTGAAAAAGTAATCTGATTACGTAACTCAAGTTACTTGTAATGAGTTACACACAACACTGCTCGAGAGTAAAACTATCATTTATTTTATTGAGAAAAAAAATCTAATAGGGTGTGATATATACTCACCTAAAGGATTATTAGGAACACCATACTAATACTGTGTTTGACCCCCTTTCGCCTTCAGAACTGCCTTAATTCTACGTGACATTGATTCAACAAGGTGCTGAAAGCATTCTTTAGAAATGTTGGCCCATATTGATAGGATAGCATCTTGCGGTTGATGGAGATTTGTGGGATGCACATCCAGGGCACGAAGCTCCCGTTCCACCACATCCCAAAGATGCTCTATTGGGTTGAGATCTGGTGACTGTGGGGGCCATTTTAGTACCGTGAACTCATTGTCATGTTCAAGAAACCAATTTGAAATGATTCGAGCTTTGTGACATGTTGCATTATCCTGCTGGAAGTAGCCATCAGAGGACATAAAGGGATGGACATGGTCAGAAACAATGCTCAGGTAAGCCGTGGCATTTAAACGATGCCCAGTTGGCTCTAAGGGGCCTAAAGTGTGCCAAGAAAACATCCCCCACACCATTACACCACCACCACCAGCCTGCACAGTGGTAACAAGGCATGATGGATCCATGTTCTCATTCTGTTTACGCCAAATTCTGACTCTACCATCTGAATGTCTCAACAGAAATCGAGACTCATCAGACCAGGCAACATTTTTCCAGTCTTCAACTGTCCAATTTTGGTGAGCTCGTGCAAATTGTAGCCTCTTTTTCCTATTTGTAGTGGAGATGAGTGGTACCAGGTGGGGTCTTCTGCTGTTGTAGCCCATCCGCCTCAAGGTTGTGCGTGTTGTGGCTTCACAAATGCTTTGCTGCATACCTCGGTTGTAACGAGTGGTTATTTCAGTCAAAGTTGCTCTTCTATCAGCTTGAATCAGTCGGCCCATTCTCCTCTGACCTCTAGCATCACAGGACTGCCGCATACTGGATGTTTTTCCCTTTTCACACCATTCTTTGTAAACCCCAGAAATGGTTGTGCGTGAAAATCCCAGTAACTGAGCAGATTGTGAAATACTCAGACCGGCCCGTCTGGCACCAACAACCATGCCACGCTCAAAATTGCTTAAATCACCTTTCTTTCCCATTCTGACATTCAGTTTGGAGTTCAGGAGATTGTCTTGACCAGGACCACACCCCTAAATGCATTGAAGCAACTGCCATGTGATTGGTTGATTAGATAATTGCATTAATGAGAAATTGAACAGGTGTTCCTAATAATCCTTTAGGTGAGTATATATATATATATATATACACACACTGCGATTCAAAAGTTTTGGATCTGTAAGATTTTTTATGTTTTTAAAAGAAGTCTCTTCTGGTCACCAAGGCTGCATTTATTTAAAAAATTTTTTTTTTACTATTTATAAAAATAAACATCTGTTTTCTATGTGAATATACAGTAAAGTGTAATTTATTCCTGTGATCAAAGCTGTTCAGCATCATTACTCCAGTCTTCAGTGTCACATGATCCTTCAGAAATCATTCTGATATGATGATTTGATGCTCAAGAAACATTTATGATTATTATCATCAAAGTTTTTTTCAGGATTCTTCGATGAATAGAAAGTTCAAAATAATAGCATTTATCTGAAATGTAAAGCTTTTGTAAAATGTAATACTATAGTGTCAAAGGTTTGGGGTCAGTGAGAATGTGTGGGGTTTTTTTGGAAAGAAATGAAAGAAATGAATACTTTTATTCAGCAAGGACGCATTCAATTAATCAAAAGTGACAGTAAAGACATTTATAATGTTACCCAATATTCAATTTAATATAAATGCTGTTCTTTTGAACTTTCAATTCATCAAAGAATCCTGAAATAAAAATGTAAAAAACTGTTTTCAACACTGATAATAATCATAAATGTTTCTTGAGCATCAAATCTTCATATTATAAATATTTCTAAAGAATCATGTGACACTGAAGACTGGAGTAATGATGCTGATCATGGGAATAAATTACATTTTAATATATTTTAATTAAAAACAAAACTGTTATTTTAAATTGCAATAATATTTCACAATATTACTGTTTTTTTTTTTTTTTTTTTATATATGCAGCCCTGATGAGCAGAAGAGACTTCTTTCAAAAACATAAAAAATCTTACCGATCTAAAACCTTTGCGCGACAGTGTATATATATATACAACTCTTGGCAACTCTTGGAATAGTTTTAGCATGGTATTGAAAATGGAAAGGTTAATGTATTTGGTCTTGTTAGACAAGATCTGCTACTGATTATTGCTTTTACTAACATGCAGTCAAACGTAACAGTCAACAGACCTCGCCAGTTCAGATATTTCATGTGTTCTAGCTCAAGCACACCTGGTGCAACTAATGAAGCCCTTGATTAATTGTATCAGGTGTGTTTGAGACAATCTGATCTGCTTTGCAGAGTTGTGCTGTTGTGAGGGACTTTATTCAAGGGGTTGAATAAATTTGAGACTGCAGAAGTCATTAAAAGTTGCATTTTCTGTTGAATTTGGGGAAACCACTTGAAAAACATATTGTGTTGAGCTATTTAAATTACTTTTGTTTGATTCGTTCATTGTAAACAGCTGAAAGTCTGAATTTTGCCAGTAAACCTGATTTGCAATGGTGGGTTGAATGATTTTGATTACAACAGGGTGGAAATCCTCCCATTACGGGGGAAAGTCACAAGAGTGAACTGTGCCTGACTAGAACACTAAAGTATTACCATTATACAGCTGGTTGACGGGTTTGGCTTCAGCTCCATTAGGTGCTCGGATGTAGTTCGGGAACATGTGCGGCACAAGCCTAGGAGAGAATTACAGACATGATCAAACCCAGAAACAAAGATACCTGCCAAATATGATTGACAAAAAATGGTGTAGGATTTACTTTCAAAAAGTTTTCACTTAGAAACTGCTAGTACGTTTCACAAACATTTAAAAGACACACTGAATTAAATGTGAAATTTTGAAGTAGAAAGACTGAAGTAGTATTACTTTATTAACAGATCGCCATCTTATTCCTATATGACAATCTGTTCAACCACACATGATTATTATTTCTGTCTTATAATAATTCAAATGATCACAGAAGTACTGAGGGAATTAACTTTTGAAAGTAACATGACACTTCAAATTAAGATTGTATTAATTACATCGTTACACCAGTAGGTGGCGACAAGAGACTGATAAAAAAAAGTGTATTTGTCATTGAATCATTAATTAAAGAGATTCGTTCAAAAACGCTGATTCATTCACCATGAAACTAGTGATGTATTTATGAGTGAGTCATTGAATTATTCACACAACTTTTTTTTTTTCAAATGTCATTAATTGTCAAATGAATTAAATATTTATTTTAAATAGACTGAAGCAATTAACATTTTGTCAGAACCTCTGGTAAAATTACATGTCATGAATTGTGGGAGAGTATATTGTGATTTGTGCCATGAGAAGTGTCTCTAGGATGATCAAACTTACACCGGTTCCTTCCGGTTCCCCAGCAGAAGCGAGGCCAGGTCGGCTCTAACCGGGTTCTCCTTCGCCAAACTGATGGAGTGCCGGTCGAACGTGTGTTCCACTGTCCCGCCCTTCCCAAGGTCCCTTTCAGAGATAACACACATAATGAGCATGACGTCCAGGGCTCCACCAGAAGCTGATGCTCTTTGTTCATTCATGAATGAAAAATGTTACGTTTCGTTTTTTTATTTATTATTTTCTTCATCAGAATGGTACGAAACTTGGTAAAGGTTTTGGCACTTGATATGTGAACACACAAAAAATGATGATTCGAACAGGTTAAATGGTCCTGTAAAAATAGTCCCTTGTGCTCCTCGCGGTCAAACACGAGCGCATTGGAAATGAACGGGGGACGAGTTTCCTCTAGTGGAAGCGTTTGGTACTGCAGCCGAACAACATCTCACTGAAAGCTCATTTATTGAGATATCAACCTCAACTTTGGAACACAACTAGTTTAGATTTATGGCTTTGATTTTCTCACATTTTTAGAGTAAAACATGCTTTTGAAAATATATATTTCATATAAAAATTGAAAAGAGTATTTTTGTGCATTTTTCATAACAATACACATACAGTTCTGTTACTTTTTTTAAGTTCACTTTTTAAAACTTTTTTCACTTCAGCAATAATCTGCCAAGTGTCGTCTTTGAAAAGAGATCAAACTTAAATCTGTTGCTCTAAACTAAAGCATTCAAGATTTACCACAAGTTTAAGTTAGAAATAACATTTTCAGGTCTGTGCTCAAAAAGTGAATAAATGGATTATAAATACAGCGTTAATATAATTTAGTATAAGAAAAAATAACTAAAAATACAAAATATTACAAACATTAATCAAACAAAAACATAGTACATTCATTTCATTGAAAAATAAAATAAAAAATCTGTAATTTTTGACCGAGAGGCGAAGAGCACCAGAGGTTCCAGCTCTCTCTCTCCGTGACACTGACCGCTGTAAGATCCAGTCGAGCCGGAGCGTCATGTCCCCGGTGCTGTCGGTGAGCTCCTTGATGAGCTCTTGTCGGCTGGGAGGACTGATCTGCCACACCGACCCCGAGCTGCCCTCGATCTGGGCCGTCACGATGTCCTCGTAACTGTACAGGGTGATGAACTGCATGGCCACCTGTGGACGGACACATTAAACCCCACGCTTATCAAATCAAAGCTGCGTCTCTCAGAAATCAGAGCTTTGGTGAGAGGAATATCAAGTGGACTTATTTCACTGTTAAATCTAGCAGAATCAAACGGCTGCGTATCAAGTAAAATACTGAATCATAGCATTTTCTACTATTTGATATGTCTATTTAAAGTCCCCCTATGGTGAAACTCCAGCTTTTAATGTTGTTAATGTTTATGTGTCTATGTGGTGTTTTTAATCTGCTTTAAGACAAAGCATGTGTAAATTCATAAGTCGACACCATTGCTGAGTATTTCCTCCTTAAAACTGCAGTGAACCAAAGACAGTCTCAAACACACGCTTTGAAATCGCTGGTGTTTCTGACGTCACAAACTACCTTGTAACCAATCAGATCAACGTGTGATCGTCAACCAGTGGATCTCTGAGCTGAGTGAGTGAGTGGAGGAGGGGCTAATTTGCATATTCATAGAACCGCGAATACTAAATGAGGCAAGGGTGTCGAGTTACATTCAAGATATTGTAAGGCATGAAGTTTTTTTTTCCAAGGAAAAAACGCTTAAATATGTCATTTTTGTGATCAAAGATGAGTTTTAAGGGATAAAATGATTGACTACAGGAGGACTTTAAATGTTTTAAACCTTTTATATGATACACGATAGCCTATGTTTCTCTGGTCACAGAATTTATTTATCATTTGTTCAGATTTGCATTTAGTAAAAGCTGTTGTAGCAATTTTCAACCATTGAATTTACTCTTTCAACTTCCATGCTCTCAAAATAACTTTACATAGAATCCTGTAATTTGAGGTTGTGGACGATTGGGCTGCTAAAATAAAATTCGAATTTCGATTATTTGTCGAATTATAACTAAAAATCCATATTCGAATGCAATTCAAATTTTAGGTGAGCGTCAAGTAACCTTATCAATGGCACACAAGATGATGATGATGATGATGATAGAAGAGTCGTTGTTGTAATGTTTTTGTTAGCCTATCCAGTTTTAGGTTACGTCAAAAGCAACAGCTGTTCTCACAGATTTTCCAGTGTTTTCTAAGCAAACATGCGCTAGACGGACGCGTTTGACCAGTGAAACAGAGAGCCGCATGTTTAGAGAGCCGTGAAAAGGTAAAAGAACTTTTAAAAAACACGTCATGAGACTTTGTGTTTATTTTATTTTTTTACATTCCACTACATATGTTTTAGTGATCAGTGCTTCAGCTCTTTGTATTTAACTCTTTCGTCAGCACCTGACCAATTAATACTAGCTCTTACCTTTTCTGTTCTGTTCTATCACATAATTAACCATTTAAATATCATCTTACTAAGACATTATTAGCGGATATAGAGTGACGGCGATCATATATTTATATGATCTTATATAAGTATCTGCTATACTGTTATTAAGACCTCGCTGATTTACATTGAAAGCAACAGAATTTCATCTTTTGTCTATATAAATATCAGCATCTGCAGCAAATTGCATATTTTTGCTCAGTTTGAATAAAGTGTAGCTGTTTTTGCCCCTCCATATGAGACTATATGAGCCATAAAAGCCTGATGTATCAAATATAATACTCAACAGAAATCCATATGCAAACTTTTTTTGTCTAAATGTTTGACTTTTATATATATATAAAAAAGTTTTCTCCTGACTATTATCTAACAGATATTGACGTGCACGTACAGATTTTTTCTCGAACTGATTGTTCAACAAACTGTTCGATTTAAAAAAAAAAGAAAAAAAAGAAAAAATTTTCCTGACTATAATCAGAGCCCGTCTACGGAGAGCCTGGCCACTCCCTATTAAGTCCTATTGTACCGAATTTTGGTTGTAGTTCCACCAGAGTTCCACTGGGGGCGATCGCCCATGAGTGCAGAATGAATGGGAGTCTATGGAGCCAGACGGCTAAATTCGTCTCTTTCACCCGATTGCCGTTGAGAAATCTCAGATCTGATTGTAGGTTTTGCAAGTTCAACATGGGTTATAGGTCGAAAGTTGAATGAACGAGTACTTATGTCCTTTCGATTTCTTACAGGTCGAGTTGTTGTTGCCCATAACACGCTAGCATTCTGCTAATGAACGCTGATTGGTCAGTGAAGGACTGATTACGACCAGAGATACCGATTGATGGCATCGTGGCATCCGAGAAACAAAACAAACAAAACTAAAACTCTTCTAGCACGTGTGTTTACCTGTGTCAGCTGTGTTGTGTGTTTACCTGTGTCAGCTGTGTTGTGTGTTTACCTGTGTCAGCTGTGTTGTGTGTTTACCTGTGTCAGCTGTGTTGTGTGTTTCCCTGTGTCAGCTGTGTTGTGTGTTTACCTGTGTCGGCTGTGTTGTGTGTTTCCCTGTGTCGGCTGTGTTGTGTGTTTACCTGTGTCGGCTGTGTTGTGTGTTTACCTGTGTCGGCTGTGTTGTGTGTTTGCCTGTGTCGGCTGTGTTGTGTGTTTACCTGTGTCAGCTGTGTTGTGTTTACCTGTGTCAGCTGTGTTGTGTTTACCTGTGTCAGCTGTGTTGTGTTTACCTGTGTCAGCTGTGTTGTGTGTTTACCTGTGTCAGCTGTGTTGTGTGTTTGCCTGTGTCAGCTGTGTTGTCGATGCCTCGAGAGAAAAGAAAGTGCAGAGCGCGAAAGCACCAAAGCGACTGAAGGATTGCCGTAAAGCAGTATCTCTGGTCGTACGATGTGTATGACGTCATTGACACTTTACAAGACGTTTTAAAGCAAATAAGTGACTCTAAAAAATCTAACACCCAGCAATGTGTAATTACTAGACAAAAAACTATATCCTGAGAAAAGTGGATTTTGAGGGGTATAGCACCATAGACCTCCATTCATTCTGCACTCGTCCTGTGAGCGCCCTCATGTGGAGCCAGAGTGGAACTGCACTCGTCCTGTGAGCGCCCTCATGTGGAGCCAGAGTGGAACTGCACTCGTCCTGTGAGCGCCCTCATGTGGAGCCCGAGTGGAACTGCAGCCAGTTCAGAAGCCGGAAGTTTACTGAGAGTGGAAGCTCTCCCCTTATTAGACATTCTCTGCTATAATCTAATATGCCACGGTTACAGTGTGAATGAGAGATATTGATGAGCACTTACAGCATTTTTCCCGAACTGATCGCTGAGGCGAGTGTATTCGCGCTCGGTGAACGGCTGGATGGACTGTTGCTGAACACTCATCGTGAATAAAGGCTGCGGGAGAAACAATCAGATCTCAGACCTCAGATCTCACAGTACTAAAGCATTACAGAAATATTCCAGTAGAGTTTTACCTCATAACCTCCGAGCTTGACTGTCACGGTGACATCAACGGGATGGTTGACCACGCCCACTACAGATTTAACCAATGAGATGAAGAGTAGCGGGAACCAGATGATGCAGATGAGGAAGAGGATGATGATGCCGCCCATCCCGTACTTCACGATCTTCTTCTTCTTTTGTCCTTTGGGCTGGGGATATTTCTGCAGAGAGAATGTTTAATGAAGCCCAGAAATCATGAACAAATGAGATTATTATACATATTATACATTATTATTTTTACACATTAGAATCAAATGATGAAGATACAAAAGAGGGCTCGGGTACTCAAAAATAAGATGTTATATAAACTGAGATTTGCCATTGTTTCCAAAATGTGGGACACGTCTGAATACAGTTTAAAAGCTTTATTTGGGCAATTTTGTTTTAGATCGGAGTCTCTTCTGCTCACCAAGGCTGCATTTCTTTGAATGTACAGCAAAAACTGTATAATAACAAATTATTTTTGCGCATGCTAAACAGGACCTGCTACCTTTTCGGTTTCACGGCTGCACTTGATGATGAAGATGTTAGCGTAGATGTCCTCGACACACATCCAGTTGGAGAGAGACAGTGTGGTGTCGGTCCAAACCCAGTCCATCACGGCCCGAAGCTCGACTAAAAACGGCACCAGCCGGAACCTGAGGAAACATGGGTAATTCATTTCACTCTCATCTTACGCAGACAGAAACATAGTGTCGGCCCAGATCCGGCTCACATCCGGTACACATGATTCCACACGGCCCGGATGTGAGCCGGATCTGGGCCGACACTGTGTTTCTGTCTGGGTGTCCTTTTAACCCTCTGGTGCTCTTCGTGTATCGGTCAATGAAATTAATGTACTATATATTAGTTTGATCATGTTTTTTATTTAATATGTTGTATTTTTAGGGGATTTTATGGTACTAAATTATATTTACGCTGTATTTATAATCCATTTATTCACTTTTTGAGCATAGACCTGAAAATTGTATTTCTTAAAACTTGCTTAAACTGTGGTAAATCTTGAACGCTTTAGAGCGACAGACTGAAGTTTGATCTCTTTTCAAAGACGACACTTGGCAGATTATTGCTGAAGTGAAAAAAGTTTTAAAAAGTGAACTTAAAAAAAAAAGTGACAGAATTTTTACGTGTATTGTTATGAAAAATGAGCATTTTCAATTTTGATATGAATATATATTTTCAAAAACATGTTTTACTCTAAAACTGTGAGAAAATCAAATCCATAAATCTAAACAAGTGTTCCAAAGTTGATGTTGATATCTCAATAAATGATCTTTCAGTGAGATGTTGTTCGGCTGCAGTACCAAACGCTTCCACTAGAGGAAACTCGTCTCATTCATTTCCAATGCGTTCGTGTTTGACCACGAGGAGCACAAGTGTGGCTATTTTTTACAGGACCATTAAACCTGTTTGAATCATGTCCATATTTTTTTTGTTGTTTCTTCACACAGCAAGTGCCAAAACCTTTACCAAGTTTCGTACCATTCCAAAAAAATCCAAAAAACAAAAAAAACAAACAAATGTAAAATGTTTTGAGCGAAGAGCACCAGAGGATCAAGAAATGAGGATATTGGAAAAATGAAGATTAATAAATGCCTACCCTTGGAAGAGGAAGAGGTTGAGATGATTGAACTTCTTGGTGAGGAAGTTTCCAAGGATTCGTGACGGATATCCACACCGGATCTGATACGCCGACAGCGTGAAGTAGATGCACTTGAAGAAATACCAGAGCTGGGCCACTGAGTTATGATTGAACATCCTGTGAAGATAAAGGAAGCCATACAGTCAAACCAATAAGTATTCAGACACCAGATGTCATTTTTGATATTTTTCACTAGTGTGTGCAGGACACTATAGTTACTAATGTAAGTGAGGAGAGCAAAATAAAGTAAACTGTGACATATTATACCCAAAAATTCTTCATACAGTGACTACCAGTAACATTTATACACATTTGGGACTAAAAATGATTCCGACACTTTGACCAGATCAAACTGGTATTATCTAATTGTGTAGTTAAATTTAACAGCTGACAGATATTCAACATAATTCATGTGTGAGACAGTCTAACAGAAGGATGGACAAAACCAGTCAAATATCAACTGATTCTTGTCATATTTTATTGCCATTTTCTAAACTAGAGCGAATAAACTGTGATAATGTGAGAAATGTTAAAGGGGTCTGAATAAATGCTGGTTTGACTGTATGTATATCCTCTCATCTGTCTGAAGTCTTTGATCTCAGTTGCACCTTTTATCCCAGAGAGCATCACAGTGTCGGTCCAGATCCGGATTCCACACGGCCCAGATCTGAGCCGGACCTGAGCCGACACTGTGATGCTGACTAGGGCTGCACGATATTGAAGAAAAATGTGATATGCGATAACTCATTAAATAATGCGCTATTCTATATGCGACATGATGTTTTAGCACAATGTTTGTGTTAGCAAAAACATGGGGCCCTATTTTAACGGTCTGAAACGCAAGTATCAAGCGCGAAATGCAAGTAACTTTGTGGGCGGATCTCGGGCGCTGTTGCTATTATACCGGCGGGATAAATGACTCTTGCGCCCGACGCAAATCTAAAATGTGTTGCTCTGAAGTAGCTTCATTACTCATAGGTGTGGTTTGGGCGTAACGTGAAATAAACCAATCAGAGCGACATCTCACATTCCCTTTAGAGCAGGTGTGCTTGTTCCATGGCGGATTGCTATTATAACGGCGGATTTGCCAGGAGCGGTTCACAGCCGAGGAGACCGACGTTCTCGTCAGGGCCGTAAAACACAGAGAAGTGACATTGTGGATGGAGAAACACACCCAAATAAGCTTCGGTTAAACAGGCGTATAATAATTTGTAGGGGTGTAACGATTCGTTTTAACAACGATTCGATTCGTATCGCGATTCGTGGTTGTCGATACGATTCAAGGACGATATTGGTTCATTTAGAACGATACGATCCGAAACGATTCAGTGACCTGAAATCGATTCAGTGACTTTTTAGCCAAAAATTCTTGAAAGGGAATCAGGTATCAATTAATTATGCGAGCACAGTATAACGATGACAGGACATGAGATTTCGTTTTTCTGAGGTGAGAGACTTTATTTCGTTAAAAGTTATGCAAATAATGATAGAATAATAATGACACGGACATATAGCCTGACAACATCATCAGACCGCAGACACTGAATCTGGACAACACGTTTTTTTCTAATTTAAAACGTAACAACGTTGCATGCTTGTAGTTTATTTTGTGCTTTATATATAGGCTAGTGAAACGATATAAGCCTGCAGCGCGCGCCACCGCATTTGCGCATGCAATTGAAGAGTGCGCGCTACTGCAGTACAGCGGCTGAGAGGACAGGAAAGTCCGTTTTTCTGAGGTGAGAGACTTTGCGCTGCTTGTTGTCTTTGCGCTGCTGCTGGCGCGTCACGCATGGCGATCACGTCACAGATAGGCAGACTGAATCGAGTAACGGTTAACGCCTTTATCATTAAAAGTGCTAAGAAAAAAACATCCTTATAAAGTCTGACGTGCTTAAATCCAATGCGTTATTTCATAGTATCGATACAATCGATTCATTACCTTTTAAAACGATGTTAGATCGATATATGTCTAGATCGATATAACTTGCCGAGCACAGATCGATGTAGTTGGATCATTAAGAATATGAATCGATACATCGATGTAGTTGATGAATCGTTACACCCCTAATAATTTGGGTAAATGTGTAAGCTAGATTTTTTTCACATCTTCATGGACACCACAATGATTTCCCTCGTGTGGTAATATTTTTCCTTGTAATAATGTATGGTTTGCAAAAATGAGAACTGCTGCTTCTGTGTAGATGAGAGAAGCAAAGTGTATGTGCGTTGTGCACACGCTACATTATGGCCAAGCATGCGCCCCTTAAAATAGCGTCTGAATATCGCGCTGCTGACTTTAGACGAGGTTTCTCCTGGTCTGTGGAGGAATTGTTTTCTGGAACTGCAAAATAGCACCAGGGAACGTTTGCGCCGGAACACGCCTCCTCTTTTCACTGATCCGACCCCGGGAGCGCAAGTTCATTCCCTGATTTACTGACGTGCGTCTGTGGAGGGAAAAGTCCGCTGTGCGTCGGGTGCAATTTAGGAATGATACGTGCGTCGGTGGACAAAGTCAATTGCGCTGGGTGCAAGATAGGGCCCATGATGTTTTTGTTACAAAGTGAGTAAAATAAACTTAATTTATCTTTAAAATATATTTAAAATGATATAACCTACATACGTGTTTCACATTCTGTCTGTGACGAGAAAACATCCCTCCAGCTTCTGACAGTGAACATCAGTGTTTTACTGTAGCGTAATAAGTGTTATTTTAACATCAGTGTAAACCTCGGGGTTCAGGGGTTCAGGTTATCCTACATTAGGGTTATTTAACAACACAAACTCAATAATCAAATGTAAAAATAAAACACTGCTTAGTTTTCACTGTATGAATTAAATATATCCTGATTCTTATTAAAGCTTCAAAAGTGATTCAGCCGAGAGTGAGTGATTTTCTCTTCGTCTTTTGTTCACGACTCCAGTTATTGCAAGCCGTTGGGATACGCATATCACGAGATATACATTTGCGATATTTCGATTATTATATTGTGCATCCCTCATGCTGTCTGTGGGCTGATACACTCGAACACAAGCCTGGCTCACCTCTCGGTGACAGCGGGGAGGATGAAGAACATCCACAGGTGGATCCCGAAAACCAGGATCACCTGGAAGATGAGCTTTCCCAGGATGCTCTTCCGCAGGTAGATGGCCCGATCGATGATCATGGTGCTGAACTGGATGAGGAGCATGACGAGAAACGCCTCGGGGACCTGATCCTCGGACAGAGACGAGGCGATGTCTGCAGCCGCCGAGTGTTTCTGCGGCAGAGCAAACATTCATATTCACACTGCAGAAAACACTTTTCCTACTCAGTATTTTAGACTTGTTTCCAGTCCAAATATCAAACATTTCTTAAATCAAGATGCATTTACTAAAGTAGTAAAATGACATTAGATATTTAGTCTTGTTTTCTGAGGAAATAAATACAAATTAAGTGAGTTTTTGCACGCAAGACACACAATTATCTGCCAATGGGGTCAGAAAAATAACCTTGTATTTGAATTAAGATCATTTTTCTGACCCGATTAGCAGATAATATTGCTTTTTTTAAGCATCAACTCATTTAATTTTGATTAATTCCCCCGGGAAACAGGATATAATATCTTATGTCATTTTACTCAAAAAGTAAATGCATCTTGATTTAAGATTGTTTTTTATTTTGGACTGGAAACAAGACAAAAATACTGAGTAAGAAAAGCATTTTTTGCAGTGCACACTTTACACAGTCGATGTCATACAGTATTTGCACTTGTCGAATCATCACTAGTCTGTCACTACACGTGCTCTCATGAGATCCAGATGTGCACCCTTGATTATAGTATTTGCATTTAGCATTTGTGTTGTCTTAACTCATATGTGACCCTGGACCACAAAACCAGTCACATGACGCACGGGTTTATCTGTGGCAAAAGCCAACAATACCGGATATCGTACTCACTCCGAAAGCCCAGAAACCGAAGATGACGATGATGAAGTCCACCACATCAGTGAGGAACATGAGCGCGTACACATCGGTGGCCGTCTGATACTCCGCGTGTAAGATGTTCTGGAAGAATCTATAGCTCGGCTTGTACACGTTCTTCACTCTGCGTGACACATGAATGACGGTCACAGCGTAAATATGACATTTCACAACGAGATAAGACCCGTGAATCAGCAGAGACATTATATTCAGCTGGATCATGACTCTGCATGTTATATATCAATTATGATCATCAGTTTATCAGTATTCAAAATATATATTGTTTTTAAACAGTGGAAAAAAAAACAATTGCAAATATTTCATTAAGGGTTTTAATCTTTTAAATGCAATTAAATCATACAAATTATAATAGTGTTAAATATAAGTGTCTCTATAATGCGTGTTATTTTACTATATTGTAGAGCTTGTTTTGTTAGTTTTATGGAGAGTTTGGAGACTTTTAACTTCTTTTTATTCCTTTCTATGTAAAGCATTTTGAATAACTGTTTTAATTTTCCTTGCTTTTATTTTGTGATTATTTTTATTCCTTTCTATGTAAAGCATGCATGAAATGTGCAATATAAATAAACTTGCCTTGCCTTGCTTTGCCTTATCATACAAATGTGTCATTAAATGCTTACAAATGATGTATAAAACTGATCCGAGATCAGGTAAATATCATAACTAGACACTGGTTCATGTGTTCACGGAGATCATCGCCCTCTAGTGGCGAAACATTGACATTTCTAACGTTTCTAGTGATGACGTAACGAAGCCTCGTTTCACTGAAATCACATGACCTGATACGCGTCCCGAATCACAGGTTCGAAACATGAATCGCAAAGGTTTCGAAGCTTCACGAAGAGTTTCAAAATCTCCCATCACTAGTAATTGCCTTTAGAAAAGAAAGAAATTCAAGTTTTTTGCCAATTCAATGCCAAAAAGAAAAAAATTGAGGAGGAAAATATTTCCCCTTAATGTAAATGTTAATTTCTGACTCTAGCTGGACAACAACAAACCGCCTCTACTGTGATCGGCTCTTTCCTGACGGGTTGAGAGAAAAGCAACAGGAATCTTACATGGATAAGAAAAGGCCTTTGAGTTTTCCTTCAACGGCATTCAGGAGTTTTTTACTGGTGTCCTCGCCGTGCTTCGTCTTAGACTTCTTCTTCTTCTTCTTCTTCTTGGGTTCTTTCTGTTTAGTGTCTGTGACAGGATTGTTCAAAAAAACACACAGATCAGGCTCAGTACAATATTATAGACATCATTTAAGGTATTAATCATGCATAAATAGGGTTGATTTGAGCGATTCCGATTCTGCTTATCGATACCCAGTTTCCATTACAGGAAGAAAAAAAAAAAAGTATTTTTGCAAATATTTTGTTGTAGCTGGATACAATATATGGAAGCTTGTTTCCGCCACTGAATAATAAATAAATAATAATAATTGTGACTTTTTATCTCACAATTCTGACATTTTTTCTCACAATTGCGAGATATCAAGTCAGAATTGTGAGATATAAACTCGCAATTATGTGTTATAAAGTCAGAATTGTGTGATATAAAGTCGCAATTGCGAGCAGTGAGTGATTTTCTCTTCATCTTTTTGATCAACATTAACGACACAGACGGCAGCAGGTTTATTAGGCTGCTGTCACTTTAAGACTGAATGCACGGATCTAATATACTGACACACATCTGATTTGTTTCCCAACTTTTTATGTTCACTTGCGAGGACATTTTGACAATTTTGAGTGTATTTGTTTGTTCAAGCGCAAAAGAGAACTCAATTCAGTATTCACACACTATACGAGAAAAAATGTGATTGAATTGCTTAGAATCACATTAAAATGTGAACACAGGAATCGATAAGCAGAATCGAGATTTCAATTTTATAATAAGTGTCTGATTTCAATGGAAGTTTGTTTCCGCCACAGAATAAAAAATAAAAAAGGTAATTGCGACTTTTTATTTCACAAATCTGACTTTTTTTCTTACAACTGCGAGTTTACGTCTCGCAATTTAAACTTTTTATCTCAGAATTTCGATATAAAGTCGCAATTGCGAGTAATAAAGTAAAAAATGTGAGATTTTAACTCGCAATTCTGAGGAAAAAAGTCAAAATTGTAATTCTGAGATTGTGAGATAAAAAAAGTCGCAATTATCTTTTAAAATGTTTTATTCTGTGCCGGAAACAAGTTTCCGTATCCGATTCCAGAGTAAAGGATCGATTTTCGATTCCCAACACCAAATATAAACCAGTTTTTCAACACACCTATTTCTGAGGATTTTTTCTTGCGGAAGCGAAGGAAGCGACTCTTCTTCTTTCCCTCCTCCTTCGCGGTCTCGAGTGTTTCAGTGTGTGTGTCGGGGTCCGGGTCGAGTGTTTCTGTGGTGTGTGTGTGTGTCTCGGGGTCGGGGTCGAGTGTTTCTGTGGTGTGTGTGTGTGTGTCGGGGTCCGGGGCGGTGTGTATCTCAGCATCGGCCGGTGATTCTGCGGACGGTGTCATTGACATAACCTCAGTGTCGGGCTCCTCTTCATCCGAGAGCTGGAAGACTTTCTCATCTCGTTCATTCTTGCTCTTGCTCTTCTCTTCCAGAGGGCCCTCTTGGTCCCAGAGACCATAACGCTGAGAGACGCAAAGACAAAAATGGGAAACTTTACAATAAGGTTCATTAGTTAACTACCTAAAGCCCCGTTCACACATGATCCCATTCATTTGACTGGAGCGCTGGTGACTTCCGGCAACACGAGCGACGGTGACCGTTGGCGACAGAATGTGGCCGTGGCAAGCGACGCGAGATGCGACAAAAGTTCAGAAATAGAGAGCCTAAGCCCCTCCCCTTCCAGTGGACCACCATGGGACCTTATTTCGGAAAAATATTGTATGGTGGTCAATGGCGAGAGACAACAAATATTTTGATCTCGTTTGAATTGTGCCCTGATTTACACATATGATGTTTGTCAATTTAAAAGATACATTTTAAAGTCAAGAAAGTCGCAGCTTGATGTAAAACTGTTGAGGTATAAGACTGTGAAAATACGTAATTACAAAGACTACAAACCCAAAAGGCGCACATGTGACGTCATACCTTTTCTCTCAATGAATGAAGCTAACTTTACTGAAGCTAACGTCTGACATTTTGTCTATAGTCTTACGTTATAATCGTAACGTTACGCCGTCATGCTTGAGTGTTTTGTACCAGACTGCACACATACGAGCAACGGTGACGTACATAGTGCGAGACGAGAGATGTAGTTCATTGAGCGATTTTCACATCAAACTAAATGTTGCTCTTCTGTTTTATGACAAACTGCGACTTTCTTGACTTTCATAATTATCTTTTAAATTGACAAACATCATATGTGTAGTTCAGGGCACAGTTCAGACGGAATAAAAAATAAGTTGTCTCTCGCCATTGACTACCATACATATTTTTTCTGAAATAAGGTCCCATGAGCCGGAAGCGGAGGGGAGGGACTTAGGCTCTCTATTTAAACTTTATGCAAATGAGAAGCGATTTTCGCGAGCGACAACCAATAGGAAAGAAGACTTTCAGTGGAGCTCTCGTCACCGTCTCGAGTGCAGGCGAGAAGAGTTCGAGGGCAATTTCACTGTTTTATATGGTTTGACTGTAAACACACACATGGATATAATAAAATGATCAGATGCATGGAAAAGAGTTTCATTCACACATTTATAGTTCGAGTGTTGTAATTTTATGATGCGAGTTTGGCACTGCTGCAGTTCATTTGACAGTTTCCCCTGCATTATTGCATAAAATGTATTATTTGTCAAATTCGAATGACGTTTTAGTAATTTATGACAGTATGAGTGAGTTTAATTTGTTGATTGAAACTTGCCGGCCCAGAAAGTTAGTAAAGACATCGTTAAAATAGTCAAAGTGGCTCAAACTTAAGTTTATCAAGCGACGAGAATACTTTTTTCGCAAATAAAACGACTTTATTCAACGTAGGTAAACGACGTGAGCGTTTGGCTAGTTTAGCAGGCGAGTGTGAATACCTGGAGAAGTGAGCGGTGAAAGAAGAGCGCCAGAAGCTGAAGCAGATCATAACGGATGTAGTTGTCGGTTTTCTCCAGGCCGAGGATCCGTGGAGGGAAGAAGGGCTTGTCCTCGTTCAGCTTCAGCTCATACTCACTGTTCCACGGGAAGAAGCCGAACTGAAACAGGTATTTGACCACCACCATGACCTGTGGGAAACACATCAGGCCACACACACACTTCAGTTATCAGGGCTGCACAATATATAGAAATTATCAAAATATCGCAAATGTATATCTCGTAATATGCGTATCGCAACGGCTTGAGCAAAAGACGAAGAGAAAATCACTCGCTGCTCTCGGCTGAATCACTTTTGTAGCTTTAATAAGAATCAGGATATATTTAATTCATACAGTGAAAACTAAGCCGTGTTTTATTTTTACATTTGATTATTGAGTTTGTGTTAAATAACCCTAATGTAGGATAACCTGACCCCCTGAACCCCGAGGTTTACACTGATGTTAAATAACCCTAATGTAGGATAACCTGACCCCCTGAACCCCGAGGTTTACACTGATGTTAAATAACCCTAATGTAGGATAACCTGAACCCCTGACCCCCGAGGTTTACACTGATGTTAAATAACCCTAATGTAGGATAACCTGAACCCCTGACCCCCGAGGTTTACACTGATGTTAAATAACCCTAATGTAGGATAACCTGAACCCCTGAAGCCCGAGGTTTACACTGATGTTAAATAACCCTAATGTAGGATAACCTGAACCCCTGACCCCCGAGGTTTACACTGATGTAAAATAACCCTAATGTAGGATAACCTGACCCCCTGACCCCCGAGGTTTACACTGATGTTAAATAACCCTAATGTAGGATAACCTGAACCCCTGACCCCCGAGGTTTACACTGATGTTAAATAACCCTAATGTAGGATAACCTGAACCCCTGACCCCCGAGGTTTACACTGATGTTAAATAACCCTAATGTAGGATAACCTGACCCCCTGACCCCCGAGGTTTACACTGATGTTAAATAACCCTAATGTAGGATAACCTGAACCCCTGAACCCCGAGGTTTACACTGATGTTAAATAACCCTAATGTAGGATAACCTGCCCCCCTGACCCCCGAGGTTTACACTGATGTTAAATAACCCTAATGTAGGATAACCTGAACCCCTGACCCCCGAGGTTTACACTGATGTTAAATAACCCTAATGTAGGATAACCTGAACCCCTGACCCCCGAGGTTTACACTGATGTAAAATAACCCTAATGTAGGATAACCTGACCCCCTGACCCCCGAGGTTTACACTGATGTTAAATAACCCTAATGTAGGATAACCTGAACCCCTGACCCCCGAGGTTTACACTGATGTTAAATAACCCTAATGTAGGATAACCTGAACCCCTGACCCCCGAGGTTTACACTGATGTTAAATAACCCTAATGTAGGATAACCTGAACCCCTGAACCCCGAGGTTTAAACTGATGTTAAATAACCCTAATGTAGGATAACCTGAACCCCTGACCCCCGAGGTTTACACTGTTGTTAAATAACCCTAATGTAGGATAACCTGAACCCCTGACCCCGAGGTTTACACTGATGTTAAATAACCCTAATGTAGGATAACCTGAACCCCTGACCCCCGAGGTTTAAACTGATGTTAAATAACCCTAATGTAGGATAACCTGAACCCCTGACCCCCGAGGTTTACACTGTTGTTAAATAACCCTAATGTAGGATAACCTGAACCCCTGACCCCGAGGTTTACACTGATGTTAAATAACCCTAATGTAGGATAACCTGAACCCCTGAACCCCGAGGTTTACACTGATGTTAAATAACCCTAATGTAGGATAACATGACCCCCTGACCCCCGAGGTTTACACTGATGTTAAATAACCCTAATGTAGGATAACCTGAACCCCTGACCCCCGAGGTTTACACTGATGTTAAATAACCCTAATGTAGGATAACCTGAACCCCTGAACCCCGAGGTTTAAACTGATGTTAAATAACCCTAATGTAGGATAACATGACCCCCTGACCCCCGAGGTTTACACTGATGTTAAATAACCCTAATGTAGGATAACCTGAACCCCTGACCCCCGAGGTTTACACTGATGTTAAATAACCCTAATGTAGGATAACCTGAACCCCTGAACCCCGAGGTTTACACTGATGTTAAAATAACACTTCTTATATACAGTAAAACACTGATGTTCACTGGCAGAAGCTGGAGGGGTGTTTTCTCGTCACTAAAAGAATGTGAAACACGTGTGTAGGTTATATCATGTTAAATATATTTTAAAGATAATTTAAGTTTATTTTACACACTTTAAGCATTACCGTATCGCATATCGAATATCGCATTATTTAATGAGTTATCGCATTTTTCTTCAATATCGTCCAAATGCAATCGTTTAATATGCAAAGTTTCAAAGCTTTCATAAAAGTGGCCGTTTTAGGACGACATGTTGACTCTATAAAGCCTGCGGTATCATATTTAATGCACACTTCTAATGCCTCTACATGATAAACATGATCAAAACTATCTCGGTTTAGACATTTTTAGCCAGTAAAAGTCTTTTAGTATACAGTGACTGTACAAACGTCCTCCTTCAGCTCGCGCTTCACGTGTCTTTCAGCTTTGAAATCTTTAGCTTTTATATTGTTAGTAATATTTCAAGATCAAGCATCAACTCAGGTTTACTTGATTATCTATATATTATTTTCATTGAGTCTCAAATATGATCATCAGGTTTTTGAGGAAGGTTTATTTATCTCTCAATCATTGTATTGCATTGCATTTTATGTTTTGATCATAAAACTAAGCATTTAAATATCATCTTACTAAGACATATTATTGGCAGATATTGAGTGATGTCTGATTTTTATATGAATTTTATGTCAGTATCTGCTATACTCTTATAAAAATCTCATTGGTTTACATTACAAGAATCAGAATTTCATCTTGCTTTGTGTCCATATAAATATCAGCATAGATAACAAGCACGTTCTAAATATTCGATTAGAACTACAAACACGAACACACAATGTTAAAAAACTACAAACATGGCGGATCTATGAATCCGACGGTTAAATAGAGAGGTTTAGATAGAGAAAGATTAATAATCAGTATCTAACCTGACGAAAAGATATTTATTCAATGCTATCCACGTTATATTTAATCAGCAACAGCATCGTGAACTTTTATAAAGATACATTTTAAACATTACATTAAAGACTATGATGATGTAGTTTGTCACACTCAAAATCACTGCACCAAATTGCATCCAATATGTCTGACAATATGGACAGTCAACAAAAAAACATGTATGCTAACTTTTTTTTTAGAAATAAAATAAAATGTTGATAATAAAATGTATAAACTAAACAAAAAAATTAATATTAAAAAATAAATTAAGTATTAAATACAAATCAAAATATTAGAATAAAAAAAAATCTCAAAATGTAAATAAGGGTAAACAAATAATATCAATTAAAAAAAAAAAAGAAAAGAAAAAGATTTGGTCTAAAGGTTCAATGAACTGTCTTTTAAAAGAAGTTTTCTTTTAAAAAAGTAGTTAAAATGGTGTTTTCGATATACTGTATAACATTAAATGTAAGAAAGCATTATATATATATATATATATATATATATATATATATATATATATATATATATATATATATACAGTGAGGAAAATAAGTATTTGAACACCCTGCTATTTTGCAAGTTCTCCCACTTAGAAATCATGGAGGGGTCTGAAATTGTCATCGTATGTGCATGTCCACTGTGAGAGACATAATCTAAAAAAAAAAATCCAGAAATCACAATGTATGATTTTTTAACTATTTATTTGTATGATACAGCTGCAAATAAGTATTTGAACACCTGAGAAAATCAATGTTAATATTTGGTACAGTAGCCTTTGTTTGCAATTACAGAGGTCAAACGTTTCCTGTAGTTTTTCAGCAGGTTTGCACACACTGCAGGAGGGATTTTGGCCCACTCCTCCACACAGATCTTCTCTAGATCAGTCAGGTTTCTGGGCTGTCGCTGAGAAACACAGAGTTTGAGCTCCCTCCAAAGATTCTCTATTGGGTTTAGGTCTGGAGACTGGCTAGGCCACGCCAGAACCTTGATATGCTTCTTACAGAGCCACTCCTTGGTTATCCTGGCTGTGTGCTTCGGGTCATTGTCATGTTGGAAGACCCAGCCTCGACCCATCTTCAATGCTCTAACTGAGGGAAGGAGGTTGTTCCCCAAAATCTCGCAATACATGGCCCTGGTCATCCTCTCCTTAATACAGTGCAGTCGCCCTGTCCCATGTGCAGAAAAACACCCCCAAAGCATGATGCTACCACCCCCATGCTTCACAGTAGGGATGGTGTTCTTGGGATGGTACTCATCATTCTTCTTCCTCCAAACACGTTTTGTGGAATTATGACCAAAAACTTCTATTTTGGTCTCATCTGACCACATGACTTTCTCCCATGACTCCTCTGGATCATCCAAATGGTCATTGGCAAACTTAAGACAGGCCTTGACATGTGCTGGTTTAAGCAGGGGAAACTTCCGTGTCATGCATGATTTCAAACCATGACGTCTTAGTGTATTACCAACAGTAACCTTGGAAACGGTGGTCCCAGCTCTTTTCAGGTCATTGACCAGCTCCTCCCGTGTAGTTCTGGGCTGATTTCTCACCTTTCTTAGGATCATTGAGACCCCACGAGGTGAGATCTTGCATGGAGCCCCAGTCCGAGGGAGATTGACAGTCATGTTTATCTTCTTCCATTTTCTAATGATTGCTCCAACAGTGGACCTTTTTTCACCAAGCTGCTTGGCAATTTCCCCGTAGCCCTTTCCAGCCTTGTGGAGGTGTACAATTTTGTCTCTAGTGTCTTTGGACAGCTCTTTGGTCTTGGCCATGTTAGTAGTTGGATTCTTACTGATTGTATGGGGTGGACAGGTGTCTTTATGCAGCTAACGACCTCAAACAGATGCATCTAATTTAGGATAATAAATGGAGTGGAGGTGGACATTTTAAAGGCAGACTAACAGGTCTTTGAGGGTCAGAATTCTAGCTGATAGACAGGTGTTCAAATACTTATTTGCAGCTGTATCATACAAATAAATAGTTAAAAAATCATATATTGTGATTTCTGGATTTTTTTTTTTTAGATTGTCTCTCACAGTGGACATGCACCTGCGATGACAATTTCAGACCCCTCCATGATTTCAAAGTGGGAGAACTTGCAAAATAGCAGGGTGTTCAAATACTTATTTTCCTCACTGTATATATATATATAAAATGTTGACCAAAAGCGAAATATTAAAATAAAAACAAATCTAAACATATTCTAAAAATTTAAATAGGGGATTAAAAAATAAAAATAAAAAAAATTCTAAAACATTAAATCACCAAGTTAACTTTATAAATTTGACAATTTATTTTTTTTTTTAGATTTGGTCTAAAGGTTCAATGAACTGTAAAAGTGTTTACTTTTAGAAAGTAGTTAAAATCATGTTTTCTATATAACATACAATATTTTTTTTTTTTAAAAGCATCAAATATTAGGGGTGTAACAATATATCACGTCACAATATATCGTAATACAAAAATGCAACAATATGTATCGTGGAAAATTCACCCAAAATAAAAAATTGGGAAAAAATTCAAGTTTTCAGAGTTTTAGTGTCAGTACTACATTAAACTATATATATAATGTTGAATATAATGTATAATAATGCAATGAGGGAATATTTGTGGGTCCTGAAAATGCCAAATGTCTTGTTACCAGTATAAAGTGGCCTACATTATATTAAATATATCTAGTCAGTGAAAGAGTGCAAGCATATTCGTCTAAAATAATCCTGTATTTTCAGCTTCAGAATCATGAATATTGTTATTCTGGTGTCCCTATTGTCCTGTCACTGTGCTTTGGGTTTCAGCACCAAGTCCAAGCCTGTTCATTTACACACACAATGTAATACCAAATTTAACATTTTAATCAACAGTACATTTTTTGTTAACCTTTTACCATGTCTTAGAGTATCGCAATAATAAAATGGGAAAAAAGTTATTTTTTTATTACCTGAAGCATTAAATCACCAAGCCAGTTTGTTGTGCAATTAATTAATGCTGTATAAGTAGTGTTCATTCTTAGTTCATGTTAACTAAGGTAGTTAACTAATGAACCTTTTTATGAAGTGTTACCAAAACATTTAATTGAAACAAAAATAATCTAAAAATGTAAAAATAAAAATAAAATAAAATAAAAAGGGGAAAAGTTTTTTGTTTGTTTTTCTATCCGGAAAAAAAAAAAAAAAAAAAAAAAAAAATTTATGTAAGTATACTACTTATACTGGCTTGGCATTAAATCACCAAGCCAGTTTTAGAAATGCTGTGCGTGTTCTCCCCACCTCAGTGTAGACGATGGCCGTCATCCAGAACCTCTTGGAAGGTCGTGGCACCGACAGCATTGCCCACAGGAACACCAGAACCGGCAGAACCAGCGACACGACCGAGGCCGTCACCAGGTTATTGAGCACGATAATGAAATAACACACCAGCTCGGAGTGAGCCGCCAGAACATTATAGAGCGCAAACACCAGCTTCAGCAGTCGGTTCTGAGTCGAGTAAAACTCACGAGACTGTATCAACTCCTCAACACTGAAGGGCCTGAAGCAGAGAATACAGAGACAAGACATTAGTCATTATACATGAAGGAAATTAAGCCTATTTAGTACCTTTTAAAGGTGCACTGTGTAATTTTTAGCGGCATCTAGTGGTGAGGTTGTGAATTGCACCTAACAGAAGTTATGGTGGCGACAGGAAGTGATGTCATCGTCTGAGACAGCAGAGAGTTGTCAGTTAAACAATGAGGTTTCTTTACAGAGATAAAATAGATTTAGACTCCCCTGTGTAAATCAAATAGATATAGAAATTCTTTCATACCGGCGGCAATTAAGTTTTTAAATGATTTTTTGTAATTCAAGGTAATTGATGTGTTGTGTTGTGTTGTGTTGTTAATATGTGTATGTGTATACTACTGTTCCTATTGCTGTCTACACAAAGAATTGCCTTTAAGGACAACAAAGTTTAACTAAAATAAGAAATTATGTTTACTTAATTATTCAGTAAAACGATGTTATTGTGAATATTATTGTTACTTGTTCATCATTGTGTCAGTGTTTTATTCGCTGACTTTAGCTGAAGCTTCTTATCATGAAGAACAACATAGTGATGAAATGCTTTTGTCCGTTCAGGGCCACCATAGAAACATGTGGATGTAAGCATGTGGATGTAAGCTTCATTATATAAGGTCTTTATACACCACTGAAAACAGAGTTATGTTTATGATATTGCATTTCTGTCAACAGATCCTCCTAAATATTACACAATGCACCTTTAACACCATTAATACACATTTTCTCCCAAATTCTCATTTATGTAATATAACAAAATAATTTAATTATTTATGCATCACGGTTGCTCTGCTAATGCTGAATTTATACATTTATTTAAGCAATTCAAAGACAACAGAGTATACCAAACTGAGTTCACGTGATCCACTTTGGACATTTTACTAACTACAAGTAACTTTGCAACTACATGTCAACTAGCATTCATTATAGTATTAGTAGACTGTCAGGTTAGGGTTCCGGTTAGTAGAAAAAGTTGACAAGTAGTTGCAGTTACTTGTAGTTAGTAGGATGTCTAAAGTGGATCATCAAAATATAGTGTTATCAGATATTAAGCACAGTTTACTAATACTCTAATGACTGCTAGTTGACATGTAGTTGCAAAGTTATTTGTAGTTAGTAGGATGTCTAAAGTGGATCGTCAAAATATAGTGTTATCAGATATTAAGCAGTTTACTAATACTCTAATGACTGCTAGTTGACATGTAGTTGCAAAGTTACTTGTAGTTAGTAGGATGTCTAAAGTGGATCATCAAAATAAAGTGTTAGCAGATATTAAGCACAGTCTACTAATACTCTAATGACTGCTAGTTGACATGTAGTTGCAAAGTTACTTGTAGTTAGTAGGATGTCTAAAGTGGATCATCAAAATAAAGTGTTAGCAGATATTAAGCACAGTTTACTAATACTCTAATGACTGCTATTTGACATGTAGTTGCAAAGTTATTTGTAGTTAGTAGGATGTCTAAAGTGGATCGTCAAAATATAGTGTTATCAGATATTAAGCAGTTTACTAATACTCTAATGACTGCTAGTTGACATGTAGTTGCAAAGTTACTTGTAGTTAGTAGGATGTCTAAAGTGGATCATCAAAATAAAGTGTTAGCAGATATTAAGCACAGTCTACTAATACTCTAATGACTGCTAGTTGACATGTAGTTGCAAAGTTACTTGTAGTTAGTAGGATGTCTAATGTGGATCGTCAAAATAAAGTGTTAGCAGATATTAAGCACAGTTTACTAATACTCTAATGACTGGTAGTTGACATGTAGTTGCAAAGTTACTTGTAGTTAGTAGGATGTCTAATGTGGATCGTCAAAATAAAGTGTTAGCAGATATTAAGCACAGTCTACTAATACTCTAATGACTGATAGTTGACATGTAGTTGCAAAGTTACTTGTAGTTAGTAGGATGTCTAAAGTGGATCGTCAAAATAAAGTGTTACCAGATATTAAGCACAGTCTACTAATACTCTAATGACTGCTAGTTGACATGTAGTTGCAAAGTTACTTGTAGTTAGTAGGATGTCTAAAGTGGATCATCAAAATAAAGTGTTAGCTCAAACTGCTATACAATGAAAATAAGCTAATTAAGAAGACATAGTCATAAAACAGACTTTCTTCAAAATATAATTTCTAACTGATCCAGACATGTTTTCATGAGATTAATCCTTTAATAAATGCAGAGGATCGTACAGTAATGTCCTATATCACCTGTCGGAGAGCAGTTCGCTGGCGGTTCTGGAGCGTCGAGGGTGTTGGCTGTAAAACGGTTCTGTATCGAGATCAAGTGTGAGTTCAGAAGACAGAGTCGTGCTGCTAAAGTCACGGGCCTTCGCGAAACCACCCAGTGTCTCCAACTCAACCACGCTGCAAAGACATGGGACATTTGGTCATAAATGACAGAAAAATATAGGCATTTTGTGAGTTGTTGCTTAAAACAAGCAAAATTATCTGTCAAAGGGATAAGAAAAAAATCTTGTTTCCGTTTGAATTAAGATTATTTTTCTTACTCAATTGGCAGATAATTTAGCTTTTTTTAAGCAACAACTCACTAAATTTTGATTTATTTCCCAAGAGAACAAGACTTAATATGGCCTTTTACTACTTAAATGCATCTTGACTTAAGAATTTTTAGATATTTGGACTGGAAACAAGACAAAAATACTAAGTAAGAAAAGCATTTTTTGCAGTGTCCGAACCCTGCATAAAAGCAGGAACCGGTCAGACTCACTTGGCGTTGCTGCTGAAGCGAGCGTTGTCTGTGTCGGTCTCATCGAGACAGGTCTCGAGAGTGAGATTCTCACTGTCCTGGGAGAGCTGGTCCTCCGTGGGCTCTCGGGAGAGTGTCTGTGGACGGTAAACTTCATGAGAACAATGGCAACGACAGGTCAGGTGTGTTTGGGTGAGTGAACACTGCTCTCGTGCAAATGACCGGCCAGAACACATTAAACATTTTCTGTTTGTTTTCAGTTAAAACGGTGTCGTGTATGCGACCCTAATTAAATATCTACCCAGCAAGCAATAGAATTAAAATGAACACTCGCCAAATGCGGGTATAAATCAACTGTGGCGAGCAACGCTGTCAAATCACGAGACAATTTGGCGTTACTTATTATGTTTACCCACTTTGCTGGGGAAGTTTGTGTAAGATAATTCTGGTCAGATTTAGCACAAATACTGATCATCATGATATATTAAATACAGCGTATTGTGCAGAATCTGCTCAGATCTGGCTTACTCGAACACACACGTCACTACGCAACAAATAACGGCGCTTGTTCATTTGCATTAACGCAATAGCGAAGATTAAAAAGCATTTGGTGAACAGAAAGACTGTTATTTTCCAACATCCCACATTGTTTTGATGTTCTTTGTACTGTATTGATCTGTCCTCCTAAAACACGTTTTTGGTGAAAAGGACGAGGATGAAAGAGGAATGGAGGAGATGCTGGATGACGGGATTTGTTTGAAAAAGAAATTAATGTATGAAATCCAAATTTTACAATACATACAGATGTGACGTAGTTAATCTTGGTTATTTATTTATTTTTGGCTAGCAGAAGTTCTGAATGGCCGGTAACTTAAATATTTAGTAGCCAAATTGGCCGGTGAGTGAAAAAGTTAATTTCAAACCCTGCTAACTATAGACCCGATATAGTCCGGCTGTGAGTAACACACTTCTAGCCAAAATAACCTTGAATTTGTTACATACCAAAATGACTTGGAGGATGTATGATATTCCATCATGTAAGCAAAGTCAACAGTGATTACAAGGTGTTTGGTTTCATTTCTTCACTCATTTCTTTATCTAATTGATGACTAGTCTATTCTTGAGCTCTGGTTTAGACGTCTATTAAATTTCCAATTTTGCCTTGTTTTAGCCTAGACTTCTGAGCTGTGTTTGGACGCCTATTAGACGTCTTTTAAACACAAAATTGCTTGCTGGGTAATGATCTTTACAACAGAAGTGAAACTAACTTTAGCTGGACAATAACTTTATTCTAGATCTGTTGTAAAGCCAAAACAATCTCTGTTACTGTAATTTCCTATCATCACTGTAAAGCTGCTTTGAAACGATCTGTATTGTTAAAAGCGCTGTATAAATGAAGGTGATTGCCCCACCTGGCGGATGTTGTGGATGAAGAGGTAGCGCTCCTCACAGAGGACCATCGAAGTGTCTACATACTGTTTGGTGAGCATGTTGAGCCACAAGGTGAATCCGTCCACCATTGCTAGGAAAAGCACCCAAAGGAACCTCAGTATGTCCAGAATCCTCTGCACTACATCACTGCCAGTGCCCTGAGATACTGTAAAATCAGAAAGATGCACGAGGATGTTGTGAAATTCAGCTTGTTTTCAGTTGCTTGTGGTTAGGCGGTGATAAATCTCCATTTTAAAAGGATTAGTTCACTTCTGTATTAAAATTTCCTGATAATTTACTAATGTCATCCAAGATGTCCATGTCTTTTTCTCTTCAGCTGCAAAGAAATGAAGGTTTTTGAGGAAAACATTCCAGGATTTTTCTCCATATAGTGACTTCAATGGGGTCCAACGTGTTGAAGGTCCAAATGTGAGTTTCAGTGCAGCTTCAAAGTCTCGACACGATCCAGCCGAGGAATAAGAGTCTTATCTAGACAAACCAGCGGCCATTTTATAAAAAAAAAAAAAAACATTTACCGGTATATACTTTTTACCCACTTTTTTATCACCATTTTTTATTTCTTTTCGACTGAAAAAAGAAACACATGAACATCTTGGAAGACGTGGGTGTGAGTAAATCATCAGGAAATTAAAATTCTGAAGTGAAGTGAATCCTTTAAGCTCAAATGCGTCATTAAACCGGATGTGTTATTTAGGTCCAATATATGGACAAAAGTATTGGGACACCTGAGCATTACATAAATAATAAATGCATTAAATGGAGTTGGTCTGCCTCTGCAGCTACAACAGCTTCTACTCCTCTGGGAAGGCTTTCCATGAGATTTTGGAGTGTTTCTGTGGGAATTTTTGCCCATTAATCCAGAAGAGGGTTTGGGTGGTCAGGCACTGGTGCTGGACGACCAAGACCTGGTTCGCAATCTTCGTTCCAGTTCATCTCAAAGGTGTTGAGATCAGGGCCAGTCTGGTTCTTCCACACCAAACTCATCCAGCCGTGTCTTTATGGACCTTTCTTTGTGCACTGGGACACAGGCATGCTGGGATAGAAAAGGGTCTTCACCAAAATTGTTCCCACAAATTCGGAAGCAGAGCATTGTCTTGGTGTGCTGAAGCATTAAGATTCCCCTTCACTGGAAGTAAAGGGCCCAACCCCTGACAAACAGCCCCACACCATCATCCCTCCTCCACCAAACTTTACAGTCGGGCCGGAAACGTTCTCCTGGGATCCGCCAAACCCACAGAGCATCCGAAACTGCATACTGTCAGAGTAGGAACTACATCTGAGTTTGAACTTTGAAACCGTAAAAAAAAACGTGTTCTATGAATTAAATTACGACTAATGCTAAATCTGCCATGTTGTTACTGTCACGTGATCTACCAGCGTCAGTCGCGTTGCTTCACTGCCACTCATAAAGCCTCTCCCGATGCCTCATGGGATAGCAAAGAGTCCATCGGATGCACACTTCAGAATCTCACTGGAAATATTAGGTCATCCGGGTACTTTTCGGCTTCTTCTTTTCAAATACACATGTATTCAAATACAACAAGTATTCGATTTCGGACGCAGTGCATCAGACTGCCAGACGGAGAAGCGTGATTCGTCAGAACAGAACAGGTTTCCACTGCTCTAGAGTCCGGTGGCGCTTGGCACTGTACTTGTTGATGTGAGGAAACCCACTCCACGAAGCTCCCGCCGCACAGTTTCTGTGCTGATATCAATGCCAGTGGAAGTTTGGAACGCTTTAGCATTGGAATCAGCAGAGCGTTGGCGACTTCTACGCGCATCAGCACTCGTGACCAGAGTTATTCCAGTTCTTGGCTGTTGTTCATAAATGCTTCCACTTTCCAATAATAGCTGAGCGTGGAATATCTAGCAGGGATGAAATTGCTTACTTACCCACATCTTCTCCTTCCTCTTGCATTTCTTCCACTTCCTGGGAATTCCCAACATCAAAAACCGCTCCATCCTCCTCAGCATCACCTGATGAAACAAACATCTCAATATACCACTGTAATTAGATCAAATGTGGAAATGGTTGATTTGTCTACTTGTAAACCCAGAAAGCAACAAAGTGTCGCCCAGACCTGGCCCACATCCGGCCCGTGTGGAATCCGTGTGTACCGGACATAGACTGTAAAATAGATGGACGACACCCCTTCACTTTCTTCCATTGGCGATCGAGACTCTGGGTTTATGAGCTATACTGGGACCAGCCACCGGGGGGCGATCGAGACTCTGGGTTTATGAGCTATACTGGGACCAGCCACCGGGGGTGATCGAGACTCTGGGTTTATGAGCTATACTGGGACCAGCCACCGGGGGGCGATCGAGACTCTGGGTTTATGAGCTATACTGGGACCAGCCACCGGGGGTGATCGAGACTCTGGGTTTATGAGCTATACTGGGACCAGCCACCGGGGGGCGATCGAGACTCTGGGTTTATGAGCTATACTGGGACCAGCCACCGGGGGGCGATCGAGACTCTGGGTTTATGAGCTATACTGGGACCAGCCACCGGGGGGCGATCGAGACTCTGGGTTTATGAGCTATACTGGGACCAGCCACCGGGGGGTGATCGAGACTGGGTTTATGAGCTATACTGGGACCATCCACCGGGGGGCGATCGAGACTCTGGGTTTATGAGCTTATACAGGGACCATCCACCGGGGGTGATCGAGACTGGGTTTATGAGCTATACTGGGACCAGCCACCGGGGGGCGATCGAGACTCTGGGTTTATGAGCTTATACAGGGACCATCCACCGGGGGGTGATCGAGACTGGGTTTATGAGCTATACTGGGACCATCCACCGGGGGGTGATCGAGACTGGGTTTATGAGCTATACTGGGACCAGCCACCGGGGGGCGATCGAGACTCTGGGTTTATGAGCTATACTGGGACCAGCCACCGGGGGGTGATCAAGACTCTGTGTTTATGAGCTATACTGGGACCATCCACCGGGGGGCGATCGAGACTGGGTTTATGAGCTATACTGGGACCATCCACCGGGGGGCGATCGAGACTGGGTTTATGAGCTATACTGGGACCATCCACCGGGGGGTGATCGAGACTGGGTTTATGAGCTATACTGGGACCAGCCACCGGGGGGCGATCGAGACTCTGGGTTTATGAGCTATACTGGGACCAGCCACCGGGGGGCGATCGAGACTCTGGGACACTTGGCTTCACTTTTCAGGACTTGTGCGGCACGCTTGGTACCGGATGTGGGCCGGATCTGGGCCGACACTATGTTGTTGTCTGGGAAATATATCGCTGTATGTTTCATATGTCTGCGTTTAACCTGAAGCCTGAGAGGTTTGTTGTTTCTTTGCTTCGGCTCTCTGCTCTCTCTGCCTCTGCTGACGCTCTTTCAGCGCTTCTTTTGCACTGGTGACCCAAGCATTGTACGCCAGCTGTGGGAAACATTTAACACACACACACACACACACTTAACACACATATCCCTGCAACAACCGCCTTACCAAACATACAACAGAGAGCAAACTTAATACAAGCGCGTTTCACCTGAAAGGCCGTTTGTTTGCGAGGTTTCTGTTCCTCCTGAAAGGATTCATCTTCCTCTCCGCTGTCAGACTCAAACATGTAATATTCCCCAGAATGCAACACTAAAGCAAAGACAATCACCAATATTTAAACTCCTGCAGCATTTTTGCTTCCCTGAAAACATGTTCATTTTATTAAGCTTGACATATACCAGTCGCATGATCCATCCAGGGATACTCCCATCGTTTGGACTTTGACAACTGTCTCTCTTTCTTCTTTTCCTTGCCGTCTATGAGGTGAAACACACACACACACACACACACATATATATTAGGGATGTATGGCTGATGCAGTGGCATTCTCATTTCCTGGCTACAGATTTCATGCATCACATCACATCACTTATTCATTCTTATTTTAAACCACAGCTGATCAGTGTTGTATTAGTTTAAATGTTAATGCATCAGTACCTGCGGGCTGCTCCTCTACATCAGAAGTTTTGCGTCCTTCCTTGTACTTCTGCTGTTTTTCACGTATGCGATTCATCCTGAGGAAACATGAAGATTGAATATATATAGAGTGACTAGAGCTCGATAAAGTTACGGAAGCTTGTGTCCAACATGGAATAAAAAAAATAAAAATAAAAAGTAATTGCAACTTTCAATTTGGACTTTATTTCTCACAAATTTGTGCATATGCAAATTATGAACTCAAAATTGTGAGAGATCAAATCAGAATTGTGATTTATATCTCGTTATTGTGACTTTTTTTTTTTATTGCGAGTTTATATCTCATAATTGTGACTTTTCCTCAGAATTGTAAGTTTATATCTCGTTATTGTGACTTTTCCTCAGAATTGCGAGTTTATATCTTATAATTGTGACTTTTCCTCATAATTGTGTTTATATCTCAAAATTGTGACTTTTTTCTCAGAATTGCGAGTTTATATCTCGTTATTGTGACTTTTTTCTCAGAATTGCGAAGTTTGTATCTCATAATTGTGGGGGAATTCTGAGGGAAAAAAGTCAGAAAAGTTGCAATTACCTTTCTTTTTTTTTACTCTGTGGCAAAAATAAGCTTTCATATGTAGGACATTCTTTTTTTATTCATTCATTTTTATTATGGCAAATAAAAGGGCAAAGTGTTCACTCACGATTCCTTCAGCTGTTGAATTGACTTCTTCTCTGCCTGCTGATGGAAATGCATGTTCTTTATAATGCTGGCGCGGAAAAGCTCGAAACCCCTTAATGCACAGACACAGAAAATAAACTTTATGTTATACACATCCCAACGTATTACCTCAATCACTTACTCACTGTTTCGTTGCATTCCATTCAACTTGAAAAGACCAAATTCTAAACTTCATACTATAAAAAATGTGCAACACAGGCTTCAGGGTGGAAACTTTTGAATTCAATTGGCCTAGATTCATTTATGATGCCTAATGAACACGACAGCCTCCAGGGAGGTGTACATAGTTAATGATAAAGCATTCAAGCTAAAATAAGTACATAAATAAATAATAATAGTAATTGAATGATAACTGAACTTCCATTACTTCAATGAACTCATTGTTTCTGCATTAAATTATAACAATGTTTAAATGAATACCTTTTTCGTTAACTGTGATTTTGTATATGTACATTTCTAAAATACATAAAATTGAATTGAATTGAATGAAACCTGTTCAATATATATATATGCACGGATGGTAAAATCATCTCTGTTAAAAGTCACTCGCTTGCAAAAAAAAAAAAAAAAAATCTATTTTGGTTCTTTATACATCAACTAAGCATCAGACTCAGGGTCATAAGTCAGATATATCCAGCAGGAATGTTTCACATCTAACTCTGAATGGGTCGAATCATTGCATGAAATAACTGTCCTTTCTTTCTTACCGAGAGGCCTGTCGCGCCGAAGCTTGAAGGTCTGAAGTTACATGCACAAAATAAAAGCTGAGGAAGACTCTCCTCTGAAGCAGGAGGAAGAAGAAACAGATACTGTCCCAGATAATGCCGGCCTCTTCCACAGGCAGAGAGCAAGAGCAATCCTTATCACACACTGATTTAGCTGAGGAAGAAACACACACACACACACACACACACACACACACACACAAAACCATTACATTTGACTGTGGGTCTAATATTTTAAATTTGTGGTGCACAAACCCTAGGGAAATGTAGAAAATAAAATATATTTTACAAATATTATAAGCATTGGCTGATAGTAACTGACAGTAACGTATCTGTAATGGAAACGCGGCTGCAGACAAGAAGGGAAAAGTGACTTACGATCATAGTAGCCTTTGACGGTGCACACCAGACTGAAGAGCTGAATGACCCAGCAGAAGTTCTTCTGCATCTCCAGCACAAACACACAGGCCAGGATCTGACACAACACACACAACTCTGCTCTTAGTAGTTGTTAATACACTCTAAAAAATGCTGGGTTGTTTAAACCCAACTTTGGGTCAAATATGGGTGGTTGCTATGCTGTTGCTAGGGTACGCCGGGTGGTTGCCAGGGTGTTGCTATGTGGTTGCTAAGAAAAAAGAAAGAAAGATTAGTTAGAAAGAAAGAAAAGTTAGAAAGAAAGATTAGTTAGAAAGAAAGAAAGATTAGTTAGAAAGAAAGAAAGAAAGATTAGTTAGAAAGAAAGAAAGAAAGAAAAGTTAGAAAAATGGGAAATAAAGATTAGTTAGAAAGAAAGAAAGATAGAATAGTTAGAAAGAAAAAAGAAAGAAAGAAAGATTAGTTAGAAAGAAAGAAAGAAAGAAAAGTTAGAAAAATGGGAAATAAAGATTAGTTAGAAAGAAAGAAAGATAGATTAGTTAGAAAGAAAAAAGAAAGAAAGAAAGATTAGTTAGAAAGAAAGAAAGAAAGAGATAGATAGATAGATAGATAGATAGATAGATAGATAGATAGATAGATAGATAGATAGATAGATAGATAGTTTATTAGTTTAAAATGAGTCTCAATGGCTTATATATAGTATATAAAATTTATTAATTTATAAATTTTAACCCAACGTTTGGGTTTGTCCATATTTGACCCAAGGTTTGGTTTAAACAAGCCAGCATTCTTCAGGGACACACCGATTCCACTTTTTCCAGAACGAGTCCGATACGATACTTTCAGTTTTGGTACTCGCCGATACTTGGTACCGATATCTGTATTTTCCACTACATTTGTAATTTTTAAATGTATTGGGTTGAGAAACCAAAAGAATATGAATCATATTAGTTGGCTTAATTTGTTCATCAAATATATATTTCCTTCAGTTATTTTCATGCTTAATTAAGCCTGCTAAAATGCATTGTATGAATCCTCGTTTTACCACAGCTATATATGTGTTACTGTATGTGACCCTGGACCACAAAACCAGTCACATGGGTCAATTTTTTTAAATATACATCATCTGAATAAATGAGATTTCCATTGCTGTATGGTTTGTTAGGATATGACAATATTTGGCAGAGATATGACTATTGAAAATCTGGAATCTGAGGGTGCAAAAAAAATCTAAACATTGAGAAAATCTCCTTTAAAGTTGTTCATTTATGTTGGCGATTGTGCTGCATTCACTCACAGAAATAAATGTTTTATATATTTACGGTAGGAAATGTACAAAATATCTTCATGAAACATGATCTTTACTTAATATCCTAATGATTTTTGGCATAAAAGAAAAATTGATAATTCTGACCCGTACATTGTATTACAGTTGGCTGTTGCCACAAATATACCCGTGCGACTCGTGACTGGTTTTGTGATCCAGGGTCACATATGAGTTTAATATTCCACTAATTAGATACATTTACTTCATAGACAGCCTTCTTTTTTATCCCCATTATACTCTCTGTTGTCAGTGCACGCACACACACACACACACACACACACACACACACACACACACACACAGCCTGGTAGCGGAGCATTTTTACGAGTACGAGTACATGAGTATCGGTGAATCCCTAGTATTAATGATATGGACTGACAGATATAATCATAATGCCACATCTAGTATAGACTAATATGATTAGTGGACTAACATAACCTAAGCTCCCTTTCCCAATGCACAGATACTGTGGACAATAGCACTGCACATTTGGGATGTAAGAACACACTGATTCAAATCATACACTCTTTAGTAGAAGAAAGATAAAAAAATACCGTGAATTGAAGACAGTAAAAACACTTTCATTCGAATTTTTTTGTTGGAACTGTTGAATTTCTATATACTATACTGTAAAAAATGAGGATCAATAAGTTATGACAACATATGTTTTTACATTGCTTTAATGCTGCGTTCACACCAAACGCGAATAGAGCGTCTGGCGCGAGTGATTTCAATGTTAACGGTGCGTGTCCACTGGCACGGTGCGAGCGGAGCGGAGCGAGCGTTTTCAATTCATTCCTATGGAAGTCGAGCTTCACGCTCGCGCAGTGCATTTTGGGACTGACAGCGGACCGGAGAAAGCGTTGAGAGCGACCGAGAGCGTCAAAAGGTTGGACAGGTCTCGACTTTATGCAAATATCAAGCGAAAAACGTGGTCGGCAGCCAATAGCTGTGAGGTTCGGGATGTGACGTCTGTTTTGAGAGTTGTCAAATTGTGCCGGAGTTTATGCTGGATTTAGTGCGTAAATCACTTTGTTTACAAATTAGACACTTTGCAGTTGTTATATATATATATATATGTTAAAGATTTTATTTTGGATATGTTCATTGTGATTATATTGGCTGGGTTTATAAAAGTTTATAAAATTGTGAGTGACGGGATAAACTCCCGCCCGGAGTCACTCATTCAAAATGGAGTATAGCAATAGCAATATAGCAGAATATAATATTCAATAACAGTTAACTGAGTATCACTAGAAAGTGAGTATATACTAGTGAGTATCAGAAAGAGCACCAACAGGGGTATCCGTACCACAGTTTGAAAAACACTGATAGTTTTTCAATATTTAATATACTGTATTTAAAATGTAATTTTATGCGAAGACAGATGGACAGGCGCTCTGCAGCTGGGATAGAGCGGCTGTAGTTGGTGTCCTGAAGGGTGATCCTCGCTCCGATGCGGCAACTCTCTCGATGAATGCTCGATCAACATCAGCCATCTTGCAAACAGACAAGCGGATTTTGCCTCAGACGCGCGTCAAATTCGATTCAAACTTTTGATTTTTACGCGTGTCAATTTCGCTCTGGACGCGCGAATGGATTCAACATGTTCAAGCGTCCAACTAGACGTGGTAGACGCGAATTTGACGCGCTATTCCCGTTTGGTGTGAACAATTTTCAACTTTCAAAGTTATTTAAGATTCAACACATTTTTTTAAGTCAGTTTAAGTTGTAATTTAAGTTGAAATGACTTAAACATCAAAGTTGACTGTACTTAAACAGTTAAAGCAGCATATTTTTTTTTACAGTGTAATGAAGATTTTGTCATGAGCCGATTCAGCATCCCTAGTTGTTTAGTTGTATGCGTAGTTAAATGGTGTTCACTCACAGAGAGGATGTTTTTAGAGATGATCACAGCCACATTGTACATGATGAGACAGTCCCACATGACCAGACGTGTGCGTGACGGTTTGATCAGGAGCCGTGTGCCGTAGAGGAGGAAGAAGAAGCAGGCCGTGAGATAACCCAACCCGAACACACTGATCCGGGTCGCTCCGGTCACGAACACCACCGTCAGCACAAACCAGAACATGTACCGGAACACCAGCACCTTCGCCATGTCCAGATACGACCTAGAGAGAGAGAACACCACTAAATGTTATATTTTAATTAGGGCCGTCAAGCAATTACATTTTTTAATCTAATAAAATAACAGGATGTGCCAATTAATTAATCAATCGAATTAATCGCAAATTTATCACACCCGCTAAAAGATCATTTAAAGTCATTATTGTGTAAGATAAGAAAAGCATTGTATAGACATTTCAAAAAGAAGTTTTTAGAAAGAAATATTTAGATTCAACATTGATTTTATTACATATAAACCTTTAAAGTCCCCCTGTGGTGTAAATCCAGCTTTTAATGTTGTTTATGTGTCTATGTGGTGTTTTTAATATGCTTTAAGACAAACCATGTGTAAATTCATAAGTCGACACCATTGCTGAGTATTTCCTCCTTAAAACTGCAGTGAACCAAAGACAGTCTCAAACACACGCTTTGAAATCGCTGGTGTTCCTGACGTCACAAACTACCTTGTAACCAATCAGATCAACGTGTGATCGTCAACCAGTGGATCTCTGAGCTGAGTGAGTGAGTGGAGGCGGGGCTCATTTGCATGTTCATAGAACCGCGCATACTAAATGAGGCGAGGGTGTCGGGTTACATTCAAGATATTATAAGGCATGAAGAACTATTTTTCAAGGAAAAAACACTTAAATATGTCATGTTGGTGATTAAAGATGAGTTTTAAGGGGTAAAATGATTGACTACAGGAGGACTTTAAGGCTACAATGAGACAATAACTTTTTTTCTTCCCAGAAGCTGCATCTGAAGTGGCATTTAGGAATATTTACACAGAATGTTTAATGCAGCTCACAGGTGGCGTGAATATGAATGAAAAATGATTCTCAAAATATGAAACTAAAATCACCAGTAGGTGGCGGCAAGTCACTCTCTTAATGAGTGAGTCGTCATTCACTCAACCAATTCATTCAAACGGCTGATAAATTCAGGAAAGAATCAATTGGCCACTTGAATGAGTCACTGAATCGATGACTCGCTTGATTCGTTAAAACTCTGGATTCACTCAGGAACAAAACAAAGTGACCGTCTTTATGAACGAGTCACTGAATCGATGACTCACTTGATTCATTCAGTAATGAAACGCCGCTGTGTGTCGCTCAGAGACGCACATCAGTTCTGCTGTGGCTTCGTTTAAAAGAAAAAAATAGCAAAAACAGACAATATTGTGTCTAAAAAGTAACGTCTGGTTTATTGAACTATTCTATCAATCAAATCACATTTGCAGTCGTGCTGATATTTGGGGAAAATAGCACTCTTGCTCGTGTGATATTGCTAAACTATCTCATATGATACAAATAAAAGATGAAAACCCATTCAGGGAAATTTGATGCCATCATATCTTGAATTTAAGTGGCATTTGTTGCCCTGCATCATGTTTCGTAACTAAACTGCATGCAATGTAAGATGACGTACAGGTCTGGGCAGCTGTGTTAAAAGTGTGTGTTTTAATGTGTTACATCATCCCCCATAATGAATCACACCAAATGAATACATTGATTCAACAGCCCTAATTTAATGCAAGAAATTCATTAAAACCAATCTATTTCAACGATCATTATCTATAGAACAGCTTCATACTGCTCTCACTGCTGTTCATGAAAGCAATACGCCGTGTTAAAGCTCCTTTTGCACCAGATCCCAGACTAGTAAAGCTGTTTTCATTCCTCATTCATTAGTAATAATGCACCTGCAGTTGATGAAGTTCGGGGCCGGGTTGAAGGGCATTTCCTCCATGGGATCCGGGTTGTCTTTGTTCTCTCCTCCCATGACCATCCACTCTTCCTTTCTCTCATTTTCGAACACCATCCACTGCTGGGACGCACACATCAGGAGAACGAAGTCCGCTGCAACACATCATTTGCAAACATTTTATGCATTTTGGAGGGGCGTCAGATTTCACTATATCCACCTTTTCTTTCAATGCAGAAGCAAATGATTTCTTGTGCATTTGTGAGATTCTCGTTCCGGTAAATAACTAGAAGAATATAAGTGTAGCCACAAACTATAGTGAAATTATTATGAAATAGTTTATGATTATGATAATAACTATAACAAATACCAACATTAAACAACATATTTGCAAGTAGCTGACGCCAGAAGCTTTGCATATACAATGGCCTGCTGTTATTAAACATAAGGTGTATAGAGGCCCCTAAAAGTATTTTTACACTTAAGCCTCACATTAAAGTCCCTGCATTAGATAACAAACTAGGTGTTGATGGTCTTTGGGTTTTATATGATAAAACAATAGATATACTGTTCAAAATTAAGGCTAATAGTCCCAGACAGCAACACAGTGTCGGCCCAGATCCGGCTCACATCTGGTCCGTGTGGAATCCATGTGTACCGGAAGTGGGCCGGATGTGGGCCGGCACAAATCCATAGTTAATGTAATGAATGTGGTGAGGAGAACTGACTTCATAATGTACATGCACACACAAAAATGGCCTTGATTGAAAAGTCATTGTTCTTAGAAAAAGTCTAGAATCATTCGTTTGCAGAAGACACTTGTTTTGGTATTTCAGAATCTAATGTAATGACAGTCGATCGTTTTTTAAAGTGGCTGAAGTGTCCGAATAGTTTTTGGGGCCACTGTAGGTTGCATAACTGGTGAGTAATTATATCGTGGTTCTGTTGGGTGTTCAGTTGAAGGTGTCACTTACATATGAGGTTCCTGGAGTTGGGAATGGTGTAGAAGTCAGGTAAGTAGATCCATTTAACCAGAGCTGAGTGGATCGTCACTGAGGTTCTCCATCTCCACGGGTAATCTATAGCCGTGTGAGAAAGCTCAGGTTACCAGAGTCGAGTCACATACCGAGAAAACTCAAGAGACGCAGGGTGTGTTCCAGTAATTACTCTGTGGTAATTGTTGGTCACTGTACACACACATCAGCATGGTGACTCTGAGTCTGATGTAGGATTAGCTTAAACTAGCCTAAACTGGATTTTACCTGACAACTGAGATGATTTGCACTGGTTAAGCACTGGTCGATGGTTTTAAAGGGGTGGTATAATGCCCTTTTCACAAGATGTAAAATAAGTCTCTGATGTCCCCAGAGTGTGTGTGTTAAGTTGTAGCTAAAAAAAAAACCACTGATATTTTTATATAACATGTTAAAGTTGTCAGTTTTTGAGGGTGAGCAAAAACGCACCGTTTGTGTGTGTCCCTTTAAATGCAAATGAGCTGCTGCTCCTGGCACAGGGGGCGGAGCTTCAAGAGCTCGTGTCCTTTTACGTCACACACACACTGAAAATTTAAAAAACTTTTATTCTTTTATGTTCAAACCGGAAGCAACAGGACATTTCTGAATGTTTAGTTGATGAATTTATGTAGTTTATGTGTAGTTATCTTCTAGTCATTGATTAGCATATTCTGTCATGATAATCTATAAATCGTGTTCAGGGGGCGGGGTTTATGTAAATTCTAGGGTTTGTGATGTCACTAACCCGGGAGGAATGTGGTGTAGTCTCTACCAGCCGTTTGTTGTAGTTCTTAAAAAGCGATTTCTGTAAAAGCAAATATCTCCCTTTGCTCTGAACTTTGAGCGTCGTAACTTTGCAGATGTTGTTTATGCTCAAACAACAACATTACACACTAACTAAAGTTAGAAAAGTCAAATCATGATCAACCACCCCTTTAATTAAGTCAAATTAATTTTGTATAGCGCTCTTAAAAATACACACAGTTCCTACAGTAGTCACTCCCTAATCTCTCAGCCTGCAACAGAAGCTTAATCATTAAAAGATCACGATCTTGATCCAAACAGCCACATGATCTCATTCCTAAATGACAGTGATTCAGCTCAGTCTATTAAACCTTTGACAAGTACGATCACAGCAAACATTCAGATCTGCGCTGGCACTGACCCAAAGAGAGTATCTGTCATGTATAGATATGAAACAGCTTTACAATCAGTCTTTTCAACCACACAGTAACATTATTTATGTTACAATAATTTAAATGATCACAGAAGTACTCTGATAAAAGAATATAGTTCAGATATAAACACTGATGTCTACAGTAGCGATCAAAATAGAGTAAATCACCTTTTGAAAGAAACTTGACTCTTTAAATAAAGATCGTAGCAATTACATCGTTACACCAGTAGGTGGCGACAAGAGACTGTTAAAATATGTATTTGGCATTTAATTATTCATTCAAGAGATTCGTTTAAAAACACAGACTCATCCAGTAATGAAACGAGTTATGAATTTATGAGCGAGTCTTTGAATCATTCACTCGACCTGAATAATAATAAAAAAGCTGCAGCTGTTAACATTTAGTCAGAACCTCTAGTAAATTATATGTTATTTTTTTGTTTAATTGTCTATTCAGAATCATGGGATAATCATGATCCCTATCTTAAACAAAACAATATATATTTTTCAATTTATCCAGAATCGTGCAGCTCCAGTACAGTGTATCCGGGTAAGGTTGAATATGCTTATAGTAGTTGTGTAATTTGTTATTTATTTGTTATTACAGGGGTTTTAATCACTTTAAAACAGGTTGAGATTATTAATTTAACACACCATACTTCTTATTTATATTTCCTTGCATTTGTACATACCGTCTATTGTCTATATTTGTAAATATTTTTGTACTGCATATTGCTATTTCCCATTTACTTATTCTTTTTTCATTCTTTTTATTATCTGTGTCTGTGAGTCTAAAAACAGTTCATCTTTTAAACACACATCTCAAGATTTAAACCAATATAAAACAGCCAGTATATTACTTTAAAGTTAGACAAAAAGGATAGCTGTCAAAAGTGATAATGATATATTGATCCAGACAAGCCTCACCTATGCAGAGCGCAGGAGGGATGCCCACACACAGAACGTACTGGTATATCATGAAGACGACCAGGAACAGGCAGTACTTTGACCAGATCTTGGCGATGGCCGCTCTGCGCCGCCGCACCACGATGGCCACCAACCAGCAGCCGTGGATAATCACCAGGAAGTTCATTCGCTGGCCAATGACATTCACAGTCATGAGGAAGCAGATCTAGAGAAGCAGATTATCATCAGATTTAATTAATTGTGCATCGATAGCAACTGATATTGAGAAATGGTTTGAGAAATACATGCATAGATCCCGCTAGATTCCCAACCAATTTGTCATTGCTGTGATGGAGTGTTTTGATTTTGTAATTATGCATAATTTATAGTTATTACTACAGTAACTCCATGTAACGTGTGTAACAAGGACACTACAATAAAGTGTAACCCTTTATTTCAAGGTGTCCTTGCTGCATTGTAATTATACATGTAAGTACTGATTGATATTAATTAGCATACATACTATAAGGTTAGGATTAGAGTTAGTTGCATGCAATTATGCATAATTTATAGTAATTACTACAGTAACTCCATGTAACGTGTAACAAGGACAATAAAGTAAAGTATATGTATAACCCTTTATTTTAAGGTGTCCTTGTTACAGTGTAATTATACATGTACGTACTGAGTGAAATTAATTAACATATAATAAGGTTAGGATTAGAGTTAGTTGCATGTAATTATGTATTATTTATAGTTATTACTACAGTAACTCCATGTAACATGTAACACTGCCACTGTCAAATTAAACATAACCCTTTATTTTAAGGTGTCATTGTTACAGTATAATTATACATGTAAGTACTGAGTGATATTAATTAACATACTATAAGTTTAAGATTAGAGTTAGTTGCATGTAATTATGTATTATTTATAGTTATTACTACAGTAACTCCATGTAACATGTGTAACAAGGACAATAAAATAAAGCATAACCCTTTATTTTTAGGTGTCCTTGTTGCAGTGTAATTATACATGTACGTACTGAGTGATATAAATGAACATTTTAAGTTTAGAATTAGAGTTAGTTGCATATAATTATGCAAAACTTAGTTATTACTACAGTAACTCCACGTAACGTGTAACACTGACACTGTACAATAAAATGTAACCCTTTATTTTAAGGTGTCCTTGTTACAGTGTAATTATACATGTACGTACTGAGTGATATAAATTAACATACTTTAAGTTTAGAATTAGAGTTAGTTGCATGTAATTATGCACAATTTATAGTTATTATTACAGTAACTCCACGTAACGTGTAACACTGACACTGTAAAATAAAGTGTAACCCTTTATTTGATCTTGTCCTTGTGGCAGTGTAATTATACATTTGAGTACTGAGTGATATTAATTAACATACTATAAGGTGAGGATTAGAGTTAGTTGCATGTAATTATGCACAATGTATAGTCATTACTACAGTAACTCCTCGTAACGTGTAACACGAGGCGTTTAGTCTAAGAGGAACTCGTACCTCAAGGCCAAACTTGTAGAAGCTGTAGTTGAGCAGGTATTTGAGGCAGTGCAGGAGACTCTGGTCCAGCGTGTCACGGGTGGCCTGAGGAAAGATGACTGGGATGGTCGGAGGCGAGCGCTGCTGTCGTCTGTAATGATGAATCTGGTGCCGGTACACAGTCGCCTCGAACACCAGCAGCATCAGGACCAGCAGGTGATCCTAACCGCACACAACACAGAGCTGGTGTGACCGTGTGTGATGGAAAACTAGTTATCAGGGCTGCACAATATATCGACATTATCGAAATATCGCAAATGTCGAACTCGAGCATTTAAAGGGACAGGCGACAAAAGTACGGCACACTTCGAATATACAGAGCGCTATCGTCCGATGGTGTGGACTGGCCTTTAGTCGACTAAAACTAAAATATGACCAAAACTAAATGCCCTTTTAGTCAAAAGACTAAATAAAACTAAATCAAAATTAAAACTGGTCACTCAAAGGATATAATTTAGTAATGAATATTAGCATACAGCTATAAAGTATACAGGAAGTACTATTAATAGAACTATACTCGAACTGTAGTGTGTGACGTTGTTGTCTTTTGACCTCGCATTTTTATTATTTTTAACTAATTTTGTGTAAAAAACAAAACACACATTTGATCAAATAATGAAGTGTCTAGACTTAAGGTCAACCTTTTGACCAAAGAATTTGCATTACTTTTTTTCTTTTAAATATAACATTGCATATTTTAGAGTTGAGCATAACTTGATAAACATATGGCACTATTAAGTCACCATGAAATCAATATTGACAATTCTTTATGGAATATTGCAGTATTTATCCATGATTTATCCGTGCTCATTACTACTGTTTTAAATTCACGTTCCTGGTAATATTGAATCATGGGAAATAACTTCCCATCCTGATGATGAGGGCGGGGCAACCTGTCAATCACATGAGATCAGCCAATAGCAAACCACAACCATCCAATCAATCACTCACAGACAAAATCAAGCTCCGCCCACATTTGTTCTTGTTCCAGAAGCGTTTCACTCGGATATACGTCACAATAGGAAAGAGAAGACTAAAGTGAATCTCACCTTGCTGTATCCAAGGGCAGTCGCGTGTTTCCTAACACCGAACCAGTTGGCCGGGTCCACAGGCGCTCGGTACAGGGTGGAGTTCAGCATTTCATCGGTTTCTAGACTCGTCTCATTCGCCATTGGCTACACGTACGAAAAGAGAGAAAGAGTTAACACTGTGTCCACCAGTTTTTCTGTCCTCACCGAAATGTTTACCAACATAACGTCATCATTTTGCATCTGTTTAGGACACGTCACAATCACTGAATGGAAAGAATAGGCTAAATCCTGTCAGCAGAATAGACGAATCACTGTGAAGAGGAAAGTTTGACCGTTTATATGGCGACAAACACAAGCCAGCCTGAGCATTTGTAAATCACCTGAGAGAAACAAACCACTTCTTTCCCCTTAAACATCCATAAAATGCAAGACTAAACACATCAACTTTATCCACGCTTGAGGACATTTGTTTAATTAGTGTTAAGTTTATGAGACGGTGTTGCTGTTGTTAATCTTGGTATACGTGTGAGAGGAACAGAACACTCGGTGCCTGAATGTGTTTAAAAGCGCCTGTGTAAAAGATGTTTATGTTTTATGAAGAAAATGTGAGTGCTTGCTTGTGCAAAAGTCATGATAATAGGGTGTTCTGGGTAGTTCGTGTCCACACTTAAAGTCTGTATGATATTCAGATCCCAAGATAAAATACATATGGCCTTTTTATCATCTACAAGCTACAAATTATATGTCTGGTTCTGACATTTTTTGTCTTAAAACTAATCACACCTCTCCTCAATAACCCACATGATGTGAGAACACAAATGGCGCAGGATACATTATCAAAATTTTGTATTATTGTTTTTGTTTTGCGCTAAAAAAGAATCTTGCACACACACACAAGGAACACACAAGTTTTGAGGAACTGAAATAGACTGAGCCGTTGACCGACTGAACCTGATCTAAAGTCAATGGCGCGGTATTTATTTATTATTTATTTAAAGAGCGTGTTAGTAATGTGCACCTATAGGGTCCACAACGCCCGTACACTTTGCTTATTACACACACACTCTCCTTATTACACAAGCAGCACACAAACATGCCAAATATTAAAAAGAAAAGGATTACAATGTAAAAGATTATTATTGTGTACATCAAGATATGGTGAATCTGGCTTGTCCTGTAGATGGCCCCGCTTTAACCTCACACACACACACACACCCTTCCTCCATGTAAATAGCGAATCCGTCATGGCTCGAGCGCAACTGGCTTTTAAAGGGAATGGGAGATGAGACTCTGATTGGTTTATTGCACGTAAAGCCCAAAACACACCCATTACTCACTAAGAGAATAGAGACGACCCTTTTAGACCATGTGCCGGGAGCGCCGACCATTTTCCCCGTCGTTAAACTTCGGACGTCCTGAAAAGTGCACTTGCGCCCTGCGATTTAGACCATGACCTTAGATCGTTAAAATAAGGCCCTTAATTTTTGTTTTTTGAACATTCAAGCATGAAAACCTATTCTAGTAGATCCCAAAAAGCACATAAGAGGTCCTCTCTAAACACCTCTAACCAACCATGCATTAGTGTGTGTGTGTGTGTGTGTGTGTGTGTGTGTGTGTGTGTGTGTGTGTGTGTGTGTCTCACCACGGTGCAGTTGTTGGAGTACTCCGCAGGGTTGACCACACTGAGCTGGTACAGCATCTTGCAGACGATGATGACACAAACCCAGATGGTGGAGATACAGGAGGCCATGGCTCGGAAACGGCCGTAAGGAATGGCGAAACTCCACAGCACCACCAGCACCAAGTTCATCGCCGACGGCTGCGAATGAAGCGGCAAAACAAGAGAGGAAAAACAAGTGCGTAATTTTTTTTTATCATATAATTTTTTGCGTTATTTTTTTCTAGTGTGTGCAGGACACTATAGTTCATTTATGTAAGTGAGGAGAGCAAATTAAAGTAAACTGTGACATATTATACCCAAATATTCTTCATACAGTGACTACCAGTAACATTAATAATAATTTGGGACTAAAAATGATTCAGACACTTTGACATGATCATGTTTTGCTGAAGTGTTTTTTCTTTAATTGCTAATGCTCTTTTTACACACAGACTGAACACAATGAAGCATTGCTTGGTAATTGGTTGAGCTAAACTGGTATTATCTAATTGTGTAGTTAAAGGGTTAGTTCACCCAAAAATGAAAATTATGTCATTAATGACTCACCCTCATGTCGTTCCAAGCCCGTAAGACCTCCGTTCATCTTCGGAACACAGTTTAAGATATTTTAGATTTAGTCCGAGAGCTTTCTGTCCCTCCATTGAAAATGTATGTACGGTATACTGTCCATGTCCAGAAAGGTAATAAAGACATCATCAAAGTAGTCCATGTGACTACAGTGGCTCAATCTTAAGTTTATAAAGCGACAAGAATACTTTTTGTGTGCAAAAAAACACAAAAATAACGACTTTATTCCACTATTCATTTCCTTCTCTCTGGGCCTCGAGTCTTTTCACGTGCAACACAGACGCACTGCGCAGTTATACTACGTGAAAAAACTCAAGGCCCAGAGAGAAGGAAATGAATAGTGGAATAAAGTCGTTATTTTTGTGTTTTTTTGCACACAAAAAGTATTCTTGTCGCTTTATAAACTTAAGATTGAGCCACTGTAGTCACTTGGACTATATTAACGATGTCTTTAATAACTTTTCTGGGCCAACAAGTTATAATGTCTTAGAAGCCTATGGAGGAGAGATCCAGCTCTCAGATTTAATCAAAAATATCTTAATTTGTGTTCCGAAGATGAACAAAGGTCTTACGGGGTTGGAACAACATGAGGGAGAGTGATTACTGACAGAATTTTCATTTTTGGGTGAACTAACCCTTTAAATTTAACATCTGACAGATATTCAACATAATTCATGTGTGAGACAGTCTAACAGAAGGATGGACAAAACCAGTGAAATATCAACTGATTCTTGTCATATTTTATTACCATTTTCTAAACTATAGTGAATAAACTGTGATAATGTGAGAAATGTTGAAGGTGTCTGAGTAAATGTTGGTTATGAAACCAACATGATGACATGGCCTAGATATGAGAGGTGCAGACCTCCAGTAGTGCGACCCAGACGACAAAAAAAGCCACAATTTTGACGATGTGCAGCTCCAAAACTCTCCAAATGAAGCTCTGGATGTGGGTCAAGGTGTCGGAGAACTTCGTCGACAACACCATAAGTCTGTCCATCACCAGTCCCCACTTGCTGGGTATCGCCTCTGAGAACAGAGCAAGAATGCAGAGTAAAATTAGGGGTGAATGTTGGCGACCGTATGAGTATTGAATACAGATGCACCGATGTATCTGACAATAATCGGTATTAGCCGATAAAAGCAATTATTACTGATTGTTGTTAAAGTCCCCCTGTGGTGAAAATCCAGCTTTTAATGTTGTTTATGTGTCTATGTGGTGTTTTTAATCTGCTTTAAGACAAAGCATGTGTAAGTTCATAAGTCGACACCATTGCTGAGTATTTCCTCCTTAAAACTGCAGTGAACCAAAGACAGTCTCAAACACACGCTTTGAAATCGCTGGTGTTTCTGACGTCACAAACTACCTTGTAACCAATCAGATCAACGTGTGATCGTCAACCAGTGGATCTCTGAGCTGAGTGAGTGAGTGGAGGCGGGGCTCATTTGCATATTCATAGAACCACAAATACTAAATGAGGCGAGGGTGTCGAGTTACAGTCAAGCTATTTTAAGGCAAAAAAAATTCGGTTTTCAAGAAAAAACATTTAAATATGTCATTTTGGAGATCAGAGATGAGTTTTAAAAGGGGTAAAATTATTGACTACAGGGAGACTTTAAAAACAGCCGATGATCAGGACCGATTATATCCTGTCAATCAAAAGGGGGTGGAAAAACGTGTCAGACTCTTACTGTGTGTGAAGAAAATCTCTCTTGAGTTGAATTTAGGGCTGTCAAGGTTAACGTGACAATAACAGGTTTTACTTGACCCTATTAATCACCTGTAGTTTTTCCCTAAACCAAACATCATTTGTAGCGTCTCCCATCCAATAACTGAAAAGAGCTTTGTGGTTTGTTACTTGTGATAAGAAACTGTAACGGTCACCAGCTGGAGTGCCCTTGAGAGTCACCAGAGGGCACTCCACACCAGACTATTATCACTCCCTCACAAACTACATTTCCCAGAACTCTGCCCGGACTCATCATCACTGATTGCCTCCACCTGTGTCTCATCACCCTGTTAGTCTCAGCCTATTTATACCATGTTCACTCATTCATTATTCACCAGACTATTATCACTCCCTCACAAACTACATTTCCCAGAACTCTGCCTGGACTCATCATCACTGATTGCATTCACCTGTGTCTCATCACCCTGTTAGTCTCAGCCTATTTATACCATGTTCACTCATTCATTATTCACCAGACTATTATCACTCCCTCACAAACTACATTTCCCAGAACTCACTGCCCGGACACATCATCACTGATTGCATTCACCTGTGTCTCATCACCCTGTTAGTCTCAGCCTATTTATACCATGTTCACTCATTCACTCACTGCGAAGTTTTGTATGTTGTTGCACTGCATTTCTGAGCGTTTTCCCTGGTTTCATGTCGCTTGGTTTTTGGATTTCTTGCCTGTTCCGTGGATTACTATTTTGCCTCTGACCCCTGCCTGTTTTGTTTGTTTGTTTGTTTGTTTGTATGGCCTACCTGTGTTTTGACCTATTGCCTGTATATTGGATTACGTGTCTGGATTGCCCCTTAATTAAAGCTGCATTTGGATCTCAACCTTCGTGTCTCGGAGCAGTTTGTAACAGAAACAAAGTCTCAGCTTTTAAATTCTGTCCATTTTATCATGGAATTCAAACAATAAATAGCATTATGACGCTTTCTGATAGCATTATGTGACGCGACGGATCCCTGTAGCGCCTCAGTTCAGTCTTTTTTTCCACTTTACTACAAGTTATAGCATGAAAAAAACATGCATGAACATCAGAAGGAATGTTGAAAGATACAGTACAACTTACTGAAATGTATCATGTCTCAATCAGTGTTTAAGCCATGAAAACGTGTCAATAAAACGTGTCATGCAACGTTGCATTTATCTCAGGAAAGTTATTCATTGTTCACAGTTCATTAGTTACCAATAAAAAAACACTAGTTGCCAAAATAAATAATAGTAATAGTTTGAGATCTGTTATTAATTTTAACCTCTAATATTATAGTAATGTACCAACTGAGAGGTTCGCTGTATAGCTTTACAGCATTAGTTGGGAGAGATTTTTTCCTTCAAAGAAAAATCAAACTATCCGCATCGTAAGATATCGTTCTGAAGAATCACTATCGGTATCAGCAGAGAAATATAGTATCGGTGCATCTCTAGTCTTTATCAATATTAAGTGTAAAATAGCTTTGATTGAGCTCCATCAGCAGCGTTCATGACTCTCACCGTCGACCTCTGATGGATCATCCACCTGATCCGTGACCTGATCTTCCTCCTCACACCTCACTTCTTCTGTGGATCGAACCAAATCAGGATTCTCGATTCCTCTCTTCCTGTGGGGAAAATAACAGTGATTGTCAGAAAAATCACATTTCTTGAATATCTCAAATGTTTCTCACAGACAGCAACACATCCTCTGGGAATGTGTCAGATTTATAAGTCTGAAACTTAAAACTAAGTCACACTTTTATTTCAAATCTGTGACCCTGGACCACACAACCAGTCACATGTCGCACGGGTATATTTGTGGAAATAGCCAACAATACATTGTACGGGTCAAAATTATTGATTTTTCTTTTATGCCAAAAATCATTAGGATATTAAGATCATGTTCCATGAAGATATTTAGTCAATTTTCTACCGTAAATTTAAAAAATATATATTTTTGTGAGTGAATGCAGCACAATCACCAACATAAATGGACAACTTTAAAGGAGATTTTCTCAATGTTTTGATTTTTTTGCACCCTCAGATTCCAGATTTTCAATAGTCATATCTTGGCCAAATATTATCATATCATAACAAACCATACATCAATAAAACACTTATTCAGCTTTCAGAAGATGTATAAATCTCAATAAAAAAATAAAAAAATTACCCAGTTATCACATTACATGTGACTGGTTTTGTGGTCCAGGGTCACATATATATTTAAAAAGAATATTATAACAGTGTCCTTTTTTACACCTTACATGACATGTACACTTACTATAGTAACACACCTGTTTATAAGAGGGTGTGCACACTTATGCAGTCAGGTCATTTTAAAGGTACACTGTTTTTTTTGTTTGTCAACATATCATCAATACTTTTGTCAATACATCGTGTTTATGTCTTACTCTGATTCTCTATGTAAGCCTATTATAAGTGTTTATATATTAGACCTGTCAGGAGGGTTTTGGCGGGAGATTGCGTACATTTGTCACTAGCCCGTGTGTGTCCCGTTATATCCGTAAATAAAGATAACCAACGCCGAACAGAGGAGAGTCTGCTGGCAAAGAGAGACGCGACAGAGCTCGTAATAAAACAAGAATCAACATAAGCTTGGCTTTTCGGAGATGACGAGACCTGATGTGAAATGCTGTAAAAGCCACGCAGAGATGATGGTGTGTTTATTACTCAACAGACGAGTAAGGTGTTTTACTGAACACATAAACTGTAGCACATTATCTATTGTGAAGATCATTTCATTATAGACCTGTGCTGTTATTTATCTCTATATCTCCGTAGGGCTGGTTATATCTATTCGGGCTAGCAGTGAATGATTCATGCGCAGTAGGATAATCATATTCATTCACGCAGAGCCGAAGCACAACTAAAACACATGCAGATTTGTGTTTTAACCGCTAGAGGGGCGAAGGTTACATTTTAAGTTTTTATTCTCATTTTATTCTCTGAAATGTATCACTGTGGGTTTCAGTGGCATTGGATAGGTTGTAATTTTACATTAAAGATGCAAAAAACTGTTGTTTAGCAGGGGTGAGTGGACTTTTTATATTCACTGCATATTATGCATAATTTACCCAAAACCAGTTTAAAAAAAACACATTTTTTAATTTAAATTAAAAATTAGAACCATTTTTAAAAATGTACCTAAAGTGAAAAAATAACACACAACAATATTCTGTGCTTTTGGTTTCTTATTTTCAATCTCACAGAACATAATGAAAGAGTTATTGTGAAAATGTGAACAAATGCATACAAATAGCATTCAAAAAGAATGGTGTTAAAAACACATTTAATCAAACCACATGTATATGCTCTCTCTGACAGCTCTAAATAATTAGAGCCTTTTCTAAAATGCGTTTAATTTGGTAAAATAAACGAGTGTAGTATATGTGTGTGCATTTGTTCAGAGGTGATGCTCATGCCTGTGGATGGGAGTGACGTGCTCCAGATCTGTGATCCTCATGAAGGGCTTGTGGAAGTAGTGCAGCTGCAGAATACAGGCCAAGAGGAAGAAGCCCGGGATCAAGATACTGCTGAAGAGCTCCGACAGCTTGAACGTCTCCAGTCCCATATCAGCCAGCCTAAAGATGGAGGAGCACATGCAATCAGCACATGCATGCAGTCAGCATTAAAGGGGTTATACAGTATGGAAGTGTTTTCACTTTTTTTATTGCCTATTTGGAAACAGATTGTAACAAAATCACTTGCATGGAAAAGGTATAAATAGTTGCTGGCTGCAGTTCACTTTACGGCCACCGGTGTCGCTAATAACAAGGGTTTCTGAATTCTACATATAGCCTCTTTAACAAGAAATGTACCTAAAAATAATAATTTTATAGATATTTTCTCACACACACCATTTCAAACTAACTGGACTCTCCATAAAACACAAAAAGAGAAGTTACACACATTCTTTTGAAGCTTTTTTCCAAACTCATTCAACATTAAGCATTGCCTTTAGAATTCAACTATAATTCGAATTGTGCGAATATTTAAGAAAGAAATTCAAACTGAGCTTTTCAGCCATTTTGACAGCCCTACTGTCTATCAGAGAAAACATGGATTGCCGGAAGAAATGGCGGGAAAAGAGTTAATCATCTGAAACGCAAAGAGTAAATAGGTAATCAGGAGACGTACTGCTGTTCTGTGAAGCCAGTGAAGTTTCCCCAGTATCCTGGGAAGTCCTCGAACTGAAAGGTGTATATAGAAATGAGCACCAGCATTGTGTAAGCCACCACCATCCACCAGAAGGCCTTCAGCAACCTCCTCCAGAGAGAGTAATACACCTTCAGAGAGAGAGAGAGAGAGAGAGAGAGAGAGAGAGAGAGTGGGGTCATTCCACTCAGTTTTCGGACTAAATGAAGTACAGAATGTGTGTGTGGGCTGGTAAAGTGTACCTGATACAGGCACATGCAGAGCAGAAAGAGCAGCATGTAGACGATCTTGTAGGCGACGAGCTTTCCTGCGAAGCTGACCATGATGAACATGCCTCCACACACGTAGATCCAGTACTTCGCGTACAGACTCATCACCTGCCCACCCAACACCTTTAAAATCGACTCGTTTCGGCCTGTGCTCTCTGAAAGAGACAAACAGAGACTCTCAAACTTCCCTGTCTGTGGAAAAATACTCAATCACGTCAAGAATGAACAAAATAAGAAGAGAAAAAGCTGCGTCACGAACACTAAACTGAGCTCTCTTTCATCTCCGTGTGCTTGAGCGGCCAAATTCACACGCAATGATGTCAAAATATAGCGAGTAAACATAGCCGGTTATGTCTTAAGTGAACGTAAACAGTTACGTGTGTTTCATGTGTGTCAGTATATTATATCCGTGCATTTGCTCTTAAAGTGACAGCAGCCTAATATTCCTCCCGCTCTCTGTGTTTCTAATGTTAATCAAACAACAAAAGACAAAGATAAAATCCCTCACTGCTCTTGGCTGAATAACTTTTGCAACTTTAATAAGGATGTTTAATTTATAGAGTGAAGACTATGCAGTGTTATTTTACATCTGCTTACTTTATTACATTTTTTGTACCTGAAATCTACTGTCAGACCTGGAAAGCACTAGTTGTCTAAATTAGAATAGAGAATTGTGAATATTCACTGGCATATGAAGTTTTGGTGTCATCACTTCCTTTTTTTTTTTTTGCAAAAGCAGTAAAAACAATATATATATATACAGTACCTGTCAAAAGTTTGGAAACATTACTATTTTTAATGTTTTTGAAAGAAGTCTCTTATGCTCATCAAGCCTGCAGTTAAAAAAAAAAAAAAAAAAAAAAAAAAAAACTATTATTACATTTACACTATTATTATTATTATTATTATTAATAATATTATTACAATTTAAAATAATGGTTCTCTTTTTTAATATACTTTAAAATGTAATTTATTTGTGTGATGCAAAGCTGAATTTTCATCAGCAAGTACTCCAGTCTTTGGTGTCTTATGATCCTTCAGAAATCATTCTAATATGCTGATTTATGATCAATGTTGGAAACAGTTGTGCTGCTTAATATTTTTTTTATAACCTGAGATACTTTTTTTCAGGATTATTTGATGAATAAAAAGTTAAAAAGAACTGTATTTATTTAGAATAGAAATCTTTTGTAACAATATACACTACCGTTCAAAAGTTTGGGAACAATAACTATTTTTTTTTAAAGAAATTAGTACTTTAATTCAACAAGAATGCGTTAAATTGATAAAAGGTGATGGTAACGATTTATATTGTTAGAAATGTTTTTATTTTGAATAAATGCTGTTTTTATGAATAAATGCTGTTAACGTTTTACTCATCAATGAATCCTGAAAAAAGTATTCCAAAAAATATATATTAAACAGCACAACTGTTTCCATCATTGATAATAACTGAGTATCAAATCATCATATTAGAATGATTTCTGAAGGATCATAAGACACCAAAGACTGGAGTACTTGCTGATGAAAATTCAGCTTTGCATCACAAAAATAAATTACATTTTAAAATATATTAAAAAAGAGAACCATTATTTTAAATTGTAATAATATTTCATAATATTACTGTTTTTTTTTGTTTGTTTTTAACTGCAGGCTTGATGAGCATAAGAGACTTCTTTCAAAAACATTAAAAATAGTAATGTTTCCAAACTTTTGACTGGTACTGAATATATATATATATATATTTTCATAAGTCACCGGCCATTGGCAGGCGGGATAAAGATTAGTTTTAGGCCCTGGATGGTTCCATTAGGAGCCTTAAACCTCAATATGGTTTCACAATGACAAAAGTTCTCTAGATTATTAAAAAGTTTTTCACACCAAGAAAAAAATGGTTCTTTTAAGAACTTTGGGGAACCAGAAATGGTTATAAAAAAAAAAAGGTCCTTTTGAAACCTTTATTTTTAAGAGTGTACTAAGTTTTCATAGTTCTCCAGATGACTTGTATATATAATAGATAACTTATGAATATAATGTATGGGTGATGTGACCTACTTTTATAGTACTTGTGTGTTGCTTTATTGTCCTAACTGCTCAACTGTCTTCGCTTATTTTGTGTAAAGAGCAGCTTTATTAATCTACAAAATTTCTCCTTTTGATTTCTACAGAAGACTATATGATTCATACAGGTTTGGATTAACATGAGGACATTAAATAAATGAGGACAGCATCTCTAGTTTTGTTTAAACTACTCCTTTAAGCAAATGTCTTTGACATGATTTGAGTGTGAGAAAGAAATGGGAAGAATAGGTGAATAGAATTATGAATGCTTTCATAATAATGACTAATAGAAAGATGAATCTTGTGCTCTTGAACGCCATTGGCTCTGTGGTTAGCACACTTGTTGACTTCGTGTCGTGTTGTCATGTCTAGGTGTGAAACAGCTTCACAAACAGTCTTTTCAATCACACAGTGTCATTACTTCTCTTACAATCATAGAAATACTGAGATAAAAGTTTATAGTTCAGATATAAACACTGATGTCTACGGTCAAATCAACTTTTGAAAGTAACATGCTTTGAATAAAGACTGTATCAATTACGTCGTTACACCAGTAGGTGGCGACAAGTGACCGTTAAAAAATGTGTTTGTCATTGAATCATTCATTCAAGAGATTCGTTCAAAAATACTGATTCATCCAGTAATGAGAGTCTTAATAAGTGAGTCACTGAATCATTTACTCAACCCGATCGTTTTCAAATGAGTAATTCAAATGATTATTTTTTAAAATAGATGCACATTTTGGCTGAACCTCTAGTAAACTACGTGGTATAGTCGTCTACTCGTGGGAGAATCGTGATCTCTGTTTGAAACAAAAACATGATGATTCTCGGTTTCTCCAGAATCGTGCAGCTCTCAAACGCAGATAATGACATCGTCCCTCGAGATCCTGGCGTTCCCGCTCACCTCCAGTCGTGACCTCCTGCAACGGGACGCTCGTTCTCTTCTTTCTGCTGAACGTGTCTTTCACCGACTGTCTCAGCAGAAGCCAAAATGTTAATGTGAACAGCAGCTGAGAATAAAGAGAGAGAGAGAGAGAGAGTGAAGCAATATTTACACTTTCCACACAATGTATTGAGCAACTTCATGAGAATTATGACTGATCGTGTGGTTGGATTGTGTAAAAATAAAGCAAGTGACTTCAAGTTTTCCTGTTTCATTTCTCAGAATCTTCAAGCTTATTGCAGCCATCTGTAACCCAATACATAAAGCCATTTATCACACAGACACTTACATGCAATCCTCTTACCATTTAAATTACAGCCAATCATCTTAAAGAGTTCAAATCCTCCACATTCAATATCATTTATTTTCCAACTGTATCAGAGTTAAATTTAGCAGCATGTTGATCTGCACGTCGTGGGTCGCTCATGCAGAGACTCTCCTCGTGTGTTTGCACGGTGCATTTAAAAGGTAATGGCCAAATGTATCTTTACAAAAGTTGTCAATGTTATTGCAGATGAAATATAACATGGATAACATTGAATAAATATATTTCCATCAGGTTAGATGCTGATTATGAATCACTCAAACCCCTTTTACTTAACCGTCGGTCTCGCACATCCGCCATGTTTGTAGTTTTTTAACACATTTTTATTTATGTTTGTAGTTCTAATCGAATCCTCGTCCAAGGCGCAATGCGTTGTGGGTAATGTTAGCCGTTAGAGTGTACACGGATCTTCACAGATTTTCCGGGTATCTTTGGAATACGCTATGATTTGGGAAAATGTCTAATTTCAAATACTATTTAGAACGGATAGTATGTGAATTGGGATCTTAAAGGACCGTTCCAGGTTCAAAACATGTTAACCTCGACAGCATTTATGGCATATTGTTGAATATCCACAAAAAACAACTTTGACTGATCGCTTGTATTCTAAAATGAAAAATTACAATGGAAGTGAATGGGGCAAATTTTTTGGAGGGATTAAAATGCAGAAATTCGAAGCTTATGATTTTATAAAATCTCTTACTACAATAATTCTTCCATTAAAAGTTGCTTAATATTTGAGCTGCAAAGTTATTTTTCGGCGAGGGATTGCGCATAATTTTACTCATTCCTGCAGATTTTGTGCTCAAACTCAAAGTGCGGCACATAAAGCCGCCTCTCAGAACCACATTGAGCTCTTTATCGCTGTTTATTGCACTTAAGCGAGACACTACAGGTGAATAGGGTAACATTTTTAACTAGCAGATATCACCATGAAACTTTCCCAGTTGATTACCTACATTAAGATGAGAAAAAAATTTATTACAAGTTTTCTGTAATTTAATGTTTAAATATGCAAATCAGGCAATATCTAATCAAATATGCACTAATTTGCATATATTTTAAAAAACGATATCTGAGTATTGGATAAAGCCAGGTTAAAAAATATTTTTTCATTGTGTTCACATATTAGATGGGAAAACAATTACAGAGGGATTTATGGAGATCTACTTTTGTTATCCTGTAAATCAGAAAATACTGTCAATAGCCTTAAAAAAAAGATTTTCGCCATGTTTTTTGGAATAAAATGTTATATAAATCAGGCTAGGAATAATATATTTACAAATCCCTCTGTAAATGTCTTCATAATATAACTAGGTACAAGACTGGAAAGTTTGGTGTATATAGCTGCTACTGAAGTGGAGATTTCAGAGAGAAAAGTCATTTTGAGAAACCAGGCTTTAAAGATTTTTCATCAGCCAATGAGATTGCGCATTCAGCCCTTTTACTTTCACGATTGGTTGCTGATAAAAAGGAAATGACCATATTTGGATCCGACAGCATTGTACAGGAGAGAGAGAGCTTCCTAACGGTGCATGTGATGACAGGGAGCCGGCAGAGATCACGGAGCAGCGTGTTGATTTTGAACGCCAACTTTTGTTGAATTTATGAGAAATCTACAGACGCAAACAGACAAAGTGTAATAAAATAAAGACCTAAATGTGTATTTCTGACTTTTTTTCAACACAAGTCTGAAAGAAGACATGTTATTGAAGACAAATATCCAAAAATCTCAAAATTGACCAGTAAAAAAAAAACGATGTTTTTGCCTGCCGTGTCTCGCCTTAAACAGTCAAATACACACAAAATAATGTCAAAATACCGGTCTTGACGAGTATTCACGTAAACACAGTCAGTTCTGTTTTAAGTGAACATGAACAGTTGAGAAATAAAACGCATGTGTACAGTATAATGGATCTGTGTGTCAGCTCTTAAAGTGACAGCAGCCTAATAAAACATGCCAAATTATGAGGTAATATTAAGAATATCTATATAGCAGTTTTTCCCCCATGGTATGGATGTAAAAATTGTGGCCAGTGAAAATGCTGAGTTGCTAGTAACTTTGGAAAACCCCAGTGGCTGGCGAGGAAAAAAAGTTCATGTCAAGCCTATTGAACCCAGATTTTTTTATTTCTTTATATCAACTTTATATGCCAGTATTATATGATAATGGCAGTCATACTAAAGCACATTTGCCAGCGCTTCACTGTCCTCACCATGGCTCCCAGGCGCAGACAGGGGTAATGCGCTCGGTCCAGGCCCAGCTGGCGCAGGCTCATGGTGCCGATGTGCTGGGGAAGCTCGCTCTCCAGATCCATGGCCCACACATACTGAAGCCCACAGAGAGCCAAGCCATACAGGAGGATAAAGGGCGAGCAGAGACCGGCGAAGCGCTGACGTGCCCGGAGCATCCAGATCAGACACGACCACAGCAGAAGCACAAACGTCAGCCAGCTGTGGTACGTTATACTCCACACCTGCAAGAGGACAACACACTTACACTTATGCATTTGGCAGACGCTTTTATCCAAAGCGACTTTGCATTTCAAGATACACATTTTTACATTCTTATCAGTTCTTGCTTTCCCGGGGAATCGAACCCATGACCTTGACGTTGCAAGCACCAACACTCTACTGTTTGAGCTACAGGAAAACTCAATAACGGTGAACACAGGGACAAACTAGAAGATTTGAATAGAATGGAAATGGGAGAAACTGAACGTGTGTGTGTGTGTGTGTGTGTGTGTGTGTGTGTGATTTGGCGGTTTGGTCAAAATGGGTCCAAATAAAGGCCCTGATAAACTCACAGTGAAGTTCTCCTTCGTTCTTTCGAAGTTTGAAATATACCCTGCAAAAAATGCTTCTCTTACTCAGTATTTTTGTCTTGTTTCCAGTCCAAATATCTACAAATTCTTAAATCAAGATGCATTTACTAGATGAGTAAAATGACAAGATATTATGTCTTCTTTTCCAGGGGAATTAATCAATATTAATTGAGTTGATGCTTAAAAAAAAAGTTAATTTATCTGTCAATGGGGTCAGAAAAATAATATTAATTCAAACAGAAACAAGATTATTTTTCTGACCCCATTGGCAGGTCAAACTCACTTAATTTTTTTTTTATTTCCCCAGAAAACAAGACTTAATATCTTAAGTCATTTTACTCATCTAGTAAAATGCATCTTGATTTAAGAAATGTTTGATATCTGGACTGGAAACAAGACAAAAATACTAAGTAAGAAAAGCATTTTTTGCAGTGTAAATAAGCAGCGGATTACTTTTAGCGAACATCCCGACGCCGTCCACACTGATGAGAGCGACGTTTAGATGAATATGTAAATATGTGCTGAATGTTTTCCTAAACAACAACAACAACAACGTCAGCGGTGAGAAAACAGCGGTTCAGAAAGCATCTGATCATAGAGATGTGGAGATGTTTGAGCTCTGAGATTCAGCACTACAGCACTTTATACAATAGATTGCTTTAAATCAAGCATTAAAAGCATTTAGATGAAATGTTAGAAAACAGTGTCAGTGTCTCTTTCAACTAGAAATACAACTTCAGTTTCTACTATATAAAGCGTCTCTCCAGTGTGTTCATGTGTTTACTGGCGTCTGACCTCGACGGACTGAACAGAAGAAATGAACCAGAGATTAATCCTCAAAGGCGGAGCCCCAGAGCCACACCCACTTATTACATCATCACCACACTGACCAATGAGAGTTCAGAGGCGTTTATCAGCCAGAACGAAATTTTTTCAGAAAGTTCACTTTGGCAAGCTGTTTCAAATTAGTTCTGGCCTGATTTAGTTTGAAATGATGATCTTCAATTTAGCATGAAGTGTATCGGGTCTTTATAATAATCCTACAGCAGGGATGATGTATTTACGTAGCCCGAAACCCAGTGACGTGTTCACATTTGGATGGATGGATGGATGGATGGATGGATGGATGGATGGATGGATGGAGGGATGGATGGATGGATGGATGGATATAGATTTGTGAATGTTTGTTTTACCATCATGGCGATTAGGGCACAAATATAACTCTGTTGTAAGATCATCCGTCCCACCAGGCGAAGAGGATTATCAGCCGAAGACTCTCCAGCAGCTCCTGCATACACACACACACACACACTACAGGTTCAGGCTCATAAACACACACTTCAGTGTGAACTGTTGTCTTCTGTACGTGTAAATACAAAAATAATGTACATTTCTTCCCCTACCCGTGTCATGTTGGCTTGAGCCGTTGGTCACGGGTTCTTTAGAGAAGTGTGTTTCCGACAGAGGAGACTCTCCCGCGGCCAGAAGCGTTTGCTAAACCAGACAAACAGCAAACATGATTCATTCACAGAAGGCCTGACACACAGGTGTGGTATAATGCCCTCTACACAAGATGTAAAATAAGTCTCTGATGTCCCCAGAGTGTGTATGTGAAGTTTGAGCTCAAAATACCCCACAGATATTTTTATATAGCATGTTAAAATTCTCACTTTTTGAGGATGAGCAAAAACAAACCGTTTTTATGTGTGTCCCTTTAAATGCAAATGAGCTGCTGCTCCCGGCACAGGGGGCGGAGCTTCAAGAGTAATGAGTGACATAATTTAAATGATTGCATATTTTCAATTCAAAATGGTGAAATTACAATTAAAAAGGTTGAGTATATTGCATCACTGCACGTTCCTGTGGGTCGTTAAACATGTCCGCCATAAAACAGTCGTCAAATATTAAACGTTTAGCTTGTATATTACCACACACACACTTTCACAGTAAAAACTAGAAGAGTCACGATGGAATTCACACTCATCTTCAGTGAACATTAAGCCCCGCCTTCTTTGATCTGATTGGCCATCATTTTGATATTGACAAGCGCTGTTAGACCACTGAGGTAAATGTACATTTAACGGTCTTCCATCCTACAACAAACTGAGCGGCAGCATTAACAAATATCAAATATTAAGGGGGACATTAAGGGCCATTTACAATTATTACACACGTAATTGCCTCAGTGGCCCTCAAAACACAGCAGTGAACTCCTGCTGTTGGTGTGTGTGTGTGTGTGTGTGTGTGTAAGATCTTACTTTAGTGTCATCTTCACTGCGTTCCTCCCACGGCCTGAGCTCCACTTCATCAGCTTGAGCGGTCTTCACTTCCTCATGGGTCTGCACAAACACACACATTACATCACTTCATTTACACACACACAAACAACGAGACACACGTTAATCAGTGGATTGAGATGTTCGGGTTTACTGTATCTAATGCGTTCGGTTCCTTTTTGACCCAAAAGATATCTTTTTTTTTTTTATCCATATTTTTTAGTAAGAAAATGAAACTTTGGAAACATGTTAAGACTGTCAAAATAAACTTTTTTTTCTTAAAAAATGTAAAAGATACAACCATTTAAACTAATTAGCTACTTTGTGCAACCCGGGTCTGTTTTGACCTGAAACTAAACTGTGGCTTTACACATGAAATTATGTTTTATTGTTTTCATCTGTTAGTTACATTTTTCTCAAATTGTAAAATACATTTAGTGTCTTTCCTACACACTCACACACACATTTTCCCCGCATTTTGTTTATAAACATGCTTGCGTATCCACACACACACACACACAATAATTCTGAAATTAAAATAAAAATTCAGATTAAAGTAATGACTGTTTGTAGATCAAAAGTTCACGGACCAAACAGAACAAACTTGAAAAAAGAGGGTTCGAAAAATAAGTGTTATTGATGAAGCATTGCTGCGTTAAAATGCTGCATTTATCAACTCATTTTTCATCTGAAAATAACATTTTGTGCAAGTAAAATGAATATATTTTGTTGTTTTGCAAGAAAAAAATGTGTAGTTTTCATAAATGTAGACTGATTTGAGCAGTCGTGAGTAATAAATTCAAGAAGTTATAAAGTAAATGGAGTTCATTCTGGTAATTCCCATATTATATGTTCTTATATTCAAATAAAATTTCTAAAATATTAATAAAAACACATTTTCTTGCAACACATTAGTTTTTGCTGAAGAAACATTTTAAATGTCAAAGAATTAAAAAGGTGGTAAATGTAGTAATAGCCTGGTAAAAACATGGTAAAATTCAAAACTTTTAAAACGTTACGGATCAGATACACAATATTAAGTTAGTTTCACAGGGTCCAAACAGACTGAGAATGCAACAGTTTTGTTAAACCACAGAAATTCAGATGTCTTTGAATGATATGCACTATTTTCACGGCTTTCCTTTTTAAAGCTTGACATCCACAGCACTGCTGAATCACACATTTGTGTGAATGATCTCTTAGATTGAATAAATAAGTGTGTGAAAGCACCTTGAGACTGTAAGTGTTGATTTTCAGCACAACCGTCACAGAGATGTACAGGAGCAGGAGGATCCCGGGATTGACGTACACGGGCCAGTCGTGATGCGTGTTGAGGACCAGGTCGAAAGAAGAGCAGTTTCCCGGCTTTATGACATCCTTCAGGCCAAACAGCCTGGAGAAAAACACAGAAAACACACTGAATACACCACGTTCTGGAGAACACGTCAGGCGTGCAGGACCGACTCTGCCTGAACGGGGAAATACTGCAATCTCAGAAACTGCTTATCAAATAACAAATCCCAGAGCGGCAACAAAATCTGAGATTAATATTCATTAGTGTTTCAGGCTGGTTCAGCAAACGCGCACATGCAGTCCCGAACAACACCAGTGTGCGCTTGGCTTTAGGTTTAGATATCTATTCTGTCATATTGCACTTTCTCCCATTCAGAGTAATATGAATCAACCGTCTAGGTCAAAAGTTTTAAAATAATTATGTTTTTTTGAAAGTCTCTCCTGCTCACCAAAGCTGATTAAAAATACAGTAATACAGTTTTGAAATATTATTACAATTTTAAAAAGCTGTTTTTTTTATGGGAATATATAGTAAAGTGTAATTTATTTAGCATCATTACTCCAGTCTTCAGTGTCACATGATCCTTCAGAAATCATTCTGAAATTGATGCTGAAGAAATATTTATGATTATTATCAACGTGATGCAGTGAAAACGTGATGTTTGATCAAAAGTGACAGTAAAGACATTGAGAATGACAGAAAAGTGTCAGTATTAAGCAGTAAAAACTGTTTTCAACATTGATAATGATAAGAACCATTATTAATAATTGAGCACCAATAATAACTGTTCATCAAATCATCATATTAGAGTGATTTGTGAAGGATCATGTGACACTGAAGACTGGAGTAATGATGCTGAACATTCAGCTTTGATCACAGGAATATATTACACTTTACTAGATATTCACATAGAAAACAGCTGTTTTAAATTATAATAATATTTCACAATTTTTACTGTATTTTTGATCGAATAACTGCAGCCTTAGTGAGCAATACCTCAACAACAATAAAATTCCTACAATTTTTGACCGGTAGTTCAGTCTTTCATTCGGCTCTGGTCCCTCTTTCACCGAGTCGTACAATATGACAATCATTCATGAGTTAAGCTTGGGATTTTGTTCAAATTCAAGTATGTACTATAATAATAGTGATGCTTGCCTTAAAGGTGCATTGTGTGATATTTAGGAGGATCTGCTGACAGAAATGCAATATAATATACATAACTGTGTTTTCAGTGGTGTATAAAGAGCTTACATAATGAAGCGTTGTGTGTTTATTAGCTTAGAATGAGGCATTTCTCTCTACACACACCGCGGGTCCGCTTACACACACCGCAGGTCCGCTTACATCCACATGTTTCTACAGTGGCCCTGAGCGGACAAATGTGTTTCCTCACTATGTTGTTCTTCATGATAAGAAGCTTCAGCTAAAGTCAGCGAATAAAACACTGACACAATGATGGACAAGTAACAATAATATTCACAATAATATATCGTTTTACTGAATAATTAAGTAAATGTCTTAATTGATCTTGGTAAAGAAACCTCATTGTTTAACTGGCTACTCTCTGCTGTCTCAGATGACGACATCACTTCCTGTCGCCACCGTAACTTCTGTTGGGTGCAATTCACAACCTCACCACTAGATGCCGCTAAAAATCACACACTGCACCTTTAACGAACACTAATAATCTTGATCTGACAGCAATGCGCATGAGACGTACGATGTACAGACAAATTGTGTTTTAAGTTACTCGGACAGCTGTGACAGTCTCTGCAACAGCGCAAAGGTCAGCAGGGATTTATGGGTCAGGAGAATTGCCCAGTTTCAGCGAGTCTCCGGATACATATCGAGGGCTCGAGTCTCAGTGCGTTACGCAAGGAAACAGCACCTTCACCTCCCCAGCCTGAGGCTCTCGCATTTACATCACACACACACACACACACACACACACACACACACACACACCCTGCTGTAACACAAGCCCTGTGTGATTAACACACATCATCAGGCCAGGCTGCTCGTTTAAAGCAGTACGGTAAGGTGAGAAACTGGAAAAACTAAAAAGTGAGAAACTCTGGAAAATAATAAATAAATCTTTATTCTTCAGGTTTGGTCCTCCATAAACTTGATGTACTAAAATAACTAAAACTAAAAATGACAAAATAACACAACAAAAATGAATAAAACTTAAACAAAAATGTATATGAAAAAATAAAAATGTAAAAATATACAAATTAAAAAAATATTAGTATCTCAATTATACTATAAAATTACACTTCACAGATGTCCATGAGAGGCATGCTATTACTAGTGTTATGATGTTCATAAACCTGAACATGCTAATCTAAATATGTTACAGTTAAAGCATAAATGTTCTTAAAGGTGCAGTAAGTGATTTCTGGGAAACTCTGTTGACATTTGAAATCATCAAAACAAATATGATCACACCCCTATCTTGAAAGCTCCGCCCCCATATCCACAAACACGCTGTGCAGCACAGGCCCCTCCCCCTCATGAGTGGACACGCCCCCTACTGCTGATTGGCTACAAGTGTTTTGGTGCTCAAACGATCCACTTTCAATAGAGTTTCTCAGTAATCACTGACTGCACCTTTAATGGGGGGGAGTTTAAGGAGTAAGATCTTCTCCCATCTTACCCTATTCTTTAAAGCACCTTAGAGAACAATGTAAATGCCACAGTATATGAATATGGTAAATTTACAGTACCACGGTGCAAATCAAAGTACTGTGCCAAGTAGAACATGTTTCTGGAACAACATTCTTTTGTTGATCCTGGAACAAGATTCCTGTCAAGAAAAAAAACCCAGTCCTAACCCCAAACCTAACCAGCCCTATAACCATATCGCTTAATAGCACTACTGTGCCAGGACCAACAAACTCCGTCGATCCAGGAAGTGCTGTCAGTGTTTTCCTACTTTTTAAAAATCTCGGTAACCGTCTCATCAGCTAACAGGAATGCAGGACCAGGACAAACAACAATGTTGAACTACAGGTGAAACTCAAAAAATTAGAATATCGTGTTAAAGTTCATTTATTTCAGTAATTCAACTTAAAAGGTAAAACTAATATATTATATAGACTCATTACATGCAAAGTGAGATATTTCAAGCCTTTATTTGTTATAATTTACAGCTTATGAAAACCCCAAATTCAAAATCTCAGAAATGTTGAAAATGTTCATAAGCTGTAAGCCATAATCATCAAATATATAACAAATAAAGGCTTGAAATATCTCTCTTTGCATGTCATTTTCTATAAAATATATTAGTTTCACCTTTTAAGTTGAATTACTGAAATAAATCAACTTTTGCACGATATTCCAATTTTTCGAGTTTCACCTGTACATTTAAGTTTAGTCATTTAGCAGACGCCTTTGTCCAAAGCGACTTACAAATGAGGACTAAAGCAAGCGAGTCATCATGAAGAGGCAAAAACAGTTCAGCCGTTGCTTAGAGTAGCATAAGCCAGACATGGGAGAGTCCACAAACATTTTTTTACAGTGTGTTCAGGGGACAGGCAGCTAGCGGATAGTGAGGCGATGTTTGCTGTATGTGACAAAAAAAACGTGTGACATCGCTTAGAGCACCTTTCATTTATTTAAATGTAAATGACTTTGGGTATTGTTCTACTTGAACCATTCAATTCCTTTTAGTAATCCTTCATGATTTTTTCTATTATTTTTTTTCTATTGAAAAGGCCTCCCACGGCCCACCTGCAATACCTCAGCAGCCCACAGGTTGGGAACCAACTCTTTCTTGTAGGTCTAAATTAGTCAATTGGTGACAAAAACCATGGCTGAAGAAATAGACCATACCCAAGAAAGCTTAATGTCATCTGAGCCACAGTTATGCATCGTATGCCAGGAAGACAATAAGAAAAATCTCATGACAGTTAGTAAGGATGGCCGCCAAAATACATGAATAAACGTGAAATAGAAAGTAAATTGAAGGCAGAATTGAAAAAAGATACCAAACCAAGTTCATCTGCATCGACCCCAACTCCGCGAAATGTTACTCTACGGAGTAAAATACCTCCAATAGATTGGAAGCAGTATATCTTTTGCCAACAAGATCAGAAAGAAAAACTACATCTCATACAAGAAATGAAATTCAGCAGCAGAATCCTACAAGCAGCAAAGAGTGATTAGCTTGTGTAAATGATCTTATAGCTGCAGAAGGAAGTTATCACATGACTTGCAAGACCAGGTTTGAACGTAGGACTAGCTTTCTTGGGTATGGTCTATTTCTTCAGCCATGGTTTTGGCACCTTTAAATGAAATCAATTTAAACAGTCTTTCCTCCAATCAGTCAGTGTAAAAGCAAGTGTGTTAAGTTTTCTGACTTTGATGTCATCTAGCTAATCGTGCTAATAGGCTTCTTTTAGTGATCAAAAATGCTAAAATATACACTGCAATTATTTAAACTACATAGATAGATAGATATATAGATAGAAACATTATTGATCCCCTTGGGATGTTTATGAAAACATGTCACATTATGAAAATATACACTGGACATGACTGTACCTGTTAGCTGTCTTATGTTTTTGATCAGCCGTTCTGAGAAGTGTGAGAAAAGCTAAGCTCGGGGGAGGGGTGGCGTGATATTGGGGAGGGGCCCAATAGGAGTGCATTACAGGAGTTGGGGAGTGCATTACAGCACATTTGGCACATTTTACCTAATGTACCTAATGTACTAAGTAAAAGTAGCCTGATAATATTAATATTAATAATAATAACTTAATTATGAATTAGTTAATAATAGTTCATAGTTAAAAACAACTATTTTTGCAATATCTAAGCAGTTTCTTCACATTACATCTCAAATCTGAATATGGCATTGAATTGCCCATGTAGGAAAACTTACAAAAGCACATTTATTTCATGTTTGTACCTTGTTTAGTCAAAAAGATATACTGAAAAATAGATTTTAGCCTGGCGGTGGCGGCCATTTTGAATTTCTTAATTTTGAGGCATTTTGGGACATTTTTGAGCTTCATATACGGCAGATTTGGATTCAGCACCCCTTAATACCCCTAGAAATGTTGTATATTATAAGTAATCACAAAATGCCTTCAGGGTTCTGATTTTGTGAAAATTGACCCTGTCCAGTACAGGGAATGTGAAGAGAGTAATGAAGAGCAGTACCTGGCCCACAGGCCCGCTGGGGAGAACATCTCCTGTGCGAACCAGCTCTGATACAGGTAAAGACACACCAGGTGTCCCCCGGTGAAGAAGGCCACCATCACACACAGTGTGTTAAACCCCAGATGGCTGATGGGAAAGTGGCAAGCCCACCATGTGCACACGCCGATGAACAGCAGGAAGTAGAAGGCAGAGAATGCAGAGGGTAAAGTGATTCCTGGAAAGAGAAAGACATTAAATACGCACACTTTAAGAGGCATGGATTCAAACACTTCTAGTGTAAAAACTTGATCTCATCTATGGGCAATATTAGCCAAAAAGTATGTGCACTTAAAATTGGTCCACCATTTGGTATACTATTTTTATAAGATTAGTGGTCACACATACTATTTACAACAAGACCAGAATTTTAATGGACTCAATTTGTTCCTTGTATTTTGTTGCTTCCATTTAATCTGTAATATCTTGTTTATATTCAGGGCTTGACATGAACTTTTTTCCTCACCAGCCACTGTGGCTTGTGGCTTTCCAAGCTTCCACAATTTTTACATTCATACCATGGGGGAAAAACTGCTATATAGATATTCATAATATTACCTCATAAATTGGCAGTGGGTTTATTAGGCTGCTGTCACTTTAAGAGCTGACGCACGGATCCATTATACTGTTACACATGCGTTTTATTTCTCAAATGTTCATGTTCACTTAAAACAGGACTGACTGTGTTTATGTGAATGCTCGTCAAGACCGGTATTTTGACATTATTTTGTGTGTATTTGACTGTTTAAGTGCAATAAACAGCTCAATGTGGTTCTGAGAGGTGGCTTTATGTGCCGCACTTTGGGTTTGAGCACAAAATCTGCAGGAATGAGTAAAATTATGCGCAATGCCTCGCCGAAATTCAAGCCCTGTAACACCAACAATATTCATCCGGAGCAAATGAAAGGAGTGAGTGAGGAGAGGCGGGTTTGTGTGTCTCTCGCTGTCGGAGACATGAGAGAGAGAGAGAGATGCTGGTATCGTGTGTGTATTCTGTGGAGAATGAGTATTAGAAGAGGTTCAGATATTTCAGTATTGATATGTATAGAAAAATCTTTATTTTGTAGTTTATTATTTCAGATGTCTTTTTAAAAGACTACAAATATACAATTCAACCCGCCAAAGTGGCTAGTAGGAGTGACTGCGTTACACGCCACTGCTGAAATACACACTCGTTTGGCAGGTGTTAAAGGTGCAGATTGACAGCTAGTGGTCAAAATAGGTACTGCAGTCCAAATTCAAAATATCGAGATTGTTGTTCCTCCTCCTCGGACTCGACGCTCACGCCGGTCGCCAGTTTGAGGACACGCAACAGGAACGAGCGCAACTGACAATGAACGGCGAGTAGACTTACGTTGATGAGTTGATTTATCCGCGTTTTAATATGCTCTCGTTCATAGAGATTTTTTGATGGATACGTTTGTTTGCTGGCTGAAATACACTGTGTTTTCTGCTAACTGGCATCCCGGGGTGTGGAAACACTGGGTGAACTGGAAGTGGGCGGAGTCACACACACCAAAACAAAAACACACATTCCAACACGGAAACACACATTTCAAAGTAAAATAACTGGCTGTCGAACGTGTTTTTCAGAGAAACGAGTATGTGAACTCTATGCTAACTCTAACTCTAGCATATTTCCTATATATCTGCAAACATATTATGGTATTTTTATGCTTTAGTAGAGTGAAAAAGTTACATACAGCTCCTTTAATGTCAAGCCCTGTTTATATCGCATTGCTTATGTAAAGTCTGTTCTCTGATATTTCAGTGTTGATATGCATATTATACTTCGCTTCTTATTTCAAATGCCTTTTTAAAAGACTACAATTGAAAAATTTATTATAAATGAAATTCAGTGGCTAGTAGGAGTGACTGCGTTACACACCACTTTATTTGTATAATTTATTGTCCATCTTTTTGTATATCTATTGTTTACATCACTGTTGTCTTTTCTTAGTCTTCATGAATGCGTTGCCATGCAATGTGCTAAAAATGACAATAAAGTTGACTTTGACTTTGAAATACGTGTGTTAATGTCAAGCCCTGTTTATATCGTACTGCTAATGTAAAGTGTGTTTTCTGATGCTCGTACCAGCCAGTGCCAGAAGTGTGACGGCCAGGATTCGGCCCATGTTCCTGAGGAAGCGCTGAGCCGTGGCACGCAGACGGGCGGCTAACTGTGCCGCTGCGCTGCTCGCGTGAGGACTCTCCTCATCCTCAGTCTCACTGCAGGACATTCCCTCGTCTTCTCGCTCTACGTCCTCATCCTCGTCTTCCGTTTCGTCCTCCTGAAAAGAAGAGGACAGAGACTTTATCACAGGAATTAGGAGGAAAAATAGGTGCGCACTGCAGATCCAAATGAGGTCCAGTTCCCTCTCTCTAATGTAAAACAAGGTGGGGATAATGGGTGGAGTTATGTTTAGTGATAAGGTTATATGGGTTAGGGTGTGGCTGGACTGTCTAGCTCCACCCATGTACTTCAAGAGAAATCAAAGAACGAACTGGAGTGACGCCAAAACGAAGAAAAAGTTTGCTCCGGCGGCGAAACACCTCTGAACTCCCATTGGTCAGTGGTGACGATGTAACAGGTGGGTGTGGCTCTGAGGCTCCGCCTTCTTTGATGTGTAAATCATCTCCGGTTCATTTCTTCTGTTCAGTCCGTCGAGGTCAGGCGCGAGTAAAAGCATGAAAACAATGGAGAGACGCTTTATATAGTAGACTAAACTGAAGTTGTAACTGAAGTTTGCATCATTAATTCTGTTACTTTCCTGTTTATTATTGTGAAGCTGCTTTGAAACTATTTCTATTGTAGAAAGCTCTGTAAAAATAAAGGTTTTGATGTGAAAGGCAGCAGACGATCAAAATAAAGGGAAAGATGCATTAAATTTACATTTAGTCAAGAGTTACATAAAGTCAGCCAATGAGATTTGAGCTTGCCATATTATTCCGGCTTTCCGTGGCTGTGCCGTATGAGTCCATCCTTAAACATCGGGGACAGTTGCATAAACATAACCGATAAGCTAAGAACTAGTCTGACCAACAAGCAATACGTTAGGGCTAATCAGTTTTACTTTTTGGATTCAAATGAGACCTAGCTTTTTACATAACTGACTTTAAAAAGTGATGGCCAGTCTTAAATAATTAGATTAGATTAGACTAAGCAGTTTATGCGACTGGCCACAGATGTTAAATGCACAGAATGTAAAAAGTCTAATTTTGCATGAGTAACTTTGCTTTCCCATCGTAGTTCATCTGCTCTCTTGACCCTGAATATGAAACCTGTGCTGACTCTTTCAAGGGCACATGAAGGTTGGATTCCAGTGTTTTAGAGGCTTTTCAGACCCGTGTCCTATCAGTGTCCTATCAGTGTCCTATCAGTGTCCTATCAGTGTTTGGGGTCGTCCCTCATTCCACAGCGTCACGTGACTCTATCAACACCGTCTCCAACACTAAACACTGAGCCTCAATAAGGCATCAGCTGCCCTCTGGAAGGACCCATGTAATGAATCTTCAGGCCAATCTAAACCTAATTACTGAGTTGAATATACACTCTCAGGGAAGAAGAAAAGGTGCAGAAATGTTGACCTTTAGTAAGTTTCAAACTCACAAACGAACTTTGTTTTGGTATCAATTTGTTTAAACACGCCAGCTATTTTATGCATTGATAAGGTAGAAAGTTCCCAGTTCTGATCCCAGTGACAACTTACAAATGTTTTGTATAATTGACAAAATGTGCAAAGTGCAATTTTTGCGTTGGATAAAAGCATCTGCTAAATGCATAAATGTAAATGTAAATGTAAATGCAATTTTTATATATATATATATATATATATATATATATATATAATTCTTATGGAAAACAATCATTTACAGACGTTGTTAGTCACTGTTTGTCTGAAAGTACATTTTATTTGTGTAATTTTATTGTGTGATTGTACAGCACATTGGTCAACATTACGTTGTTTTAATTGTGCTTTATAAATAAATGAAATGAAATTGAAATCAGCCAAAGCTGCTCTGTTTTGCTGGTTTAGAAGGGTTTGGGTGCTTGTCAGGTCAGACTGGGAAACCACTGATCCACCAACTAAACCAGATTAAACTAGAAAACCACGTTAGATTGGTTCAAGCAGTTTCTTCCATCTGCTATCCAATCAAAATATGAAAAAGATTAGATGCCATATGAACACTGCATTCTTCCAGCTCATTCTCTGGTGCACTTTTCGTAGCAGCATGGGAAGCTGTAAACAAAACACGGTTTCCTGATGGAAAGATGCCGGAAGATGTGTGCCGTTTGGTGTTATGAAAATGCCTGTTGTGTGTCGAGTAGTTTTTTCCTTCTCTTTATTCTCCCATTGCATTTCAAAGTGTTGAAAGTGCATTCAAGACCCAGTTTCATAACTATCTTCATAAACCCCCTACTCATCAGGACTAACCCTTCAGGTTATGTAGTTTAAATCAAACCGTAATACATGCAATTAACAAACTATTTACATTTACATGTCACTGCCAATTCTATATCTGCATCAAAAGTTACATAAAAGCAACAGTATTCGTTTCTTTTCTCTTGAGTAAAGCAGCGAGTGCAGACACATGTATGAACGCATCCCATCAGGCTATAACTGTGTTTCCCAATCGTTCAGTCTCATACTGCCACAGAATACTTAGGAATGTGTTGCTTAGATATCATGTTGTTGCTACACCAATTTACAAGGCAGGTGGTTGCAAGTTGGCTAAAAAAATGCATTAAACGTTAGCATAAAGCAGAAGTCACACTGTTGTAGAAGTCGTGTGGAAATGAAAATTGCTACTCTTAATAACCTGACACACCCAGTTTTCTGCGAATAAGATGATGATTTGATGTGTGTGTAATAAATAAAAGTCCCCAGGACTTCAGACCTTTAAGTTCAGCTCTGATTAATTTAGCCAATTCATTCACTAAGATGGCTCATTGCAATGAACCGATTGGTCTTTTTAAACCATAATCTGTAGTAAATACATTCAATAATAGTTTTAGATAAATTATAAATCTATACGTGGTGCTTGCTAAGGCCAGTGGGTAATTTTTGCAAAAACTACTGATATATATATATATATATATATTTTAAATCTTGTGGTAAAACTTTCATTTAGTGTCCAATTCTAACTATTAACTTGTTTCTTATTATCATGCATATTACTAGGATATTGGCTGTTTATTAGTATTTATAAGGCACATTAATGCCTTATTTAGCATGGCCATATTCTACATCCCTTAATACTATCTTACTAATATTAATAAGCAGTAATAAGGAGTTTATTGAGGCAAAAGTCGTAGTTAATAGTGAGAATTGGACCCTAATCTAAAGTGTGACCAATCTGGTATAAAATATTAATAAAAATGCATTGTGGTCTTACATATTTTGCTGCTTTGGTTTATAAATTGTAGAGTTTCCCCACTAGTTTTTCAGATGGCCAGCTTGTCTATAGTTCAAGCATGTTAAATCATAAGTTAGTTAGTTACGGTAGTTTGTAACTTGATAAGAAAGGAGTAGAAACGAGTCAGACAGGGTAAACAGAGGTCAGCTTTGGATCTGGGAATAATATTTATACATAAGCAATGTTGAAACTGTGTCTATTGTTAGATTCCAGTAAAGCAGACACGCACGCCTGGTCAAGCACTCGGGCCTCTATTGCTAATTGATCTTATAAAAGTCATATTTTTCTATGCTGACACATATAGCGAGCCAGCCAGTGTTTGTTGATGTTGTTGGCTTGGAAACGGCAACAGGAAGTTGTCAGCTTTGGGCCGCTGTTCAGTTCAGTGTACAATAGAGTCGAATGGGGAAAGAAAAGAAAAGAAATGCCATAAAATATCACAGGGTGGAGATTTATGAGTCAAAACTTACACTATGAACAATGTTTAAAGAGAATCAAAGAATATGATGATTTAAACATGTTGTTTTTTTATTATGACTTTTCATGTTCAGCAAAAAAGTAAAGTATTGAAACAATACAAAGACTAAAGAAACAAATAAAAACATGAGTTTCTTTACAGTCTGATGCCTTTTGTTTAGATTCCAATCACATTAATGAGGTGCATCATGGGCAATTTGCTCCATCTCATCCATTTAAATAACTTAATAACTTAAATAACATTTTAGGCTGGTGAAGTAGGCTACAATTTCTCTGGCAAACATAAGCCTTCGGGTCAAACATTTCTGTAAACTGAACTAAAGACTAATTTAGTCTCATCAGGAGTTTATAGATAAACTATAGATATATATAAATATATATATATTTTTTTTTTTACAATATGTTGAAGCACCGTCTACATCAGGGGTTCTCAAAGTGGGATTCGCAAAATAAATTGTGGGCTCTATGATCTGCAAAAAAGCGGATGGAATCGCATCATAAAAATGGAATTTGGAACGGTGAATGTCACAGAATTTGGCAATTTTTGGATTGTAAGTTTACAAGTTTATAAGTTTATGGGCATAAGGGCCCTGTTATTGCACACATTTAACCAAAACAAAAGTTGTTAAAGTTTGATGGATTCAATTAATTAGACATTGATTGAATTCAACCATTAAATTGGAAAAAAAGAGAAAAAAATAAAACAGATTTATTTCATATGGCCCAAAATTGTGATAATTTTAATAAATTGCATTAATTAGACATGCTTTTTGATTATTAGAGTACAAACTATATCAAGCATGTGCTTAATCACTGTAACTATGAGGGGGTCACACAGCGAAATATGAATAAACTAAATAACACAACAGAAAAGTGAACAGCGGTTCAGAAAGCATCTGATCATAGAGATGTGGAGATGTTTGAGCTTCAGCACTACAGTAAAGCCACGCTGATTTATACAGCACTTTATACAACAGATTGATTTAACGCCGCAACTTTAGGGGATTTAAAATGAAAAGCTCAAAAATAAAGCGTCTCTCCAGCGTGTTCATGTTTTTACTGGCGTCTGGCGTCAAGAAATGAACCGGAGATGATTAACACCTCAAAGAAGGCGGAGCCTCAGAGCCACACCCACTTATTACATCATCACCACTGACCAATGGGAGTTCAGAGGCGTTCGTTTCGGCCTGATTTTGTATGTTCTTTGAGGTATATCAGGACCTTTAGAACCGGTCTTCACATAGACAAGCAAATAATATCACAATAAGAACATTTTTCACATTTTCTGGTGCATTTTGTGCTTAGCCATGCTAAAACAATCACCACAATGTTAGGCTGTTGTGGGTGGAAGTTTTGTGTTTCTTATTGGCCCAAGTCAAGAAAAGTAATAGCTCACCACTCCTCAATAAACTGCAGGATGGTCTGACTCTGGTCCAATAACCAACACTATATGAGCAATAATCAACACTATATGAGCAATAATCAACACTAATCAACACTATATGAGCAATAATCAACACTATATGAGCAATAACCAACACTATATGAGCAATAATCATAGAGACGCTGGGAATGTTTCTGCTTCTCACTGTTTGTTCTTCTTCTTGTCGCTATGTTTGTGTGATTTGTGCAAGCATTCATGATCATCAACACACAACAAAACTCTGACTTCAGCTGCCATGTGACCTTGTGGCCATGGTTACACACACACACACACACACACACACACACACACACACACACACACACACACACACACTATTATCATTTACAATCCAGTGAAGCTCAACTCTTTCAGTCCCTGTAATGAACTTCTGATGTTCCACACAGCACGAGTGACTCCAGTGCTTCAGTCCAGAGAGATGAGCACAGTGAGGTATATCACTGGCGGTGTGAATGAACCAAACGGAGTATGTTCCGGGATCTCTGTGTGAAAGGGAATCTAACGACTCAGACGGGAAGCTTCCACCGGACCAACTCAAACAATGATCAACCACAACTCGTTGTTGTACATGATATAAAGAGGCAGGTAATTCTCGAATCGATGATCCCACAATAACAGATCGTTGCGTGTCAAAGTGGAAGCGCGGCGCATACGCATTTTGTGGTCATAATTTCCCTGCATCTAAAAAGTACAGAATATTTTATGGATATAATAACTCAGCAATAAAGCAGAACATGCAGTTGTTCCTGATGATCTCGCGTTTGCATGGCAAAACTTCAGTAAGAAAAATAAAAAGAGTAATATTTCACTAATTTCAATGTAGTTTTGACTGTAGGAAGAGACACCAGGGATGTTTGTCCATCTGCTAAATGCAACACAAGACATTGAGATATTCTAAAAAATTAACATTGATTTTCTGTAAAGCTGATTTGAAATCAATTTATTTATCTGATTTAAAGCGCTATTAACAAAAAGAAGTCATACAAAATATTAAATAAAAATTCTTGGGTATCACAAGTTCATTATTAGGGCACAAAACAGGGCTAGAATATGGTAAAAAATAAAAATAAAAATCCTTTCATACGGAAAACAAACAAACATTAAACCCACCCATTCCTCCAAACCTTCCCTGCCTCCTCCTCAACAGCAGCACAAGTGTTCATGATCATCATCATCAGCACACATTACACCTAACTTTATTTTTAACCAAATGGAAGAAAGAAAGAGGCGTTTGCTGAGAGTCTTCCGGGCCTCAGGCAGCATTACTCAACATAATCCCACACGAGAGAACAGAAGCTCACCTCATGAAGAAGTGCAGACACGTGTGTTACGAGCCCCTCGTCCCTCTTCTTCATCAGCCGGTTGCAGAGGACCAGTGTGATCAGAGAGATGATGAAGATGCCCAGATCTGGGGTCAGGAGCCACACGACGGCCCAGGGCTCTTCCAGCGGGAGTCTGCAGGAGACAGAGCAAACACCACAGCTGAGGACACACAAAACACCTCGACAGGGAAAGGGGAAATAATAAAAATAAAAATAATAATAAAAAATAATAATAATATTTAGATATTCTAAAAATTAACAATGATTTTCTGTAAAGTTGATTTGAGACAATGCGCTATAAAAAAAAAAAAAAATATATATATATATATATATATTTGCTGTATATATTATCATCCATGTCTAATCTTCTAAATGTAACTCTAAGACATTAAGATATTCTAAAAATGAACATGACAATTTTCCGTAAAGTTTATTTGAAATCAATTCATTTATATATGATTTAGTGCGCTATTAAAAAAATACGTTATAAAAAAAAAAATTGGGTATCACAAATGTATAGAAAGGGTACAAAAAAATAAAAAATAAAATATGCTATATATTATCACCCAGCTCTACTCTGTTAAATGCGATTATAAGACATTAAGATATTATAAACATTGACGTAATGATTCTCTGTAAAGTAGATTTTGAAAAGGGCTATTAAAAAAATAACATAAAATAAATGTATTCTTCTTGATGTAAACTTTATTTGCATGAAGTGTAGAACACATGGCCTTGACCTGAACATGATCTAACACTGATCACTTAGGAACGGCTCAACGTGACGCCTCGCGTTTACAAGCTCTCATTCCCGGGATTCTCCACATACCTGGACACTCCGACGTGTCTCGCTAGAGTCTCCCATGAGCTGCCTGAGGAGAGAGCCAGAGAGAGAGAGGGTTACAAGTGCTTATCAGTGTTTATAAGTCAGAAAGACAAGCTAACCGAACCCAACACATTTCCACGAGCCACTGAACTGAGTCAGGCCAAGTCTACAAGATAACAATGAACCTACACACACCACCAAACCTGTCCTGACCTTACCTGTATCCTCCTCAATAATAAAAAAATAAAATAATCTATATGCTAAATATGCTATATATATATATTATCGTCCAGGTCTAATCTGCTTAATGCAACACTAAGACATTAAGATATTCATTAACATAATGACTTTCTGCAAAGTTGATTTGAAAATAAAAAAATATTTATTTGATTTAAAGCGCTATTAAAAAAAAAATATATATATATATCATAAAAAAATATCTTGGGTATCACAAGTTCATGATAAGGGTACAAAATAATAAAATGAAATAAAATAAAATAAAATAAAAATTCTTGATAACAAATCTGCGCATTACGGCACTTCCTCGTGCCGTAAAAATTATACTTAATTATACTTTTGTCCAGAAAGCTTAATTTATTTAATTTGTATAATATTTTTTCTATTTTTAATGCAATTTTTTGGGGAGATTTTTTTGTTATTTTTTTATTTTATTTACCTGTAAATTACTGGATTTAATCAATAAATAATAAATAAATAGTAATTTAGCAATTTAAGCACATTGCTCACATTCTTTCAACTTAAATTCAAAATAACTCACAATTTCATGCATAACCCTTTTAGTTCAGCTCTAAATATCTTACACTGGAAAACAAATAATATAACATGATATTTCATAACTCTCGCCACTAGATGGCCTTATAGCTCTATATGGAGCAAATGAGCTGTTCCGCTGGGTCCTAAAGTCAGTTCATTTCAGTATGCATTCAGATACACATGTAGACATTATAAAATATACATTTTTGGTAAAGTTTTAACAATTTTAGTTAGAATTTTGAGCATTTTTAGGTTTTTCTATGTAAACTGAAGCATTCCTCGCATTCCATTCATTCCTAAAGGGGTCAAATTGACCCGCGAGGGAAGGATTTGTTACTTTTTTCAATTTTAACCACAAAACTCTTTGAATCCATTTTTTTTTTTTTTGGTGTATTGATGGTTCAAGTGCGACAAAAGTCCCGTCTCGGACCCCTCTGATGAACACTACATTTTTTCAAAAAATATTTCCGGGTCAAAATGACTGAAAGAGAAAACGCTCCGTGACTGAACATGCACCTGAAATAAGTTGTACTCACAGTTGTGTCCCAGTGCATCATCCAGGCTGGGGATGGTGTATAAGCAGATCTGGAAGCACACGTGTGCCAAGAGGAAAACCAGACTGGTGCTGAAAAGAGCCTTGATGAAACGTCCAGTGTGTCCTGTGGGATGGAGAGGAAAAATACAGTAAGAAATGAGAACTGCACAGAAGTTGAAGCTGGTACAGATCAGTAAAAAAGTCCCAATTCACATACTTTCCATCCTAAATAGTATTCGAAATTAGAATTAATGTGTCCCAAATTGTAGTATGTTTAAATGATAGTGGCTCAACGGATCACAAAACTCACGGTTCGGATCATATTACGGTTTTTGAGTCACAAATCGGATCATTTTTCGAATCAGCAAGAATTATTTTGGGGGGTTGGGGGCGACTTTGCTTTCCATTTATTACTTAAAACACACTTTAAGTACTCTGGTACCACATCAAAAACTACTAGCCTAACTAATAAAGTTCAGACATTATTAAAGGCAAGTGAACAGGCAGTAGAAAATAAGAGCAAATACCCAAATCACAAGCATAGATAACAAGCACGTTCTAAATATTCGATTAGAACTACAAACACACAATGTTAAAAAACTACAAACATGGCGGATCTATGATTCCGATGGTTAAATAGAGGTTTAGATAGAGAGAGATTAATAATCAGTATCTAACCTGACGAAAAGATATTTATTCAATGTTATCCACGTTATATTTAATCAGCAACAACATTGTGAACTTTTATAAAGATACATTTTAAACATTAAAGACTATGATGATGTAGTTTGTCACACTCAAAATCATGAACCTTTTCTTCACAAAAGTCCAATAATTGGTTTTATGGTCAATATTACAGTTTCCATTAACAAATGAGCCAACTTCAGCTTAAAAATAAACCTCATATTAAAGGTTCATTTAAGTTTAAACCTGCCATTTAAAAAAAATAATGGTTAAACACGTCCATGAACACGGTATTTGTCAACTACCCATCCATCGGTTGTCATAACAATAGCTTTACAGGCTTTGCAGAAACTCTTGTAATATTTAATTGCTAAATTTACATTGTTGCCACCCAAAGACGGGCTTTCTAACAGTATTTTTCCAACAGCGCAGAGGTATAGGAGAAAATAAGCACATGTGTGAGTGTTTAACTTTTGCGAGAGTTAGGAAAATGCAAAGGCAAGCCCAGCTATTCTGATCATGGCAGGACTGTCAAAATACAAATAAATACAAATAAAATAGGTAAAGAGCACTGGGACCGTCTGTAAAGACCTCTAAACTTCAGCTACAACTGGGCACTGTTAGGGCCAAACTTTAACATTTGACATCTGTTAAAGTGCCATATTATGCTATTTTAGGCTCCTAATGTTGTTTTGGCGTCTCCTACAACAGGTTCACACGCATCCAAGGTCAAAAACACTTTAATTTCCTCATAATCTCCATTACAGCATCAGCTCTTTCCTCTCAGTGTCTGAAACGCATTGATAAAGGATTCAGTCTCTCTAAACTCCGCCTCTCTGAGAGCTTCCTCTGCTGTGATTGGTCAGAAAGCAAACGCTCATTATCATATCTGAATCTCAGCTCTTGATCACAGTGATACGAAGATTAACAATGGCGTGGGTTTTACCGTATCAATCTCAGAAAACAGCGTCTTCTCGACACGAACAACACGAACTCCTCCAGTCTCAGATACACTACAGTGTTTGAGGGCAGAGCTAAGAGACGCTGTTCAGCCAATCAAGACCACAGGCTGGCATTATGCAAATTAGTTACATTGGTTTGTAACAGGAAGTGAGACTGAAATAACTGACGACTCATTTCAGCAGTTCAGAATTTATTCTCTTTTTGAAGACAATAACTTTGTCTTTGCTCTTTGCAGACCTTTTACATAACACCCATCATCCAAAAATAGCATAATAAGGGCAATTTAAATGCATAATTTAATTTTTTTGCCTTTTCAGTCCACCAGGTGAAAACCGTCTGATTGTTTAGAAAAGTAAAAGCACAACTCTCCTCAACAAGACACATAACTCCAATCATGTCCGAACCACAAACGACCACACTAAAAGTTTAAGACGTAACATTAAGGGGGTTTTAATAACCGCAAGTATGAATAGTAACAGTGCTTTAGTAAGCAGGAAAGTTGCACAGTCGACAATTACAGCCTGAATGTGGTTATACTTCACCTAAACACTGATGGAAATGCACTGCTGAATAATGTAACCTATAAAATATAAGGTTTTAATAGACAGACATCAGACGAGCCATTCCCTTAACTGAAACTATTCTGGAAACTGAAGTACATACTCTGTATGTGCACTCTAAACAATCTTGGGTTATTTGTCTATGTTAAAATATGTCCTCAGAACTGTACACTGATTGTTTATGGACAGGTTATGGAGTCACAGCATACAGTATGGTCGATTACACTTGAATTACTTATAAATGTTACATTTTTACTTCTAATATTTGTTAAACGTGCTTAAATGTTGGCAATATGTATTAAAAATGATATAAAATATATATTATACTGTAAAATATGGGGAAAAAAAAAGAGAAAGAATTACTATGCAAGTCAGTGATTGTATCGAGTATTTGTAAAAAAGTTTAGAGGATTTAAGTTAAACCGTAGACATTAATTCATATGAAAAAAAAAAAAAATATATATATATGAATCAACTATACTGGGTTAAATCAACCCATTATGCTGGGTTAAATAACCCAATTTGCTGGGTAAAATGAACCCAACATGTGTTCTGTCCTATATTTACCCAGCCCAGCCCAAATTGGGTTGTTTTTAACCCAGTGTTTTTTAGAGTGTGAGAACGGATGGCATCGCAGCAGAGATATTCGGGCTTGACGAGGTGAGTGAGGACACCTGGGAAACACAGAGCTGTATTTGTCTTTCCAGTTTGTCTTGGCGTTTTTCTTTCCAGTGAGATTCAATGAAAGGCCACTTCAGCGTTCGTTCACATCTAACCTGTTCCTCACTACAGCGGGAGTGTGAAATCTGCAGGCCATTTTCCACAGAACTAGATGACTGTGATGTCTTGTGTTTTGACACGTGTAGCTGTGATTGTTTTAACAAGAATCGGGGCTCCAGAGCACTTGACGCTGCTCCATAGATGGTGTAGAGTTACTGAGTTTCTATGGAAAGAATAACAGTCTGCCTTAGCAAGCCAAGCCAGAGGTTTTACACATCAGCACTGGGATATTTTCAGCCAATTTTGAAGGTTATCCTGTTGTTATACGAACGGTTTATTTTGGCAAATCACTACAGTGTAATTTAACCAAAGACAATTGTGATTTTCAGTGCTTTTCAAACACTTGTTTCATCTTGGTGACCAAGAGCGTTCTAAGGGAGTTTTCGCACACTAAAAAAAATCTTGGGTTATTTTTTCTACCCAAATCCTGGGTTGAGTATTTTGGGTTATTTTTCCGTGTTTGGGTAGTTTTTGTGTTACCCAGCTCCTGGGTCAGACGTAACAACCCAGTGTTTGGGTAGTTTTTGTGTTACCCAGCTCCTGGGTCAGACGTAACAACCCAGTGTTTGGGTAGTTTTTGTGTTACCCAGATCCTGGGTCAGACGTAACAACCCAGTGTTTGGGTAGTTTTTGTGTAACACAGATCCTGGGTCAGACATAACAACCCAGTGTTTGGGTAGTTTTTGTGTTACCCAGATCCTGGGTCAGACGTAACAACCCAGTGTTTGGGTAGTTTTTGTGTAACACAGATCCCGGGTCAGACGTAACAACCCAGTGTTTGGGTAGTTTTTGTGTTACCCAGCTCCTGGGTCAGACGTAACAACCCAGTGTTTGGGTAGTTTTTGTGTTACCCAGATCCTGGGTCAGACGTAACAACCCAGTGTTTGGGTAGTTTTTGTGTTACCCAGATCCTGGGTCAGACGTAACAACCCAGTGTTTGGGTAGTTTTTGTGTAACACAGATCCTGGGTCAGACGTAACAACCCAGTGTTTGGGTAGTTTTTGAGTAACCCAGTTCCTGGGTCAGACGTAACAACCCAGTGTTTGGGTAGTTTTTGTGTAACACAGATCCTGGGTCAGACGTAACAACCCAGTGTTTGGGTAGTTTTTGTGTAACACAGATCCTGGGTCAGACGTAACAACCCAGTGTTTGTGTAGTTTTTGTGTTACCCAGATCCTGGGTCAGACGTAACAACCCAGTGTTTGGGTAGTTTTTGTGTAACCCAGATCCTGGGTCAGACGTAACAACCCAGTGTTTGGGTAGTTTTTGTGTAACACAGATCCTGGGTCAGACGTAACAAACCAGTGTTTGGGTAGTTTTTGTGTTACCCAGATCCTGGGTCAGACGTAACAACCCAGTGTTTGGGTAGTTTTTGCGTTACCCAGATCCTGGGTCAGACGTAACAACCCAGTGTTTGGGTAGTTTTTGCGTTATCCAGATCCTGGGTCAGACGTAACAACCCAGTGTTTGAGTAGCTTTTGTGTAACCCAGATCCTGGGTCAGACGTAACAACCCAGTGTTTGGGTAGTTTTTGTGTTACCCAGATCCTGGGTCAGACGTAACAACCCAGTGTTTGGGTAGTTTTTGTGTTACCCAGATCCTGGGTCAGACGTAACAACCCAGTGTTTGGGTAGTTTTTGTGTTACCCAGATCCTGGGTCAGTAGTGTATAATGCACATCATGGCCAAAAATACAGGTTATTATTTCATGAAACCACATTATCAAAACAAATAATGCTTCAAGATGACTCAAAAACGAATGTTCCCACGAGTATCACTGTGGTTGAAGACATGACTGTTGGTGAGAGAGAGAGAAAGACTTATGCAAGTCTCTGAAGTAACTTGTGAGACAGTGGGCGACACGTACCACACACACACACACACACACACACACACACACACACACACACACACACACACACACACCCCAAGAGAGCATCCATGCTTTCCGGGACGTTACGCTCACACAGATAGTGGTGGGAAACCATCCGGAAAGTCTCATACCAGGGTGCATTTGAGGGGAAAATTTAGAACAACACAGCCATTATTAAACAAACCACTTTAAATAATCTTTAATGGGAAATTATTAAGTACCAAACCACAAAACCAGTCACAAGGGTTAATTTTTTGAAAATTAAGAGTTATGTATATTCCGAAAGTTGGATAAATAAGCTTTCCATTGCTGTATGGTTTGTTAGGATAGGACAATATTTGGCCGAGATATGACTATTGAAAATCTGGAATCTGAGGGTGCAAAAAAAATTAAACGTTGAGAAAATCGCCTTTAAAGTTGTTCATTTATGTTCGCGATTGTGCAGCATTCACTCACAAAAATATTTTTTTTTAATATATTTACGGTAGGACATTTACAAAATGTCTTCATGGATCATGATCTTTACTTAATATCCTCATGATTTTTGGCATAAAAGAAAAATCGATAATTTTGACCCATTCAATGTATAGTTGGCTATTTCCATAAATATACCCGTGCGACTCGTGACTGGTTTTGTGGTCCAGGGTCACATATGTTAATGTTAGATGAAAACAAATGTATTCTATCTAGATCAAGAATTATATCATATAATGTAATGTCTAGTAATAAGTTATAAAGAATGTAGGGCTGGGCGGTATAACAATATTGTGGTGACAATAAAAAGTGTCTATCATTCGCCAATTTTCTACATCAGAGAAGGCCACACCCACCTATTACATCATCACCACGAGCCAATGGGAGTTTGACGGCGTTTACAAGCGGTTTCAAACTCCCGAAACGAACTTCGTTTTGGCCTTAATGACGTCAGACCAGTTCGTTCTTTGATTTCACTTGAAGTTTATCGGGGCCTTTAGAGATATTGCTATAGGCCTCTCGTTTATTTCGGGTGTGTAAATATATCTGTGTAGCACGGCACTACTTAAAGTTATAATGTTAATCAAACGACAAAAGACAAAGAGAAAATCACTCACTGCTCGTGACTGAATAACTTTTGCCGCTTTAATATGAATCAATTTATGTTTAATTCATATAGTAAAGACTGTTTCATTTGAATTTGATTATTAATTTTCTGTAATATTGCTTACTACATGTTAAATAATACTACTGTAGCTGATTGTATCTATTGTTTGTAATTTGCGTCTTATTTAATAACAATAATAAAATAAAAAAGATCTATATTGTGATTTATCGCTATCGTGAAATTAAATACATCTTACTCAATGCATCTTGATTTAAGAATTTTTTGATATTTGGACTGGAAACAAGACAAAAATACTACGTTAGAAAAGCATTTTTTGCAGTGTAACCTCTTTAAGCCTTTGCATGACTTTAATTCTCGCCAATAGTGTAAAGTCAACCATCATATTGGACCTTTTTGAGTTTTGAGATCAATCCTACATATTTTGCATGCAATATGCATCAGTTATTACAGTAAAAGGTCAAAGGTAACCAAGTCAGTGAGCAGAACAAGCTATTCTGTAGCTAAACCTACATAATTGAGGAAACTGTGAGTATGAATGTGAGTTTGACCCAAATATACCCCGGCTAACATTCTGTAGCTGTGATCTACATTTTCCTACAGCTTTCTTCTCCTCCTAAACCTCTGATTGTTCACAACTGGCTTCCCCGGATTTCCCGGCCACAGAATGTGAAGCTGATCCGCAGTAGGGAAAAAAGCAAGATGTTTTTCATTAAAACCATTAATACTGTTCACCGCCAGGTTTCGTTTCACTATGGCTGGCTGTCGAGGGGATTTTCTCTCCAGACTCTCCCAAAGACACGCAGATGATTCTACACCTCTTTCATAGAGTTAAAGCAAGATGAACTTCTCTGACAAAACAATAAAGCTAATCCTTAGATATGAGACATGCAACATCAGCCCACGGTTATTAACGCATCAGTCTGGTGCAAAACTTGAGTTTGAAATGAAGAGATGCAACCCTTGTTCACTTGTTCGGTGTGCAAACTCAACACAGATAAAGTCTGTGTATTAAACCGGGACTTTAAACCTATTTTTTGTAATATATAATATTTCAGTCTACATTACATTCACACTGGTGTTAAGTCAAACAATTCGAATATAATACTAATGACAATAGAAATAGACAGTGTGTGTGTGTGTGTGTGTGTGTGTGTGTGTGTGTGTGTGTGTGTGTGTGTGTGTGTGTTACTTATGCTCCAAGAATCATATTGTTAGCTTTTTGGTATTAGACTATGTTTTCGGAAATGTAAACAAAATAAGCTGATAGATATTTTATTATCATATTATAATTGTACAATAATATTGTTTTTTATTATTATTATATTTTTCTAATAAAGGGTGAATATATAAAAAATTCCACATGGTTTGGTTTCAATAAATAAATAAATAAATAAAACACTAAAGACTAATTGTACGGCATCACAACATTATAAAGAACAGATATTAATTTATACAGTGTTATTCAATTATTAGCATGTTAAATATTAGCTGTAAATGAGCGTTAGATGACGGAAAAGATCATCTAAATGTAAAAATAGGGTAAAAGAGCATGGACAATTAAATATGCAATTCGTGTTGTTGTATAAAAAAGGCTCGAAATATTGATCCCCAAAAACTGAAATTGTTCTGATACGTATATCACTCATCCATATTTCTTTTTAAACAGCGCCACCAATTTCACAATTACAATAAATACACAACCAAACATACATAATGACAGGTGGAAAACATTTTATATCAACTTCAGCAGTCTATCATGCGATAGTGTTGGATTTTAAAATACCAATAATAAGAAATCAGACACAAGTAGTAGAACACAGATATCTCAGAGTGGATAAAGGATATGTGGATCTGGCTACTCTGCTGTCTTTGTTTTTAATACAGCACAGAAGCAGCGTTTATATATTTACAGGACTGACAATAATGCGAATCAGACACTGGAATGTTTTTCCTCATGCCATCCAACAGAGAACCAGACACACACACACACACACACACACACACACACACACACTGTTATGGCAACAGAAAAAGTGTGAACGCCCAACATGAGGTCATCATGCCAGTTTATGTACACAGAAACACGAGTCATCACCGTTACCGCAGGCTGATGCATGAAAACAGCCTCACAAACCCGTCGCTCCGTAAAGTCCTCCGGTAGTCGATCATTTTATCCCTTAAATCTCATCTTTAAACATTTTTATCCCTTAAAACTCATCTTTAAACATTTTTATCCTTGAAAAAATGTCTTCATGCCTTTAAATATCTTGAATGTAACTCGACACCCTTGCCTCATTTAGTATGCGCGGCTCTAGGGCTGCACGATTCGGGGGAAAATGTCATATTGTGATTATTGAGGTCAATATTGCGATTGCGATATAATAAACAAATGGTTTCATGAGTCAACTTGCTTGGTTCTCACGGGAAATGCACACACAGTTTAGTGATAATGCTGAAATGTGTATTTCTCAACTCAAACTAACAACTACAACTAAATGATTGACAACACCTTATAATGATCAATAAGCCACTGATGACTGGATAAAAATGACTATTAAAAAAATAGAATATTGTCTTTTAACTTCCGTTTTTGCGTTCGCTCTGTATATTTCTATGGCATTGCTGTCCAGGAGTGATTCGCTTTTGAAGTGGATTTACTTAATGTAAAGTTAACGAAAGCTATCATGATGACTAATGTTTAAAGCAGATGTCTTAACGAATGTCAGTCGACCGGGAAGATTTTAAAACGAGCCGATCATTCATAAATGCGCTAGATCGCTGTGGAAAATACAGACCGGAAGACAAAAGACAACCTCACAAACTCGTCCTCCTGTAGTCGATCATTTTATCCCTTAAAACTCATCTTTGATCAACAAAATTACATATTTAAACATTTTTTTTTTCTTGAAAAAAATGTCTTCATGCCTTAAAATATCTTGAATGTAACTCGACACCCTTGCCTCATTTAGTATGCGTGGTTCTATGAATATGCAAATGAGCCCCGCCTCCACTCACTCACTCAGCTCAGAGATCCACTGGTTGCAAGTACCGAGTAAAAATCATTAGCATGCACTTACTTTGAGGTTAGGGTTTGGCTGAGGGTTAGCTGGATGTAATTATGCATAATCTACTGTTATTACTACAGTAACACGTGGAACAGGAACACTGTAAAATAAAGTGTTAGCTTTCTTAGTTTTAGTTAACGATAATAACCCTGGCTTGAATGGTGACGTACACTTATATATATAGCATGCATGCAGCTGGGAATATTAATCTCTAGCATCTTACAAATACTGGTGTACATGTAAGAGTCGCAGAACTATTTTTTTACTATTCAACTATTCATTTAATGACAGTGTTGACAGCCACAGTTAGTCTGAGCGCTTTATTATCCCACATACTTCTGTCCTGACTCAAACCATCATCCGCTTTACAGCATTTCAAGGGTCAGTTCACCCAAAAATGAAGATTCTGTCAGTAATTACTCTCATGTTGTTCCAACCCCGTAAGACTTTCGTTCATCTTTAACACAAATTAAGATATTTGTGATTAAATCTGAGAGCTGTCTCACTCCTCCATAGGCTTCTCTGTTACTGAAACTTGCCGGCCCAGAAAAGTTAGTAAAGACATCGTTAAAATAGTCCAAGTGACTACAGCGGCTCAAGCTTAAGTTCATCAAGCGACGAGAATACTTTTTGTGTGAAACAAAAACTAAAATAACGACTTTATTCAACTCTTCATTTTCTTCTGAGTGAGTTCCCGAGAGCCACGAGGAGATGACAGAGATGTGTCTCTGTGTTTAAAATGAATAAAGTGTGCATTTCCTGGATGTCCGAATCGTGAGACACCAACAAGAAAATGTAAAAGTGCCTTACCAATGCCGCAAAAAATGAACGGCTTACCTTTCACACTTTCCCATCAGATGATCGTGAGCGTCATCTCCTCAGTTCTCACGCAAGCGTCGCGTTGCTCTCGTGAACTCACTCAGAAGAAAATGAAGAGTTGAATAAAGTCGTTATTTTAATTTGTTTTTTGCGCACAAAAAGTATTCTCGTCGCTTGATGAACTTAAGGTTGAGCCGCTGTAGTCACTTGGACTATTTTAAACATTGTCTTTACTAACTTTTCTGGGCCGGCAAGTTTCAATCCCAGAGAAGCCTATGGAGGAGTGAGACAGCTCTCAGATTTAATCAGAAATATCTTAATTTGTGTTCTGCAGATGAACAAAAGTCTTACGGGGTTGGAACAACATGAGAGTAATTACTGACAGAATTTTCATTTTTGGGTGAACTAACCCTTTAAAGTGCCCCATTTAGGTTTTTTTCCCCGAATATCCCTTGCATGCAGTGTGTAATAGAGCTGTGTGTGAATGTAAACATTGTTGTCTCCCAAAAGAAAAAGATTCGCGTATGAACCGCCTTTTAAAAGTCGTTTGTGTTTCGAAATGAAGCATTGCTTGGTGATTGGTTGAGCTAAACTGGTATTATCTAATTGTGTAGTTAAATTTAACAGCTGACAGATATTCAACATAATTCATGTGTGAGACAGTCTAACAGAAGGATGGACAAAACCAGTCAAATATCAACTGATTCTTGTCATATTTTATTACCATTTTCTAAACTATAGCGAATGTGATAATGTGAGAAATGTTGAAGGTGTCTGAATAAATTTTGGTTTTACTGTATATTATGAGAAAATTGACCTTTGATGCATGTAAACCTGTTGTAAGAAACTCAAAAACAACATTAGGAGCCTTTAAAGGATTAGTTCACTTTCAAAAAATTTTTTGCTGATAATTGACTCACCCTGATGTCATCCAAGATATCCATGTCTTTCTTTCTTCGGTCGAAAAGAAATTAAGGTTTTTGAGGAAAACATTCCAGGATTTTTCTACACAGAATGGACATCAATGGCAACCAACTATACCAATGTTCAAAGAAGGTTCAGATGTCCGTCTCAATGCAGCTTCAAAGTCTCGACACGATCCCAGTCGAGAAATAAGAGTCTTATCCAGCGAAACGATCGGCCATTTAAAAAAAATATATATACATATACTTTTTAACCACAAATGCTCGTCTTGTACCATCTCTGAGATGTGCCACACATTGCGTCATCACGTTGGAAAGGTCACGAAAAAAATAAAAATAAAAATAATAATAATAATAAATGAAAACAAAGATGTCGGAAGATTTTGAAGTTGGAGGAGAAAATGAGATGACATTTTTTGCCCTTCCCTCCTTTTTGAACCGGAGAACACAGACAAATAACTTAGATAGATGACGTGACGCGTGACCTTTCCAACGTGATGACGCAATGTGTGGCACATCTCATAGATGGTACAAGACGAGCATTTGTGGTTAAAAAGTATATGTATATATATTTTTTTTAAATGGCCGATCGTTTCGCTGGATAAGACTCTTATTTCTCGACTGGGATCGTGTCGAGACTTTGAAGCTGCATTGAGATGGACATCTGAACCTTCTTTGAACATTGGTATAGTTGGTTGCCATTGAAGTCCATTCTGTGTAGAAAAATCCTGGAATGTTTTCCTCAAAAACCTTCATTTCTTTTCGACTGAAGAAAGAAAGACATGGATATCTTGGATGACATCAGGGTGAGTCAATTATCAGCAAACATTTTTTTTGAAAGTGAACTAATCCTTTAAAACAGCATAAAAGGGGCACTTTAATAATGGCTCTCTAGCATCTTAGGCGCTAGAAGAGTCGCAGAACTGGATTTAATGACAGTGTTGACAGGCACAAATAGTCTGAGCGCTTTAATATCCCACATACTTCTGTCCTGACTCAAACCATCATCCGCTTTACAGCTCCTTGTTTAAACCCAGTTATCAAATGCATAATGCCAGCAGTTCTGTGTCCAGATCCGGTGAACACCTGCCATATCAGCTCGAGAGATATAAAGCCCAAAGATAAACGGATCCGACCCCCGACCCCTACACATTACACAGTCTGGAGCTCGGATGGGAAAAGCCGATGCAAAACCACGTTTGGGAGCCAGAACCTTTAGTTTATCCATCATGGTTGAGGCTTTGAGGATCTCTGAAGTCTAATCCTGCAGGAATCAATGTGTTGTGGTTTATAATGGATTCCTCTGTTATCAACGTCGGCCAAAAGATGTGGTTTGGCGAACAGACTTCAAGTCTTGAGTTTCAACCCTTACTAGACAGAGAGGGATCGTTTGGGATCGATTTCTTTTTTATTGTATCATAACAAAATACACACACACACACACACACACACACACACACACACACACAAGACAAAATCCAAGCTACTCCAGTCAGAGTTCATTTGCACCCATATCACACAATATCATTTTGTTTAGCAATCAGCCGTCTTCCCAGTCAGACAGTATTGCGCCACTGAAAACGACAGCGTGAGAAACACTCTTACCTCGTAGTGTGTGTTTGTTGGGCCATTGAAACCAGGGTAGCAGCAGCAGGTACAGAAGGTAGACTAAAGAGAGAGCGTTGTAGCGAAAGATGCAGGCTGTGGAGAAGAAGAGACAAACCATCAGTTAGACACTCAACGCTGCGTTATACAGCAGTGTAACACCCAGGGCCAGAGGGGCCGCAGCAACAACTTTGGCGTATTTTTTCAGCAACACATCCTTATTTCACAGATAAGAGTACAATTTTATTTTGATTCAATGGTTATTTAAAGTTACCATATAACTGGTTATAGCTAGTCCAGTGTTAACATGAATATCTGCAAGCCTCCAAGCACAGACGTCACACTTTAAATCCTCCCTGTTGCCTTTCACCATCCACTTATTTCGCTGCTGTCGCGTCCCTTGACAAGCCATCTCCTTTTCCCTCTTTCTTTTTCTATTTTTAGCCCCCGACAGCTTTTTTGCTTTATCCATCTTTTCCGACGACAACTCACTACTCGCCCCCGCCCGCTTGCGATATTACACCCCCCCCACCCCACGAAATGCAGAAATGATTTATAAACGCACAACAGCAGCTACATATAGAAAATAGCAAAAAAAATATTTTAAATTTGTATTATTATTTTTTTTTTTACCATTGCTTTGGCGCCCCCTGGTGTACGCCCCTCTGCGCCACATATACCGCATTCCCACTTTGTGCGCCGCTGCTAACACCGTGTCCTAACTACACACGAATGACAAATGAATAAAAAAAATGTTTTGCAATAAGACTAAATGTGAATGATATCTAAGGTTTTTTTTTATTGAATTTTTTTACCTTATTGGAATTGAAATTAGGAATCGATAAGAATCGGAATCGACAAGCACAATCGAAATAGATTTTTCTATTTTCCGAAGGTATTCGACTATTCCCAAAGTCACTACAAAACGTGCTATATTTCCGCTTGATGTGTGCCGGTCCTCGAGTGTTTGATAGCGCTGATGAAGCACTCTTGAAGCTGTGTGATTGCTCTAATCAAGCTGAGAGGTCCGTGTGTAAAGCATTCTGGGACCAGTTCCCAACATTTTGAGGCTCTGCCAGGGAATACAGGAGTTCCCTGACTCCCACTGCGACTAGTAAAGGTTTTCCCTGACTCGCATTTTCCATGCCATCCAAACAACACCTCAGACCCTCCGAAACTCCTCAGCCGTTCCCGATCTCTGATTCACACTCACGACCGAAGGCTTTGTTTGAGAAGTCTGGTGGCCTGAATGGGTCATGAAACCCCAAAACACATTTGTTGAGATGTGAACAGATATGCACATCACTGAAAACACTAACAGCACTTATTTTTACGTTTTTCCGAGCAATTTAGTTCTTCCGGGTTGAAAAGCAAAGTCGAGGCATCGTCACGAAACGTGAGGTAGAAGGTAGCCTTCGGTGCGTGTGATTGGCTGTGTAGAAGCGCCTTCGGAGCGTGTGATTGGCTGTGTAGAAGGCCTTTGGATCGTGTGATTGGCTGTGTAGAGGTGCCTTCGAAGCGTGTGATTGGCTGTGTAGAAGCGTGCCTTCGGAGCGTGTGATTGGCTGTGTAGAAGCGCCTTCGGAGCGTGTGATTGGTTGTGTAGAAGCGCCTTCGGAGCGTGTGATTGGCTGTGTAGAAGCGTGCCTTCGGAGCGTGTGATTGGCTGTGTTGAAGCGCCTTCGGAGCGTGTGATTGGCTGTGTTGAAGCGCCTTCGGAGCGTGTGATTGGCTCCCGGCACGATTCTACGTCAGCTGACCCTCAAGATAATCTGTGCATTTATTCATGAGAAAGAGCTCATTTAATCCAATCACCTTTATTCTTTCTGTGTTAAACTGGTGTGTTCAGAGACTGTAATGCTCATAAATGTATTTAAAAAAAATTCTTTGCCGTTTTGGCATTTTTAACCCCCAACTCTTAACTCTCCGAGGTCATATTTTAATATCCATGTGTCTGTGTAATGAGTGTGTTGCCGGTCTGTGTTTTATTGGTTGTTGTCTCCCCTTTTCCCGCCCTCTCCCACTTTTCCACAGTTTACACGCACATTTTTTATAACTTTTCCAGCTGTGAGTCTTGAGCGACAGGATAAACCCCCATCATAACTGCGCGCAGGAACACAGATCTCCAGTGTTCAGAGCCTCATGACCTCAGCAGGGGAACAGGGAAGCTCTGAGCCCAGAGGTGGACGAGCGCTGGTCTCCCTGATCGCCCCAGGGCTGCCATAATGACAGAAAATGATATCTCTATATTTTCTGGGATTTTCTCAATAACGATTATTAGACGATATTCTGCTGAGTGTGTGTATTGTGCTCGTACTACAGCAGGTTTATGACTGGCGTGGACAGCCGACTCCTAAAGTCTTTGATATTCTTCTTACTCTGTGTGGTGGTCAGTGTGTGTGTGTGTGTGTGTCTGTACTGTATGTAAGTGTATGTAAGTGAGTGTGTGTGTGTCTGTAGTACTGTATGTAAGTGTTTGTGTGTGTGTGTGTGTGTCTGTACTGTATGTGTGTGTGTGTGTGTGTGTGTGTGTGTGTGTGTGTGTGTCTGTACTGTATGTAAGTGTATGTAAGTGAGTGTGTGTGTGTCTGTAGTACTGTATGTAAGTGTTTGTGTGTGTGTGTGTGTGTCTGTACTGTATGTGTGTGTGTGTGTGTGTGTGTGTGTGTGTGTGTCTGTACTGTATGTAAGTGTATGTAAGTGAGTGTGTGTGTGTCTGTAGTACTGTATGTAAGTGTTTGTGTGTGTGTGTGTGTGTGTGTGTGTCTGTACTGTATGTGTGTGTGTGTGTGTGTGTGTGTGTGTGTGTGTGTGTGTCTGTACTGTATGTAAGTGTATGTAAGTGAGTGTGTGTGTGTCTGTAGTACTGTATGTAAGTGTTTGTGTGTGTGTGTGTGTGTGTGTCTGTACTGTATGTGTGTGTGTGTGTGTGTGTGTGTGTGTGTGTGTGTGTGTGTATACTGTATGTGTGTGTGTGGCTGTGTGTGTGTGTGTGTGTGTGTGTGTGTGTGTGTGTGTGTGTGTGTGTGTGTGTGTGTGTGTGTGTGCGTGTGTGTGTCTGTGTGTGTGTGTGTGTGTGTGTGTGTGTGTGTGTGTGTTCTGTCTGTCTGTCTGTCTGTCTGTGTGTGTGTGTGTGTGTGTTCTGTACAGTATGGATTTGTCTACACTAAAACACTTAAGGTTCCTCAGAAGATAAAACCTTTCATAGCTTTTGATACACAAGATTTGTATTTTCTACCCAGTTTAACTCGTCATCTAAAACTGAACCAAGACACTTGTGTGCGCTAATGTGCTCGACCAGTTCACCAGCAATAACTACATTACCTGGAACATCAACGTCTGGAGTTATTTAAATCTATCATCATATCTTTAGTCTCAGAGACATTCATTTTTAGATGGTAATTCTCACACCAGTCCATGAAAAATTGTTTAAAATGGACACATGCTCGGTTTCACCTCGTCTTAAACTGTCTCATCGGCATATTTATCAATATGCAGTTGCATCGACACACACACACACACACACACACACACACACACACACACACACACACACACGGATTAGATTACTCAGTTTTTTCCATTGCTTCCTCTAGTTTCCAGATACACATTCACACAGTTGTCGCTTCTTTAAAGGACTTGCTTTAATTATCCACCTCTTCAGATAGTCTAAATGAACGATGGCAAATGCAGACTATTTAAAAAAATAATAAACAAAAGCACAAACAGTCACAGTATTTATTAAAAGACTCATTTACACAGGTAGAGTTACATCAACATGAGATCATCATACAGTGCTAAAAACACACTTGTGAATATACAATATAATACTTGTTTTCATTTGAAACATCTGTTAAAGTGCCATATTACGCTATTTTAGGCTCCTAATGTTGTTTTGGCGTCTCCTACAACAGGTTCACACGCATCCAAGCTCAAAAACACCTTAATTTCCTCATAATCTCCATTACAGCATCAGCTCTTTCCTCTCAGTGTCTGAAACGCATTGATAAACGGATTCAGTCTCTCTAAACTCCGCCTCTCTGAGAGCTTCCTCTGCTGTGATTGGTCAGAAAGCAAACGCTCATTATCATATCTGAATCTCAGCTCTTGATCACAGTGATACGAACAGTGACGGTGTCGAGGGTTTTACCGTATCAATCTCAGAAAACAGCGTCTTCTCGACACGAACAACACAAACTCCTCCAGTCTCAGATACACTACAGTGTTTGAGGGCGGAGCTAAGAGACGCTGTTCAGCCAATCAAGACCACAGGCTGGCATTATGCAAATTAGTTACATTGGTCTGTAACAGGAAGTGAGACTGAAATAACTGACGACTCATTTTGGACAATAACTTTGTCATGCATTTTGCAGACATTTTACATTCATGAAAGGTAATATTTTACTTTTATTTTTAATATTAGGGCACTTTAATTAATACAACAACATGGGGAATTTGAATATGGCCTCACAATGTGAGTTAAAAAGGTTCCCCGCATCACTGAACTCCATTAGGTCTCCTGAGCTATGAAAGAGCAATCAAGCGTTCCTCTGTGATGTTAAACTCGTCCGCGTGTGTTTCAGGTTCAGCTCTGAGTCTCGGCTTCACGACACTGGACGGCTTCAGGAAATTATGCTAATCTGGGCTCTGGAAAAACCAACAGCCACAGGACTGGGATCACGGCAAACTGCAGTTAAACGGTTCAATCTAATGTGGAAACCACTATATCCACTACAGTTTACTATCCACCAGTGTCACAGATAAACATGTTATTACATTTTAAATATTTACTTTGTTACATATTATTTAGAGCCAAAGATCGTACAATGTGTTTAGGGGACCATTTCAGTTGCTCAAAAAAGTTAAAAAAATAAAAATAAAAAAAATTAAATAAAAATAATAATAAAATGTATATACATTTTAATAAAATAAATAAATAAATAAATAAATAAATAAATAAGTAAAGTAAAGTAAAGTAAAGTAAAGTAAAGTAAAGTAAAATAAAATAAAATAAAATAAAATAAAACAAAATAAAATAAAATAAAATAAAATAAAACAAAACATGTTAGTAAAATTATATTAATAAATAATAATTCTAATAAAAAGTAGCCGTAAACATTATGGGAACATTATATTAATAGTCTGTTTGTCAATGACAAACCCTGCCTAGAAAAAGTCATAATAAATGCTATTATATTCTGAAACATATTTTTTGAACTTCCATATTCCATATATCTGATCCCCTTCTGCACCCATTGGGCCGCATGTGTTTCTGATGTCTTTGGTTTCTAAGGCCCTATGAAATATCACTGTTTTGAAACAAAAATATTAATTTTTTTATCCCCAAAAAGGATGTCTAATATATGTCTAATATATTGAATTCATAAAACTTTACAAAAAAATGTACTCCAATTTTAATAATACTAACAGTGCC
>NC_140211.1:58110343-58157843 GCF_951802725.1 Rutilus rutilus | reverse complement strand
CGTGAATAAACATCATTTTCATTGTTTATATCCCCAAAATAAGATTTTTTTCTTTCTTTTTTTATGAAATGATACTCTAAATAATTTTTTTTTAATAAAAGTGGAGGTGAATGTCTAAATGAGAAAGTCATTGAATGATTCATTCGATTCGTTCAATTGGCTGATTCAACTGAATTACACCAGTTTTGTGACTGTTGAGTGAACTCTTCTGCATCCTGTTATGCTCATTTGATAGTTTAGATTGTTCCAATGAATGTTTTTGTATTTATTGTAAGGCTAGACGCCTCTATGTTTGACAATTTGCAACAGTGCTCGCTCTGTCTGAACATTAGGGTTGCGTGTACTCTGTCGTCTTTGGCCTTCACACGAGCTCATCATGAGTTATCATGAAGTCAGACTAATCCTGGTTGATTTGGTTTCTGTTAGATATGTCCAGATGCTTTAAGCAATATCATTCTCAACTTTAACAATTTATTGTTACCATTTATATCAGTTCCTCTCTGTTTGGCCAAATTTTGTGAGCTCTTTCATTCAGGTTCTTTACCGTAAATGTGGTCTGTTCTGTTGGCTTAACCTTGATTTTGTGGGTGAACACACTGAGGGATTACATTTGCTCTCTTATTATTCCCATTCAGTTCAGTTATGTCAGTAGATTATACAACCCTCCAACACACCTGGGCTTTATCATAGACCACTGACCGTTCACGATAGTAAACGTGAATAAACATAATTTTCATTTTTTATATCCCCAAAATAAGAATTTTTTCTTTTTTTTTTAATGAAATGATACTCTAAATAAAAAATAAAAGTGTCAAATGTCTAAATGAGAAAGTCTAATGTCTAAATGAATGTCTAAATGAGAAAGTCATTGAATGATTCATTTGATTCGTTCAATTGGCTGATTCATTCAAATGACTCTCTTTATGAATGAGTCATTGAATCACTGGTTCACCCGATTGATTCGCTCAAACCGAGGAATCGTTCAGAAAAGAAGCACCGCTTGTGTTGTTCAGAGACGCACAATAGTTCTTCTCTGGCCTTGTAATATTTTCGTTGGCAAAATTGAGCCAAAACAGACAATATAAATAAAAAAAATAAAACACAATATTAACTTCTTATTTATTGAACAGTTGTATAAAATCATTATTACATTTGCACTCGTGCTATTCATGACAAAAACAGCACTTGTGTGATATTGTGCGCGTTACTTGTGTGATATTGCTTAACTATATCATATAATATGGTCCCTAAAAAAATAAATACAATAAATTAATAATAAATGAATACTAGGGCTGGACAGCGATTAATTGCGATTAATCACATCCAAAATAAAAGTTTGTGTTTACATATTATATGTGTGTGTACTGTGTATAATTATTTTGTGTGCGTATATGTATATATATAAATAAATGCACACACGCATGTTTTTTTTTTAAAGAAAATTTCATTTACATATAAAATATTTATAATATAAATTATGTATAAATATATATACAGTATATACATGCAAATATTTCTTATATATATATACATATGCATATGTGTGTATTTAAATATACACAAAATGATTATACACAGTACACACACATATAATATGTAAACACAAACTTTTATTTTGGATGCGATTAATCGCAGCACTAATAAATACTTGTCCCTCATTCTCCTCTGACTAGAGCAGCACTGGAGAAAATAATGACAACATTTTGCTAGAAAGACAACAAATCCTGTTCCCTTAATCTAAGCACACTTGTGTATGTTGTGTGTGAGCACGAGTCCTGTTAGACGCCGCCCAGACACGGCAACATATCTAAACCAGTCCTGCCATGTGGAGTTTGGAGATAACACACTCGCACCGTTACAGCAGAGGAAACATGTTCACTTCTGTCTCCTGAACCCATGCTGACCTGTCTCGCTCACTTTCTTCATGGTGTTCCTGTACGCCCGATCTGACACACTAGTGCAAACACTCAGGTCAGAGGTCAGCGTGGGGGGTGGAGGGGGTGGAGGGTGTAACATCAGCACAAACTCTATGGCTCATGCTGCACAATGAAGATATTTTCCATTGGATTCTCTAGAACAAAAGAAGAGTTTGATCCTCTCCGTCTCTTCCCTGCTCTGATGAAACGCCGCTAGCGAGAGGAAAAAGCACAGGGCTTGTTGATGCATGCGTGAGGAATTTTATAGAGAATTCTACACGCTTAGAGGCGCGCTGCGTTTCACCCGTATGTTTACACAGAACTGTCAAATGGTCTCGGTATATCTAAATGCAATTGAAATCATTTTAAAGTCCCCATGTAGTCAATAACTGTATCCCTTAAAACTAGAGATGCACCGATTACAATTTTCTAGGCCGATTCCGATTTCCGATTTTTCACTGAGTTTGACCTGCCGATACCGATTTTAGCCGATTCCGATTTAATTTTTTTCTAACCACTTTACAGCACACACAAATATTTATTTTCCATCTTTTCTTTAACCCTTTCACGCGTAAGTTTAAAATATTCTAACTGACACCCCCACCCCCCGAGTGAGTTTTTTCGCGAACGTTCCCTTTAATGTTTCCATGGCGACGCGTCACGCGATACACCGCAGCCACAATAAAACTGTATGACAGATGTGTGTCGCTTTTATTTCACTTTTCCTTTTTTATTCAAAATATTCACAAACTTGCTTACCATGTCATCAACTAGCCTATCTGATATTCCGATTCTCAAATACGTGTAAGTGAGTGGTCGTTTAAAAACCTTTAATCTTGATCTATAATGAGATGGGCGCCGCGCAATGTTGTCCTGTCAGTCGGATTTACAGCACGTGAATTAATAAATAGTTTCTCCGAAATAAATGCAAGAAAGTGGCCGGTGAACTGAGAAGAATAGAGTAAACTTTATAGTTACTTCCCCTATGTTTGTCTGATATGAATAACACACATGTCGGCAAATTATATTATATTTGAATAGATTGTTATTGCTGCTTCCACAGACATCAGTGTGTGTTTTACAAACTCCAAATGTATTGCTTATGTGTATTTAAATATCTGAAACCTAAAATAAACATTATGAGGTTGAAAACACTGCTTAGTTGTGCCATAACAGCGCTGAACGCGTCCGACTCTGGCTCAGCGCCAGGCAGCCAACGCGCGAAAGCACAGTTTGAATCTGGCAGTTATGCGACGTCACTGAACATCTAAATCTGGCACCGCACCGTACTCTCATGGGCACAGACATACAAATCTCATATATGAGACCGTACCGCTCAAAAGGTTAATCATGCGGCGCCCGAGTGCATTTGACCGGCATAAAATCGGCATATGTCAGACTGACCGGCCGGTCGCCGGTCATGGCCGATCACGTGAAAATCGGCCAATTCCGGTCACCAGCCGATCAATCGGTGCATCTCTACTTAAAACTCATCTTTGATCACGGAAATTACTTTTCCTTAAAAATAATAATAATGTAACTTGACACTTGCCTCATTTAGTATTCGCGGTTCTATGAATATGCAGATGAGCCCCGCCTCCATTCACTCGTTCAGCTCAGAGATCCACTGGTTGACGATCACACGTTGATCTGATTGGTTACAAGGTAGTTTGTGACGTCAGAAACACCAGCGATTTCAAAGCGTGTTTTTGAGACTGTCTTTGGTTCACTGCAGTTTTAAGGAGGAAATACTCAGCAATGGTGTCGACTTATGAACTTACACATGGTTTGTCTTAAAGCATATTAAAAACACCACATAGACACATAAACAACATTAAAAGCTGGAGTTTCACCACAGGGGGACTTTAAATGCTAAATGTATATATTTTCTTCTGTATTGGACAGACACACAGTAGAGAGAAGGGAATGTCACAAAAACTTTTTTCTGTTTGTCTGAGGATGATACAGCAAAATTGACTAAGTGGGTGATATGACCAACATCTTATTTCACAATACGAGTCATTTTATTTCACCACACACACACACACACAATATGGACAAAAGTACACTCCTCTTAATTCCTGAATTCAGGTGTTTCAGTCAGACCCGTTGCCTTAGGTGTTTAAAATCAGAAACCTAGCCGTGCATTTACAAACATTTGAGAAATAAATGGGTTGTTCTGAAGAGCTCAGTGAATTCAAGCATGGCACAGGTGATAGGACGCCACTAAGGCCCAATCCCAATTCTACCCCTTACCCCTTCACTTTCCCCTACCCCTCTGTTTTGCGCGTTCCCATGAAGGGGTAGGGTTAGGGGTAGGGGGAAGGGGTAGGGTTGTCTCGATTCTCTTTTGGTTGGAGGGGTAGGGGTAGGGGTAGGGGGAAGGGGAAGGGAAGATAGCCCTTGAAACGAAGATTTTTCGGGACCACACTTCAAACGAAGGGGTATGAGAAATGTACCTGCATACACCGGCTACAGAGGCAACATGGCTGCCAATAATCATTTTCTTTATGTCACATTCAATCTTGTGTTCATATTTACGGTCATGTTCTTCAAAGAAACGTTTGCAAAAAAAAAAAAAAAAAGCTGAAGTTCGCTAACGATAGTCCCGCAACATATTTTCATGTCTGATAACTGGTGAATGTAATTGCGGCAGGGAATTGGCTTATCTTTTACCGTACGTCTGCTATGAACGCATTGTTTTCTTGTGGTTATATGTGAACACGATATAAACGAACAGTGCTTACACAGTTTCGTGCTTTTTGCAACATGATCAACCAGTCTTGTATGTTCTTTATCAAACAGAGACACCTGAGGAAACCCGGAGGCTCATTCGTTTCCGCGCTGACAACGAGCAACGTTTCCTGAAGTCCAAAAATACTTAGGCGTCGAAGATATCGTCATCTCCGTTGTTTTCTGCGAACTTCAGAAGAAAAATGCAAAAAAATAGCTGTAACCCACACAAATTGAGATGACTACAGCTGACGACGGCATCTTGGAAGTTTGTGATAATCATTGACGCATCTCCTGTGACGTAGGCGCTAGCGACGACGTATAATGACGTGTAATGGTGTAATAGTGGTGTCCCATTTCTTAGGGGAATATTTTCAACCCTACGCCTTGCCACTCTGTTTCAAGGGGCAAGGGTAAGGGGTAGGCGAAGGGGTATAAAATAGAATTGGGATTGGGCCTAAATCAGTTCGTGAAATTACATCCCTGCTAGATATTCCACGGCCAACTGTAAGTTGTATTATTGGAAAGTAAAAGCGTTTAGGAACAGCAGCAACTCATCCAGTCAGCGAGTGAGTGAAAGTTGCTGATACCACACGGTTTCAAACAAACTTCCACTGGCATTAATATCAGCACAGAAACTGTGCGGCGGGAGCTTTGTGGAGTGGGTTTCCTCACATTAACATGTGCAATGCCAAGCATGGGAGTGTGTGTTGCACATCGCAGCTGGACTCTAGAGCAGTGGAAACCTGTTCTGATGAATCACACTTCTGTCTGGCAGTCTGATGGGCGAGTCTAGGTTTAGCGGATGCCAGGAGAACGTTACCCGTCTGACTGTAGAGTTTGGTGGAGGAGGGATGATGGTGTGGGGCTGTTTTTCAGGGGTTGGGCCCTTTACTTCCAGTGAAAGGGATAGTTCACCCAAAACTGAAAATTGTGTCACCATATACTCATGTTGTTCCAAGCCTGTATATGCAGGGTTCCCACATCTTGGTTAACTTCAAATTTAAGGACCTTTCAAGGACTTTCCAGGTCCAATACCCTAAAATTTAATGACTTAATGTGGGGACACATTTCAAGTGAGGGCAAGGTTACATCGGGTTACCTTGTAAGATACATTGTTACAGTTTTCATGTGTCAAACACAACTATGCAAAAAAAAAAAACTTGCATTTATCTTTGGCCATATGACAGAGATCTGATATTCTTATTTGTCGTTTATATGTTTTGCATAAAACTGAAGAATATTCGGTACATCCTATACTGTATTCTAAAATTATCTGATATTAACTTTTGCTTGAAACCATGAAACGTTGAGGAACCATCGTAGTAGTTTTGTGCGCACATGAACGTCATGGCAAAGTACCTCACGCGGGAAACACTTAACGTAATGCATAAATGCGTGTAACTAACGCAAATCAAGCAAGCTAGAATGAACAGGCCACAAAGTGTTGGAGAAATAACATTAGCGGACCAAATCTTTCAAAATCTTTCCAGGGCCTTGAATTTTTTTTTCAGATTCACAAACTTTCAAGGATTTCAAGGACCCGTGGGAACCCTGTGTATGAACCTCTTCTGTTGAACACAAAATAAGATATTTTTAAGAATGTTGGTAACCAAACAGTTGACGGGAGCCATTGACTTCCATAGTATTTTTGTATTCCTACTATGGAAGTCAATGGCTGTTTGATTATACCAACATTCTTCAAAATATCTTATTTTGTGCTCAACAAAAGAAAGAAACTCAAGGTTTGGTCCTAATACTTTTGTCCATAGTATGTGCACTTTTGGGAACAGAAACAAGAGACTCCATGTCCAGGGGAATAACTAATGGAATATTGTTAGATTCGCTGAAAATCGGGTGACCGGATCGCGATCAAAAGCCGACAAAGCTTACATTTATGGGCTCATGCACAACTCTCTCACTCGTCATGAATCCAAACGTTTTCATGTCTGCGATGTAACATTTAATTGCTAACCTATTATTTATTTTGTAAACGAAGCTTCACTCCTGTCATAATATTCATGTAAAACAGTGTTTTGGCGGACCGGCGCCGGTGATACTCAGCCTCCGCGGTGGTGCGCCTGTCAAGTTTACCGGCACAGCCCTAGCTAAAGCATAAACATACCATAATATGTTTGCAAATATTGAGTAAACATGCTTAATTCGTTTCTCTGAAAACACTTCTACAGCCAGTTATTTTACTTTGAAATATGCGTTTCCAGGCTGGAATGTTTGTTATTGTTTTGATCTGTGATCCTGCACGTTTGCCAGTTGTCATTGTCCATTGCGCTCGTTCCTGTTGTGTGTTTTTAAACTGGCGACCCGTGTGAGCGTCGAGTCTGAGGAGGCGGGAGAAACCACAATCTCCGATATTTTTAATTCGACTGCAGTACCTATTTTGACCACTAGTCGAGTCATTCTTACAGACTGCACCTTTAACACGATTTTCTTTTTTGAAGTGATTCCAATCATATTTCAAGCAACTCAAAACCCTCATGTTGAACAGTGCACATCTAAAGTGTCTCAGCTGAAGGAAATGATACATTATTTATCAACTTTTTATCGGGTCCATAATGAAATCATTATAAATGGCCAATACCGATATGGTGGCGATATATTGTGCATCCCTAGTATATACGTATATAGGGTTGTTACGATTAGGTTAACAATTCTTGATACCAATATCACAGATATCACCGAACGTAATATAAGCAAAATGTTCCCAAGCAAACAGTTGGTTAATAAAATACTTAATCTACTGTTAAACACTGTGTTAGCCTGTTTAGACACTCGTCAAAAGGCAAACTGGTGAGACCGTGACAGGTGCAGACCGGCCTCAGTAAAGCCCTCTCCTCTGGCACGGTCCACATTTATCCGTTTACCGGCCTGATGCTGCCCACAGCGGGAAGCTAAATTCCTCTTTAATGGCCACAACCCACAGACCGGATAATGTTTCAGGGCTACTTCAGCTAACGTAACATTCTCATTTTCCACTAGATATTTTCCTCTACATCTCATCAGCAATTTCGATTTGGGATTTGGGACCCAGGAATGGACTTTTGTCCACTGTAGTCGACATTATATTTTAGTGAATTTCTCTGACACCATACATGTCACATGACACAACCTGGGTGTCCTGTAAAGAGCAGATTCAGGGCTTTTCAGAGATACCGAATGTTTGGAGGTTTCACCATGAAAACAACTTCTCCTTGGTCTTTAAAAATGCCTGACATTAATTTAGTGATCAAATGCAGCACTCTTATGGAAATATGATCATATATTGTAATGATCATTTAAAATCGGACTACTTTTCAAATTGTATTTCATAAACCAACATCTCAGGCAAACATTATGGGGTTTCAAATCAAAAAATGACTTTCTGTTCCAGAACAGGGCATTGATTTCATACGCGTCCACTGTAGAGACATCAGGACTTAAATCATGTTTATCAGGCATTTTGGGAGACAGAACAAGTGAATATGGAAATAAGTTATACATCAATATTCCTATGAAATATTAGATATTATTATTAAAATTTTGCTAATTATTACTCCAATTATTACACTTCTTTTTTCATTAAATGTTGCTCCAAGAACACATTAATGTGCACATTAGGTACAGTGTATAGATGCATTACATTGAATGGGAATATTAATTTATGGCCATTTTACCCACATATTGCATAAAGTAAAATGGTGTATCAATTAATTCCGTTATATCTTTCATAACATAGTTGAGAATCATCTTTATACAAATTTTGGTTAAAAAAAAAATCCTGAAACCCCAAAATGTATTGGCGATTGAAAAAAAAAAAAAAAAATCAGGACATAGAATGACGTATGAATAAAATATAAATTTTTTAAAAATGTTTTTTTTTACCATTTGTTTCTTATGCTCTAAACAATGTGATGACATGAAAATAATAATAATAAAAAAAATAACATAAAATCTGAGTCTCAGGATTCTTCAAAAAGCTTCTTTCGTGTTCAGCAGAAGAAAGAAATTCATACAGGTTTGGAAACAACTTGATGACAGAATATTCATATTTGGGTGGAATATTCCATTAACCTCTGGATTTTTTTGTGTCTGGCAGCAAAATGATGGTGTCTCCATTCAGTACATTCATTGAAATACATATAATATTCTATCATATTACAGGATTCATGTGAATGAAACACCTCTAAGTTTCATGATGGAATAAGCAGCGATTATGTTTATCATGATGAAATCTGGAGTGAGAACACATTATTACATAAATGAAACTCTGGCACGATCACATACACTCTCCGGCCATTTTCAGACTCCTGTGGATGTTTGGTCTGTGCTGGTTTCTCATCATCCTATATTAAACTTTTACAAAGCAGAGCAGACCGACTGTTTTCACTTCCAAAAACAGCGCAAGTACCTTTTAAAGTCTCCGTTAGACTGAGAAACGCCGCCACAAGCTCTCAGACGTTAATTACAGGCAACGCACAAGCTTGGGCTAGCCTATATTTTCATGCAGAAATTGGCTGAGAGGGGAAAAAAGAGATGTAAAAAAATGTCATGACGTATAATTGAATTTATGAGAATAAAATATTAAAAAAGAAGAAAGATTCGTATTCTTGACTTGTGTGGGCCTCAGAAATGAAAGTTGGGAGTGACGATAAATTCAAACAAGCGCTCGAGTCAAAAACATATTGATTCATATAATAATTATTCACACATTTTCCAACCAATGCAAGTTGAAGAAAATCTGCATATATGTAATCTCATTTTATACAAGTCAAGTAACAAAATATGTTAATTCTGAAGGCTTAAATATGATTAGGTTACCCTACTAGTGACCTAGTAAAGTGGGTTTGGTCCCAATGGCATGGAAGACTTGGTTGTTTAAGCAAATGTGTTTTTATCTCTCGTTTGCTTTTGTTAACACTAATCGGGTATGTTTAGGGTTTAGGTGGTGTGTTATTCTCCAACCCTGACCCTTATTCTCATGCGAGTGTTTCTGGGCGTTTCTCCCTCATTTCTGCTTCAAGATCTTGATGAAATTGTGGCATTCCTTTTGTTGTTTAGAATCCAGTATTCCTGTAATTCTTTTGTCTTTTATGAGTTTAACGAAAGAATTCCAACAATAAATACCGCTTTGGCGCTTGTAAATGTGACGTGACGAATCGCTAGCGGCACGTGACCCGATCATCTCTGCTAGCTAATAGTAGATAAACACGAACACTGTTGAAAGATACAGTACAACTTACCGAAATGTATATTCCTCATACATGATATCGATCAATCAGTGTTTTTCATCCACGGAAAGAGGTCAGTAAAACAGCTGGAGAACAATTAGCCAATGTCACACAACATTTACCTCAGGAAAGCCATTTAATGACCATAATATGGGCTATAGCACATTAGTTGGCTAGAAAAATAGAGCTATAGAGAGTATTTAGCTAAATATATGTACTATATTACATATTTATTATATTTTTACTTGCCATATTTTACTAAAGTTGTTATTATAATAAAAAAACGCATTATATTTAATTTGAGTTAGTCTATTTTTAACCTTAAATAATACTGCCAGCTGATAGGGTTCAGCAATAGGTGAGTTTTTGTTTTTTTTTCTTGAGAAAAATGAATGCCTATTTTGTGTGCCTAATATTTATCCAAATGAGTCAATATTAAATCAAATCACAAGAAATTAATTTAATTGAAATCGTGAAATTTGTGTCACGCAATAATAATAAACCGTAGCTTAGTTGGCTAGATTCATATAAAACTGAACATGACCTGTCTCTTTGAAACTGTCACGAAACATGCAAGACACAACGTAATATCACTTTTCAAATGAACCTGGGTTGTGTATTTCATTCCCAGCACAACAAGACACACCCGATTCAGGTCAGTGAACCCGTACCCTTAGATAACCCTTAGATAAGTGCTGAGAAATACCATTCTAATGGAGAAATGAGAAATATTTAGGCCAAACACTTGCATGAACGCCTCAAGAGAAATGTCTTCATAACACATTATTATGCAAGTTAAATACCACAATGTCTGGTTGGGATTTGTAGCACACTAGAATGATTTCTGAAGGATCATGTGACACTGAAGACTGGAGTAATGCGAGTGTGTTGCTGTGTGGCACGTCCTGTACACAGGTGAAGGAAACACAAGCAATCATGTGTACTCAGTCCAGGAGGTCTACACACACTATTCATTTGCATCTCATGCAGAAATTATTTCACACACACACACACACACACGTAACAATGGGCCTTAAACAAAGTGACCTTTCAATTATTAGTGGAATCCCTGAGCCGCGGCTCTCTCAGCGTGACACGCATCCTGTTATGATGGAAAACGGTCACTTTTCCAATGGTCGGGTGGAAACGGCAATGGCGCTCTGAGTCGCGTCCTCGTCTGGGATGATGAAACAAACAGCCCGGTCAGGGGCGATCTGTCCGTTCCTACGGGTTATAGTTTATAATTATGGTTATTGATAGTGGTCGACCGATATTGGTTTTTTGATGGCCGATGCCGATGCTGATATCTTAGAGAGCAGGGTGGCCGATGGCCGATATTTTTATATATATTTATTTTAATCAATAATTTCTTATTTTAATAATAAATTATAAAACAATTTTTTTAAATAAACATGCTTTTATACTTTAGATGGCAACTTCTTACATTTGCAATCCTATTACAGTATTTTTCACAAAGTAATTGTTTAGAAATATATGAATATGTGAATAAAAAGAAGGTAAACACTGTAACGGCACTCGGTAATCTGGTCATTTCGTGCTGGTAATAATTTTTTCAAATAAAGACAAGATAACGCTAATTTTACATACAGCACAGTGAAAACTATATGAATATGACACAGTTGGCAACCGGATATATCACAGATATGAATATGACACAGTGGGGAACTGGTTATATATCAGCATATTTTAAAATAAGGGATTTAAAGTGTTTCGCTCGCGTCTCCTGAAGATGATCTTCTGTTCGCACTCACTCTCTTCGCACGGACCGACCGTCACTCGCAGACAGTAATGCACACTTCACAAGATATCACAGCTGGATTCCATTAAATCTGCAAGGTTTGTGAAATTAAATGTTCATTAGATATTCAGAGATTTGTTTAAATGACGCAGATGCGCATTTGCAGAATGTTGACGGCAAATGAGAGAGTATTTTAGCCTGATTGTTTGCCTTTTCTGTTACAAATAATATAAAAGCAAACGCTTTACTTCACTTACTTCGCAGACCATTTACTTTCTTTGTTTACCAGTTCTGTCTAACAAAGTATTAGATATGACTGACTGAGATCGTAAATGAATGAAGACGGGGAATGTGAGTGAGCGCTGTGTGATCTGAGGAGCTGCCGTTCTCTTCTGGCGCTGGTGTTCTCAGCGCCGCCCGTCAAAATAAAAGTCCGGAGCGCCGTCAAAATAAAAGTCCCGCTTCCAACACATCGGCCAATCAGAAAAACGTATCCCCGATGCCGATATTTCAAAAATGCCAAATATCGGCCGATATATCGGTCGACCAATAGTTATTGATATCAGGAATTAGATTTCTACTAGTAACAATGCTCATTCTAGATATCAAGAATTGAATTTCAACTAGTAAAAACTATAATTCTTGATATCTGTAATTGTATTTTCACTAGTGAAACGTCACCATAGGCTGCCATTCAAAATCCACTGTTGATATCAAGAACTGATTTCTTACTAGTTGAAATTCCAATTTGACATATTAGAAATACAATTCTTACTAGTAAAAACCTTTATTTTTGTCACTAGTTGAAATGTCTATTCTTGATATCAAAAATTTAATTGCTACTAGTAACAATGTTCATTTTTGATATCAATAATTCCATTTTCACTAGTGATAATGTTCATTTCTGATATCATGAATGTGATTGTTACTAGTAAGAAAGCTATTTTAGATATCTGAAATTATACCGATCAAAAATTAACATTTTTACTAGTAACAATGTAATTCTTGATATCAAACATTATATTTCTACTGTGTATGTGTATTCGGAATTCCAACTAGTAAGAAATCAGTTCTTGATATCAACAATTGATTTTGAATGGCAGCCTATGGTGACGTTTCACTAGTGAAAATACAATTACAGATATCAAGAATTATAGTTTTTACTGGTTTAAATTCAATTCTTGATATCTAGAATGAGCATTTTAATTAGTGAAAATGTAATTTCTAATATAAAAAATTGCCATTGTTACTAGTAGAAATCTAATTCCTGATATCAGTAACTATAATTTGACCTAGTGAAAATTGAATTGTTGATATCAAGAATTCATATCCTGGAAATTAATAAAAGTTAAACCGGCTTGCCATAGATGGGTCGTTCAGGAGGGGAAACAGCAGATCATCTACGAATAATCAAGTCATTTCAGACTGATTTAAGATATGATCCCGGGACCCCCTTCAGCTTATTCAACCCCAAATGAGGTGTTGATCAGTGGCCATTTACAGAATATGCCCAAACAAGTGAAAAGCAATTAAAATATGTTAATAGTGATTGTATTTGTGATTTTTCAGCCATTTTGACTAAAATAATAATTTTTAAAAAGTATTTAATTACTTATTTTTGCAGTGCTCGGCCCCTTCATTTCTGCTTGCAGCTATATTTATTATTATTATAATAATACTTATTATTATTATTGCTCTAATATTATTATTATTATCTATTGCTCAGAATGACTTTAGCAAGACTAGATTAGCTAGACCAACCTGAAAAATATGTTTTATTTAATCCATTCTAGATTGCTGTGAATGGACTTTGACTTTGGTTTGACTAATCAAGGACAAACATGGAAAAATGATATTATCTTAGAAGTTAGAAATGCAAAATACAAAAGTGGTCAATTAACTCTGACCCTTTCAGGAATATATTAATGTGGCCAGAACAGACTAATGCACTAATCAACAGAAAACAAAGCAAATCATTAGCATATTAAACTCCTGCTATTTACCTCCGCTAATTGGCAACAATAAACACATGCTTAATCTTTGCCAGATGGAAACTTCAGAAGGGACTAAGAATGAGTCAATAATGATTTAATCACTGTTTGAATTCTTGATAAACACTTCTGGACCACATAAACTTACTAACTCATTAATCAGCCAGTTGATTACATCAGCAATACCACATTAATGGAATATAAAGTGCTGAATGAGGCTCACAAAACAATGTCAGGATGATATTTCTCTACAAAAACTGAAAAAAGGTTTAAATTAAATTGTATTACAAATATATATGAATTCACTACATGAATATAATACTGTAAAACACAGCGTTATTATTAAATAAAGTGCATAATATACCTAATGTGAAGTTCAATTCATGTCTTGTGTTTTCTTTTTTTTAATGATAATAAGAATTTGGCAGAAAATGCAAACTATTCTTAAGGATCCGAAATATATAATTCATTTTCTTTATGCTTTTTTTGTTTATTTCATGAGATTTTTCACATGAAGACTAAATCACACCTATTACAGTACATCCGATCAGATCATTATCAGATCAGTTCCTCTAGGCAACAGTACATGCAAAACACACAAACACAACATGTTATGACAAGAATATCTATTATGCAAAGTCACATTGCACAATCACTTCAAGGTATTTCCCTGGGTATACAATGTAAGAGCGTTTTCTCTGGTCACAGGCAGCACTTTAATTGGAGAATAGGGAACTGTTTAATGCCTTTCCCTGAAGCTATATGAATATTCTATCAATTGTTAAAGAGGATGAACCACAAATCTGCAGAGCTCTGTAATTTAGAAAGTTTGCCAGCGTAGATGCACTGAGAGTGATGAGCAGCACTTACATGTTTGATGCGTCTATGGTTTTAGTATTGTTTTTTGGGGGGGGGCGTGAGCTAAATTAGCGCTCTTATTAAGTGTAACCCCTCTGGTTCCTATTGTGCCTCTTAAGGCCAGAGAATGAGGTTTACTCGCAAAGCTCTTACTAGCTGACCTCCGTTACATAAGCGTATCACAGAGAACAAGAAAACATATCGGCAACCGTATCGGTATCGGCCGATATATGTTCAATTTTAATGTTAACCATGGTTATCGATAAAAAATTTGGCCGATATATTAAAGCTGATAAATAGTGGATTATTTCCTTCAGCTGAGACGCTTCAGATGTGCACTGTTCAACCTAATGGGTTTGAGTTGCTTGAAATATGATTAGATCACTTCAAAAAAGGAAAATACAGTAAAAGTGCAACATGTGCAGCGCAAGTCATATCGGCTACATAAAGTTATCATGAGAAGATTATAATTGTGTGCTTTGAGACATTGATTTTGATGGTGAGACTTTTGCTTATATAATCAGGCTCTCAAAAATTCTATAAAAATTTCGGATTTACATTTATCGGCCAATATATCGGTTATCGGCTTTCAAATAAAGAATTATCGGTATCGGTGCATCCCTAGCCGGCGTTTCCATTACTCTACAAATTGCGCAAATTGAAATTGCGAATTGAAAATACGCCCAATGGAAACACGTCAATTTCGCAAAAACTCCCATTTATCGCAAAAAAGTTTTCACGCTCGCATGAGGAGGTTTTTCAGGCAATTCGTAAAAGAAATATTTCGCAAAACTGCAATGGAAACAGTTTTTGCGCATTTCCAGTCACCTGACGTAGATGAGGCGGTGTGTTTGGACAGAATACGAGACAGAGTTCTTTATTAAACTCATATAAGACAAAATAATTACAGGAATAATGGATTCTAAACCTCAAATAAATGCCACAATCAAGACCTCGAAGCAGAAATGAGGGAGAAACACCCAGAAACACCTCATATGTGCCGCTCACAAGTATAATAAGGGTCGTTCCTTACCATTAATGCTTGGAAAACACACACATCTCCTTCCATTAATAATAATGGCCAGTGCAGTGGCTGGGATTAGTACACAAACCTCATGGTTTTAAGGTCTTTTCACACTGGACGCGATTTTGACGCACAAATAATTTACTCGATGGTTTTATTTTGTGATCAGCTGTGTGTGTAACGAGTGCTTCCACACCGAACGCGAACGTGCTGCGGCGGAAAAACGACTTCGCTTCGATGTCGATTTTTTCTTTTTCTTTTGCGGCGACAGAAAAGGCTTCAGCCAATCACAAACTACAAGGACAACGATTTGAAAGACAATGTGTGGCGTAGCATTGCCAACCAACTCGGTTATCACGACTGTGAGTGTGTTGTGTGATAGTTTTAGTCGTTGTGTAGTCCTGTGCTGTGTAGGCTAGCAGGCTAAACTACATTTGGGATAGAAAGCTAACACTATTATCGTCAAAGATAGAGACAGAGACCGTGTTTACTTTGAACATGTAACAAAATGTAGTGAGACTATTTAGGGGTGCTTATACATTCTGTGTGTGAGATCTACAGTTTCTAGTCGAATGATTTTAACTTGTTACTTCGTGTGTTTCATGTAATGTGTACTGACATTACAAAACGCACTGTGTTTAGTTGAAGATGCAAAAAAAACTGTGGAAAACCCTCAGGGAACCCTGTGTGAGGAAGAGGAGAGAGGAAAGGGAAACTAAGAGTGGACATTAGCATACTCCCCTTCAGACGCTCTGTTCTGTAAGAGTGGGTGCACCCTAAACCTTCTTTTCTGTCTTTTAGAGAAAATGAAAAGCTCGTCTTCACTGGATGAAGATGATGATGATGATGATGATGATGATGAAGTGTCCATGTTTTCTCAGCTGTCGGCGCGAAAGTTTTGTAATGTTGAAGCTCCGAACGTCACAGACGTCGCAAATTCGCGTCGCGGCTGATGTGAAAGGTTTTGACGCGAACTATTCGCACATGAACTATTCGCTTTTTCGTTTCGCTTTTTCGTTACGCATCCGGTGTGAAAGGGCCTTTAGTCGCATAACATCGGTTAATGGAAACGGTGTCATTTCGCAATCGTTTTTTGTCGACATTTAGAAAAAATTTAATATATATATATATAAAAAAAAAAAAGCTACAATTTTGAGCAAATCTGTAATGGAAACGCGCCTCCTATTTATATGTTAATTTTATTTATGGACTGGGTATGTGTGGTCTACTCTTTTTACATTTACAACTGAAAGCCACAATTGACACCTACTATTGCTCTGTACAACCAGAGTCAGTCAGAATAAGATGAATGTACACCAGGGGTGCCCAACCCTGCTCCTGCCGATCGACTGTCCTGCACAGTTCATCTCCAACCCTAATCAAACACACCTGAAGCCACCAATTAACGTCTTCAGGATCGCTTGAAAACTAAAGGCAGGTGTGTTTGATTAGGGTTGGAGATGAACTGTGCAGGACAGTGGATCGGCAGGAGCAGGGTTGGGCAACCCCTGATGTACACAAATTGCCAGTGGATTTTCTTTAAAGCCAAAGCTTTCAGAGTTCAGATCAATTAAAAGAAAGAATCATGCAGGATGTGTATTAGTATTCTTGATATAAACTGTGAATTTTGCCTACAATTTAGGCTAGATTGCAAGCATTCTGTGCACTGTTAATGAAGAAAAGTGATTAAGCTTGCCAGAAAATATTACTCATTTAGATGATTTATGAGTACTTTTCCCTTGAGTGGGTATTCCCGTAAAATACACAGTATCAATTACACCTAATGTGCATCTTTTGCTCATTCATTTGTTGCAGAAGCGCTAAAAAGCTTCCTGTGTTCCTGTCAACGCGTTCATCTCATTCAGACCAAAATAACTTCACAACATAATTCTGAGTAGGAACTTTCCTGGAGAACTTCGAAAGCATTTGTTGTAAAGCGGAACAGAGGAACACACTCTTTATGGCCCCAAAATGCAAATGGGATCTGCAGATTTGGGGGTGTACAATGCAAAGCAGTGTGGTTGTCTATGACCGCTTTCTATACACAGTGATTAAAGTCATCATATGAAAGATTACAGTTCTTTATGTATCTAAAGCATAAGCTTCCCAATTCCCAATTCAGGCTTCGTCCTTCGAAGGCCGTCACAGCGGCACAACACAAGGGTTCGTACAGAGACTCTGTCAAATGAAATTACGAGACTTTTCAAGTACTACTTTTTTGGTTTTCAAGGACTACAGTCAGAGATGTCACTCATTAAACAATATCCTTATTATCTAAAAAAAAAAAAAAAGGTAAGTAAAACAAAATAAACCAATAAAACAAAATGGTACAAATAAAGTGTGGCAGATGCAATGACTGGTCACTTTAACCATTGAAAGGATACGACGACAAAGATATCGCTTTCCTTATTCAAACTGATTATGAATATATGATTGAGCTGAAGAATGAATATCATATACTTGGATATTTATGAGCAATATCACACTCATAGCCATGAGAAATGCCTCTATATCAGACGGACTGCAGCATTAATTGTGTGTGAAAAGATTGTTTTATCAATAAAAATAAAAATAAATTTCCCATAATGGTCTTTCAATAATTCAAGCACTTTTCAAAGTAACTTCTTCATAAAAATGGATGTTTTCAAGGGTTTTCCAAGACTTCAATTTCAAAAAGTCAAAATCAAGAACTTAAAGCACCTTGTACGAACCCTGTCGGAGAGAACGATCACTAGCCGCGTTTACATTACCCTTCAAATTGCACAAATTGAAATTGAAAATTGAAAATACGTCCAATGGAAACACGTCAAATGCGCAAAAACTCCCATATATCGCAAAAAAGTTTGTAATTGTGTGTAAAAAAGATAGTTTTTTTGTCCATGTCGCGCATTCTCTAATAATTTCCCCTTTCCTAAAGTCCACCTGGACTAAAACCGCTCTATATGAACAAGGATTTGAATTGTGGCGTTCAGATGTGGCTGCGCAACTGCAGCGATCCCTTGGGAATAGTGGGAACAAAAGGTCCTAAGTGAGCCATCTTTGGGTGATGCAGAGTTTCCAGCCTCAGGCAAACTTCAGGCACGCCAGTTTCATTGAGGCTTGTAGTGTGACAGCATGCGGTGGTCTCTCGAGCTGCTAACACACCCAAGGTCGTGTGGTTGCCCTACTTTTTGCAGTCTAAGAAAATGCAAAGAAAATCCATCCCAGCATGCAATAGCTGTCATTTCACCGTCTCGGTTAACTATAGACCCGATGTAGTCTGGCTATGAGTAACACACTTCTAGACAAAATGAACTTAAATTTGGTTACATAACCAAAATTGCCAAAATACCTTGCGAGATGTGTGATATTACATCATGTTAGCAAAGTCAACAGAGATTACAAGGTGTTTGGTTTCATTTCTTTGACAGTTTCTATGCTTTTTGTAGCACACTTATAGTCAAAACTGATTCATTGTAGTGTTGATATCCCATCACGTTACCAATGTCAGTAATATCTACAAGATTTCATGACATGGTCGATCTGAAGCCACGATTTAGCTAATAAAATGGTTATTAGACGTCTTTTAAATGCTGGGATCCTAGCTGGTTCTTACTAGGGGTGAAATAAAAGATGATTGTTTACATGCAGTTGAGACCAGTTTCCTCAACAAATCTGGCTGACCGCATGCGTGTGTCTGAGGAGAACCCGAGAGGTTTGCTACATAAGAAACCACATGTTCAAACCATATATCCTGTCAGCAAACTAGGCCTTTACCTGCCTTTAACACGTTCAGTTTATGAAACACCAGGAATTCAGCCTATAACATTCAACAGGTTTGTTGCTTTTACAGTCAAGGGAGAAATGTTAAATATAGAAACCAAATCTGGCGGAGGCTTTTCACACCATACGCTCAATCCTGTGCTGTAATGTTAATGGTCAGGGTTTCACACTGTTAACTCTGGCTTATGAAGCCCTGCAGTGCTAACAACAACATATGCTACTATTAAAGGTGAACTAATGTGGCAAATTATTTAGCAAGACATCCAATTCTAACATAAACAATGCTTGCCTAATTAAATATCCATGCACATGCCGTTTAGTAGAGATGCACCGATATGAACATTTTGGCCGATACCAATAACCGATACTTCTTTATATTTGAAAGCCGATAATCGATATATTGGCCGATAAATCTAAATCCAATTTTTTTGATAATTTTTGAGAGCCTGATTACAAAAGCAAAAGTCTCACCATTAAAATCCATGTTTCAAGCACACAATTATTATGTTCTCATGATAACCGATATGATTTGCGCTGCATATGTTGCACTTTTACTGTATTTTCCTTTTTTGTAAGTGATTCCAATCATATTTCAAGCAACTCAAAACCATCATGTTGAACAGTGAAGTGTCTCAGAAGAAGGAAACAATCCATTATTTATCAGCTTTAATACATCGGCCAAATTTTCTTATCGGCCCGATAACGATAACATTAAAAATGAACATTTATCGGCCGATACCGATATTATGGTGGCCGATATATCGTGCATTGCTACCGTTTAGTTTTAGCATCCCAGTAAAATAATCATTCACAACCCATTTTTCTTCCTTTAGTTGCTTTTCCAAAAGTAAAACTGAAGAGTGGGATTTGATTTATCCATTGGGAATTGATCAGGGTTTGCCAAAAACATTGAGAGCCTAAAAAACTGGAATACACTTCAAGACTTTCGTCCTGATTTAATGCAAGATGCTAAAAGTCAGAACCAGTTTGCAGATTTTTGGGCCGTTGGGCCAAAAAAAAAAAAAAAAAGCACAAACACTGATTTTTTTTTAGCTTCAGAATATGATCCATCCAGTCAGAGGAGATCAAACATGTATGATATTTTCAGCCGATTTCATAACACACATAGTGGAGCCAATGTTCAGATTCACACGAGCGAATTCAGATATAAGGCCGACATGAAACCAATGGACAAGACCCATAACTCAAGTCCACATTGTTCCCCACAATGAGTCAGTAAAACTGGTTACATGCCATTTAATGTTATGAACGTTGTAAATCAGGAACTGAGAATGTTAACCAAAGGTTTTACACATGCCCAGTGTGAAGCGGCGGGATTAATTAGCAACCCAGTAAGAACTATGACCCTAGGTTAGCAATTTCAAGCGTGGAAAAGCTCATAATTGAACTTCTCGGTGGGAGCTGACGGTTAAAAACAACACAAGCATGAAAGTATTTGAGCTCTGCAAATGATGCAGAGAAAGAACTGTGAGAGAAAACAGGTTTGAGAAGAAGGAAAACAGCTGTGAGCTGCAGGAATGCATGATCATCCTGAAATAAAGCTTAGTTTAAGTGTAGGCCCGGAGGAAATGTGCCGTTCGGGCGTGTCTGCTAAACAAACACCTGAGGGAAGGTGAGGGAATCCTTCAAGCAATGAAGTGAAACTCCTGTGATTCCAGAGTTCATATACACACAAAAACTGATGCACCACTTATTTCCATCAAAGATGTGCATCAATGTTTTGGTCAAGAGCTCGTATTGCCAATGCAAGAGTCCAGCACTCTCCTCCAGAACATCCCAAAGACTCTCAATGAGTTTAAGGAGCCGATTCATGTGTGGAAATGACTCACAACCATTCTTACTAAATCTGAGCCTGATGAGTCTTGACATTGTCATCCTGGAATATGGCCATGATGTTCTTCATACATGGATGTTTAAGAAATGAAAAGCTACAAATTAGGTTTAGAAGAACATGCTGCCAAACATATAGAAACATAATAATCACTGCAATAATAATCCAATCATAAACTCTTAAGCATTTGCCTATTTAAATGCAAACTGCGACTTTTTTTAATGGACAGTATCCATGCATGTGTATGTGTATATATGTTTTTACATTAACTCATCAAAATAAGTTAGGCAATTTTCTTTTTTTTTATAAGTTATACAAGATTTAACTTTTTTTTAAGTCTGTTTAATGTAATTTAATTTAAAATGACTTACACATCCAAGTTGACTACTTAAAAATGTAAGGCAGCAACTTTTTACAGTGTGTACACACACACACAGACTATACAAACCTTCATGTTAGATTTGATTAATCACGATTAATCAATTTGACAGCACTTATATGTATACAGACTACAGTATACACATTTTATTTTATTTTTAACATAAAAATATGATTTAATATATGTTTAAGTGTTTTCAAAGTGTAAGGAAAGGTTCAAAAGTGTCATGGATACACCACGTGATATCTCAGGAGCCACTGAATCATGTCGTTTGCTTGTTTACAGTTTTAAAAGTATAAGAAACCAACATGGAAACGCATGTTTAAGGAACTTGGCACTGGAGTTTTAAAACAGATTCCTACTTTTCCCTCTTGTTTGTTGACGCTCGATACTTACAGCAATAGTTGGAAAGCAAATGTCATTAGGTGTATAATAAAAACAAGACTTGTTTGACTGTGTATATCCATGTTTATGTCTTACCTGCCAGTAGAAAGATGGGCAGCAAACAGCAGTAGATCAATCCACACAACACCTGAAGCTCCATGAGAAACACTTCCACTCACATTCCTCCCAATACACAAATCCACATCTCCCAGAAGCGTGGAAAACAAAACTACATGGCGAAAATAAAGCCTCTCGATATTCTACACCAATTTAATAACATTAAAACGTCGCGTCTGATCGATTAAACGGCTAGAACTGGAGACCATCGGACATATTAAAACATCACTAACTCCCAACGTTGACTGTAAAGCGTTCCTAAACACTCAAATGAACGAATAATGTGTAGCCTAAACACGACTGTTTTTCGATAGAAATATCTTTATAAGAGTCGATTATTCACTGTACATCTTCATGGAAAATGTGGTTCACCGCCTCGGCGTTTGTTAAACTTTCTTCAGTCTTTCTTCCGTTCTGAAAAGAATCAGCTCCGACTTCACCAGAATAAGTCCACAAACTTGTAATACAGTGTCATGAAACTCATAAAGGAGAGTTTAGTTTAGTCCGAGATGCGTCCCAACAGTTAGTCGAGAGAAACTCCCACTCTGACGATATAGATATAACTTGTGCCAGACGAGTCACGTCACTTTCAGCTGAGAAACCCGACGCGCGCGCGCTCCCTGAGGGGCCAAGTCGTGTGTGACTCGCAGAACTACGGCTTTTCAACTGACAAAAGCTGAGGAAAACCAGTTAGACACACTTTTATACAGTGTTATTTCATACCTTTGGTTCTTTTTTTACAAGGTCTGTCTTCAATGTTTGGGTCAAATGTGGACAAAACTAACCGTTGGTTTAACATTTTCAACCGTTAATTTAAAATTTTAAATTAAACTTTTAAACCCAACGGTTTGATTTTGATTTTGGAGCCAAACATGAGGTGAAACATCCCAGTTTATTTGTGTTTTTTTTTTTTTTTTTTTTTTTTTTTTTTGTACAGACAAGCCAAGAGTTATGACAATTACATAAACTGTTTATTATTTATGCTATAGTGTTCATACACGCCATACATACTTAGCCTTTACACGCGTTCATCATGTGTGATTGTGAATAAAACGATGTGGTGGTGGTAACGTTACTGAGGATGTGCACAAGTGTAACGTGCGCGTGCCATAAATGTGACCGTTATTTATTTCGCGCGTGTCAGTTCAGTGTAGCAAAACTGATATATTCTGATGTTATTCGTTGAAAAGAAATATATTTTTATTTTTTATTTCTTGGCTTAGCCATGGTGGGTGTCATTATAACAGGCTTGTGTGTAACCCATAGAAGAAGAAAAAAGTAACCCTTTATGTTGACTCCATCTAGTGGTGAATTGGGGTAACGGGCAGTCTTGTGCATTAGACGAGAGTAAAGTGTTTTCATTGTTATTGTTTAAAGGCAGGGTAGGTAGAAATGGTCTAAAAATTTTATTTTTCAAATTTGTTTAAACTTTATGTACATATCAATACATAATTAAAATGTAAGTACTCTGAAAAAGAAAGTATCAAAATCGAGTGTCTGTAGACCTCTCACGACTGTTTTAAAGACATCTCATTATTTCCATTCACTCCACCCCCTCATTTCTGTGCTTCTTCCAAAGCCACGCCCCCAAAACACATGAACGCGCGACTCCGACCACTGAGCTAGAGGACGCATTATTTACCTGAGACAAGCGGAGGGGAAGGGGCATTTTTTTGCCTGGTTTGCCTTCACTAACTGCATATGCCGGTACTGTAAATTTAGATTGCTCTTTCTCTGCCATTGTTTTGGTATTCCTAGGTTCAGTGCCTTCTTCTTCTTCTTCGATAGATTTTATTGGCAGCTTGCAAACATAGTGCATTACCGCCATCTACTGGACGGAGGTGTGATCAGGTTCCGTGCCTCTCGCACTCCTCAAATCAAACGGTCGCGCGCAAGTGGGCAGGTGCTGTGTGGCAAAAGGGTGGTTGCCATGGTTGCGAGAGAGTGACAGTCGCCTAAGCCAATCCTTTGATTCGTCCCGAATCGAAATAATGAGCTGTGTTTAATACAGATTAAACGGTCTAGAGTCACTTGATTTTTATACTCTTTTTTTTCAGAGTTCTTACATTTTAATTATGTATTGATATATATAGAAAGTTTTAACAAATTTGGATCTTTAATTTTTAATAAATCCTACCTACCCTGCCTTTAACGCATTTTTGTTAAATATTCTTGATTCAGTTATTTTGGTTTTGGCATTTCGATCATAATCTCACCAGGCGAGTACTAAAAGCGAACCCATTTAAAGGGATAGTTCACCAAAAATAAAAGTTTCTTCCATCATTTATTTACTCAAGCAGAACAAATACATTTTTCAGGTTTGGAACAACTTAAGGGTGAGTAAATTATGACATAATTTCCTTGTTTGTTTTTTTGTTTTTGTTTTTTTGGTGAATATCCCTTTAATCCACTTCTTTTTTTTTTTTTTTTCTTGGATCAGTAATTTTCAGCTGAAAGTACATTTAAACGCAGTGATGAATAATGTCACATGCAGTGCTATTTTGCTGTTTTAACATGCATACTGCATAAGAGCAGCTGCAAGTCACACTTGCTGTTAAATGATTAACAGTGCTACTCATTCAAAATGATTGCTTTATCTCAAGAAATGCAAATCTACAATAGAGAGAACATAACTCCATTCATTCCAAGACCCAACCACCAAAATGACTGCTAAACGTGGTAAAAAGTAGAATAAAATATATTTTAATATAAAAATAACACAAGGAGGCAAATCAAATTGGTAAACGTATAAGTGTTTATTATTTATTGTGGATATGACACCCAATATTAGCATGTTTACAGTCAGTCAGTCGGTTTTGCGAGTGTTTGATCAGCGGCTAAGGGGCGTGGTTATAAGCCAGGCTCTGCCTACATAAGTCACGTGATCCGATTTCGCGCGAAAGTTAGTCTACAGAGAAGACGCTGAGAGGAACTTCTTCCGGTCGGATCATAACAATTGCCTCACGCCACGGAACTTATTCTTACAGAAGAATGGCTCAAGCGCGGGTTACCGATTATTTTGCACAGAATAAGAAGGGTGGTGTTGGTCGATCTGTCCGGTCGAAGGGACAAAAAGTGTCCGTGGACGTTTCGGATTCGGTGGTTATCGCTAAACCAAGAACATCGTCCAGAGCCACACGGTCTGCGCGCGTTCACGCGACACCAGAACCGCAGAAACACGTTCAGCAGGAGTTCCTCAAAGTCATCGATGAGGTTCTGTCAGCAGACACGGTAGAAACCGCGACAGAGGTGAGTCATGTGAGCCTAACGGCGAGTCCCCGGACCCCTAAACGGACCTCGGCGGAGTTCGACGTGTGTTCGGTGGTCTTCCCGTCCACGACCGAACAGCACAGCAGCGCCAAGAAGCGCCTGAGACTCGGCAGAACTTCCCCGGAGGACCGCACGGTTCCGAAGACCGCGAGGAAGAGGCTCGATCTGCTGAAGCACGACGATAAAGAGCAGGTAACGTTATCTAGCGCTCAATGTTGCGTTCAAAACAGAATGTGTGTTTGAAACGCGACGCTCAGTAAAACGCGACGTGGACGCACGTTACTTACACCCATTTAATAAAATGTCTCTAATGTACCACTGTTGACACATTACTTAAAAAATAAATAATTCTTAATTTAAAACTTTTCATAGAATTTTACGTATTTCGCTTCATTCGTCTAAAAAACAAAAAAAGATAATGGGATTAAACGCTGTTGCTGGGTAGATTACTTATAAATTGTAGTTCATTATTGAATACAAATGATCTATGATTAAAAATGAATCAAATTAATAAATAAACGTGAATAGTAACGTAATCTATTCCATTACACATTTTTGGCCCTAATTCATTTAAAATGGCCCTAATGTATTACTTTAGACCCCCTTTTTTTATAGTCTATGCTTTAGACGCATTACTTAAAAAAAAAAATATATATTATATAAAAGAAAAATGATGTTGCTTAACTTTAAACTGATACTTAATTGAACATTTCCATTAGAATATTACGTATTTCGTCCAAAAAAAAAAACGAATCGGATTTTTATTTTATCCACCGAAACGATATATATTGCTGGTTAGATTACTAATAAATTGTATTGCATTATTAAATGCAAATTATACATGATTATAAATTGTAGTTAGTAACGTAACTTAATCTATTCCATTACACATTTTTTTAAACTAACTACTTTTAAAAATTACTTATTACTTTTGATCCAATTTGTTTATAGTAATAATGTGAATACTATAATAATGTACCAATATTGATTAAAATAAACACGAGATAAAATTATTAAAGTTTTTAATTATTTTTATTTATAAGTTTATTTGAACAGGGACAGTACAAAACACATGATTAAACACGATTTCATAAATGTGTGAAAAGATAATTAAATCAGTTAAATTAATAAGAAATTGTTTGATGCGCCTCTACGTTTTTATAGTCGCCGGTCTGTGCAATTCCACAAAAGTTTTGAGAACGGAAAATGTAAAAGATGAAATGATTGCGGAGGATAAATGATTTCTGAATAATTGACCATTTTGTGAATATCAAGTTATCATGCAAGTTTTTCAGTATAATCCTAGTAAATAGATGATTGTTGTTTAATTTCATTATTATGTTGTGCTAATGTGTATTTTTAGTTTGAGTATTTTAGATGAAGTAGACTAGGCTACATTCTGTGAATGCATTTGTGTATCGGTGTGTTTTAATGACTGCTAATCCACCCTGTCTTATCTTGATGTAGCGCACTGAGCCTTCGTCCAATGGCATCGCTCCGGCTCCTCAACACACCGCCAGCAAAGACTCAAAAAATACTGTTAATCACAATGCTAATATCTCCCCTGGTGGAGCCGATAGGCCGACGCGGACGAGCCGGAGCAAGGTAACGGACACATGGGGGTCTTCAGGAGCCTCCCGCTGTCCTCGAGCGTCGTTAATCACACTGCTTGTGTTCTTTCAGAAGACGTTTTCCCGAGAGGACGTGTCGGCGCTGAAGTCGAAGCTGCAGAAACTGAAAGGACAGTCTGAAGCCGTGGCGAATCCCTCGCCCGCTCCCGTTTCCACACTAGCGGAGCTGAAAGCGAGGCTCGACGCTGCCCGCGAGATCTCGGCAAAGGTTCAGCAGAGGAAGGCCGAGCGAGTTGCGACGGATGCTAAAGCTACCGAGGCACAGGCTAGGCCTGAACCAGAGGAAAGGTGAGGTTCGCTGGCCGATGCAAATGTTTGTTTGCAAACTGAGTCCAAAATTCGCATTCGAAATTTTCACATTAAAACTATTTCTCTACTATTTGTTGATCAGTACAGGTCAAACGTTTGGAAACATTACTATTTTTAATGTTTTTGAAAGAAGTTTCTTCTGTTCATCAAGCCTGCATTTATTTGATCAAAAATACAGATTTTTTTTTTATATTGTGATATATTATTACAATTTAAAATAATTGGTTTTCAATTTATTATACTTTAAATTATCATTTATTTCTGTGATGCAAAGCTGATATGATGAATATGAATATGATGATTCATTATCAAAGGTGGAAACAGTTTTGCTGCTTAATATTTTTTCATAACCTGTGATACTTTTTTAGGATACTTTGATGAATAAAAAAATTAAAAAAGAAGCAAATGTTTTAAAAATAGAGATCTTCTGTAACAGCGATATACACTACTGATCAGTCATTTGAGGTCAGTAATTTTTTTTTCTTTTTTTGAAATAAATCAATACTTTTATTCAGCAAGGATGTATTAAAATGATAAGAAGTGATGAAGATTTATATTATTAGAAAATATTTTTTTTTATTCTGAATAAATGCAGTTCTTTTTAACCTTTTATTCATCAAATATATTAGGCAGCAGAACTGTTTCCAACACTCATAATAAATCAGAATATTAGAATGATTTGTAAAGGATCATGTGATAGACTGGATGTCACATGTGACACTGAAGACTGGAGTAATGATGCTGACAATTCAGCTTTGCATCACAGGAATACATTTTTTTTTTTTTAAAGTATATTCAAATTGAAAACTATTATTTTAAGTTGTAATAATATTTCATAATATTAATGTTTTTCTTCTGTATTTTTTATCAAATAAACGCAGCCTTGATGAGCATTAGAGTCTTCTTTCAAAAATATTTAAAAATGTAATGTTTCCAAACTTTTGACCTGTACTGTACCTCAGAGATGCTTTGTGTGTTCTGTTGCTGAAGGTTTCTGTGTGTGTTTCAGAGAGAAGCTCCCAGCTTATCAGCGCTTCCACAATCTCTCTCGGGACGTCCCGCCCGGCCTCACCCTGCCCTACCAGTACAAGCTTCTGTCCGAGATGTTTCGCAGTACGGAGACCATCGTCGGGATGCTGTTCAACCGCTCCGAGACCGTCACCTTCGCCAAGGTCAAGCAAGGGGTCCAAGACATGACTCGCAAGTAAGACTCAGCCCTCCACACACACCTCGGCAGTGGAATCACCTTTGGCTAGTCATTTATTTAGTTTATTCACCAGTCTGATATATTGTTTGTGTGTTTATTTTATATTTTGTGTGTTTATATTTTGTTTATATATATATATAGTGTTTATATTTTATTTGTTTATTGTATATATCTATATTATGTATGTGTATGTGTGTGTGTGTGCTGAGAAATGATTAATCGCATCCAAAATATCAGTTTGTGTTTACATAATATGTGTGTACTGTGTATAATTTTGTATATATAAATACACACGCATGTATTTAAGAAATATTTGTATGTATATACTGTATCTATTTATACATAAATATTATATATTTTTCTTAAATATTTACATGCATGTGTGTGTATTTATATATACAGGATAATTATACACAGTACACACACATATTTCAACACACTTATACTAGATGCAATTAATTGCGATTAATCGTTGGCCAGCACTTATACTATTTATATATACAAGGATTGATGAGCTGCTGCGCTCATGAATATTAATCACGTTTTCAGCGTTCATGCGAACTGATTTGCTGAAATCAAAACAGAAATGAGCTCCAGCCAATGAGATTGTTGTTTGTGCATTAGCTCCGCCCACTACAGGAGAAACCGCTATATCTCCTGCTTGCTAATAATAATAATTCCAAGTTAACTGTTATTTTGACACACAAATGCAACAAAATCGTTTACGTGTTTCTTTCTTTCTTTCTTTCTTTCTTTCTTTCTTTCTTTCTTTCTTTCTTTCTTTCTTTCTTTCTTTCTTTCTTTCTTTCTTTCTTTCTTTCTCTCTCTGTCTCTTTCTTTCTTCTCTCTTCTCTCTCTCTCTCTCTCTCTCTCTCGATACGCGCATCCGTCCATTGAGCTACATCGAAATAGTCTATATTTATGCTAAACTTATATTTAGCCTCTAACACACACATGCGAGTAAAATCGAAATAAGTATTAGGCAATGATTGACATTTAGTCGCCCAGAGTGAAGATTTGGTGATTTACAGGTGGGTAACCCTAGTTCTGCTTTCTTCTCAGGCGCTTCGAGGAGAGCCACCTGGGCCAGATAAAGGCGGTTTACCCCTCCGCCTATTCCTTCCGCCAGGAGAAGAACATTCCCTCGTTCAGTGCCGCTGTGAAGAGGTCCAGCTATCAGCTCACAGTGGAGCCGGTCATTGAAGAAGGTGAGGGACATTAACACTGACTGGTGCATTAAATGGCTATGCTAATAATGCTCTGTAGATTTTTCATGGCCGTTTCCGCTACCTTTTTTTACAAGCAAACTGGCTGATACCGATTATTTAACAATTTTTTTTTTTTTTTTTTTAAGCAATAAACAAGAAAGAATAAGATTATAGATAAACAAGATGTTTATTTGGTATTTAACAGGCTGAACTGGCTTTTGGCTGTTGAAAACAATAACTAAACATCTGAAACTAACGTCAGTAACTGCGCAGTAAAGCACATTCAACACAGACATCGATGGGACTGACATTTAGCATCAGCATTCAGCTTTTGTTTTAAACTGGGTTGAACTTGAAACTACATAAAAATGGCCTTAAATAAAAGCATTAACTGTAACCATGTGAAATTACAGGCAACGACTGCATAGTTCACAACATGATCAACACGCATTCAACGATGCTTGGCTATTTAATCAGCTTTTGTTTTTAAATTCGGTGCAAAGAAAAAAGATCTTTTACCAGTGAAACTAAATAAAACTAAAATAAATAAATTATTCCAAAATGTTAAATCAATGTTTAATGCAACGAGTCAAAATCAAATCAAAATAAGTCACTGTAATTTTAAGGTCAAATAGAAATGATAATCCTCTACAGAACTGACGTTTACTTCTAGCTCTTCAAAAGTGCATGCAAGTTCTTCTCTACACAAAGCAGCATTTCAGCGTCGTCACATGTTCGTCTGTTTGGGTTCTCATCAACACGTGAGAAGCTGAGCTGAACAAACGTTCACCGTTCAACTAACGCTTTGTTTTTTTACCCAAATCAGTAGGGCTGGGTAAAAAAGATTGATTTCTCGATTTTAATCGATTCTCATTTTTACGAACCGATATCGATTCTTAAGTCCCAAGAATCGATTAGTCATCCTGTTTTCAGTTGATGAATGAATGTAACATTGTAGCGCATCCCATCCAATAAATCTCAATAATCTTTGTGCTTTGTTACTATTGATATGAAACAAAGTCTCAGATTTCAAATTACGTCCATTTTCTTACGAAATTCAAACACATAAACACCGTTTTGTCGCTGTGGCGTGAGATCGCTCTGGCTCAGCTCTAGAGAAGCACATGACCTTCTCTTCCGCCTTAACACCAGTTACAGCGCGAGATAAACATGAATGAGCATCTGAAAGTGTGTTAAAAGGTACAACTTATCGAAATCTGTATCATGTGACATGGAATCGCTCAGTGTTTCAACCGTGGAAAGACGCCAGTAAAACAACTTGTAAACAATGTCATGTAACGTCACATTTACCTCAGAAAAACCATATCCAGTTCCCATAAACTCGTCAGTCAGCTGGAAATATTAACTCTAGAGGAGCATTCTGCTAAATATATGCACCATATTACATATTCATTATAATTTTTAATGCTCTTCAATTTTTAATGCATGTTTGAATAAATCTGGCAGGTTTTTATGACAGCCACCATTTAAATGTGTTTATTTCATATAACTTTATTATTATAAAAATAAGTGTAATTTAAGTGTTTGTATACAAATCAGTTGATTGTTACCTTCAGTATTACAGTAGGCTAATGAAGCCTATAGGCTACCACTGACTCCCACAGTTTACAGCATTAGTGAAGAGATGTTTTCCTTGAGGAAATTTGCCATGTGTTGCACCAGATATCCAAAATAATCAATATTGAATCAAATCAAAATCGAATTGTGAAATTTGTGTCAATACCCAGCCCTACAAATCATGCAGCCCTCTCATATAAGTTCTAAAATCATTATTTTAATAAAGTGTCTCTTTCCCCCAGAATTCAACGGTACTCGTCCAGTGTTGTCGGCCTCTCGTCTTTTGGAAAGAAGGCGCATTTTTCACCAGAACCTTGTTGAGATCGTGAAGGGACACCACAAGGTAAGCAGGTTTACTTGCATGAGTTCTGGATATTAGGTTTTGTGTAAATTCCAATCATGTCTTATCTTATGTTGGATCCAGACGTTCCTGGCTTCCCTAAACCCTCCCATCGTCGTCCCCGATGACAAACTGACCCGCTGGCATCCGAGGTTCAATGTGGACGAGGTTCCCAACGTCAAGCCCGGTGATTTGCCTCAACCCCCTCAAACTGAGAAACTGAGCTCGGCTCAGGAGGTGTTGGACCGAGCTCGAGCGCTCATGACGCCCAAGGTGAGCGAGCACCCCGACCGGGACTAGTTCCCGTTTACACATGGTTCAGTGACACGCATCAGGCTTTCTGCTGGTCTTATAAAGGTCTTATTGGCTTTAAAAGGTTTTAAAATAATCTTGTATTTACATTTATGCATTTAGCAGACGCTTTTATCCAAAGCGACTTACATTGCTTTTCAAGGTACACATTTACTTTCTTATCAGTTCTTAAATTGAATTCTTAATCTTAAGATCTAAAAAGGGTCTTTAAAAGGTTTTCTAAAGATCTTAATTCACTTTCACAAATTAAGGCATTAAAAGGTCTGAAGTCAGTTTTATCCCTTAAAACTCTGATCTCCAAAATGAGAATTTTTTTTTTTTTCCTTGAAAGAAATTCCTTATCTTGACTGTAACTCGACACCCTTGCCTCATTTAGTATGCGTGGTTCTATAAATATGCAAATGAGCCCCGCCTCCACTCACTCAGCTCAGAGATCCACTGGTTGACGATCACACGTTGATCTGATTGGTTACAAGGTAGTTTGTGACGTCAGAAACACCAGCGATTTCAAAGCGTGTGTTTGAGACTGTCTTTGGTTCACTGCAGGTTTAAGGAGGAAATACTCAGCAATGGTGTCGACTTATGAACTTACACATGGTTTGTCTTAAAGCATATTAAAAACACCACATAGACACATAAACAACATTGGATTTTCACCACAAGGACACATCTATATATAGATGTAAAGTAATTATCATATTTAATCAGGTTAGATTAATAACTCGTCGCCACACACACACACACACACTCGCATATATAACAATTGTACTAGAAATAGCAAATGTTATTCAAAAACAAAAGCTGATCTGTAAATGAAACTTTATTTTTATTTAACCATTTACTTTTTTTTTTCTTTTCTTTTTTTTGAAGGTAATAAAGATATTGTTGTTATTGATAAGAGATCTCTTGTATTCCTTGAAAAAGTCCTGTCATTTCATTTGACAGAATCTGTACGAACCTGGTTTTGTTCAAGAACAAGTTGATCTGTCAGTGAAACTGATCATCACGTCACTGACTTCCTTTTCTCGTTCCAGATGGAGAAGGCGTTGGCTAACCTGGCCTTGAAGACCGCGGAGCGCGCGTGCGCTGAAGAGCCCGAGCCCGCAGAGAAGCCATCAGAAACACCCAGTGCGCTCCGAGGAGTTTCCCAGTCCCTGCTGGAGAGGGTGAGGCCGCTGAAAACACACCAACAGCTGAAGCCGGGTTCACACTGTGCGATCTTGGCCGTCTGAGACAAATTTAGCAAATCCTAAAAGAATCCTCTGATCCTATAGGCTAAAATCTGAAGTGTTTGATCGTTAGTTTGACGTGTTCACCGACAGCCGATTAATGACCGTTGCGATCAGATTCTCAGTCCTGCAGTGATTCTCCTACGACCACCGTCAAGTTGTCCTCGTTTTTCAAGACGAGCCGTGACCAAAATTACCATTAGAGACTTATTTGTAGCCGCCATTTCAGTCCCGCGTGTAACGCAGCTCACAGTCTGACATTAATGATAACTGAGATCTTACAGTGTGACATCACTTACAGCGAGGATCATGTTCGTACAGTTTGACAAGCAACAATCGTAAAGGACTATTATAAATCACAGTGTGCACCCGGCTTTAGTGTTGTCAAAAGTACCGACTTCGGTACCGAAATGTAAAAAATGACTCGTTGAGCGGAATCGTAAACGCCTCTGATTGGCCATTGTGTTCACGAGCTCATCGGATATGTCTGTGATTGGCTACAATGATCACTTTGAAACAACCAAATTATGTTTTCTGTCATTTTAGGTAGTTTTTATCACACTGATGTAAGTTTAAGTGTGTGTGTGTGTGTGTGTGTGTGTGTTTTTTTTTTTTTTTTTTTTAAATAAGTTTGGTCTTAGTTATTTGACGCTATAAAAACGGGAATGTGACAGACAGCTGATTGACAGCTTCTCTGAGCGAACAGATGCTTTGGGGGATTTTCAGCAAGAGATTGTAGCTTGTACTTTAATTTCTACATTTCCATAACGATTTATTTCACACCGACATGAGTTATTCTACAGTAAACTGTGCTAACCGTTTCTGCGAGTGTGTGCGGGACCTTGATTTAATAACTCGGGTCTCAAATCTGCACAAGATGTCAGCGCCATATTAGGACTTTGGCGGCTTCACTTTTCTCCAATGGAAGAGAGTCAAGGGGTGTCGTCCATCTTTTTTTACGGTCTATGGATCTAGTGTTCTCACTAAAGCTAATCCACATCTGTCCCTCTTCAGGTTCGAGCTAAAGAGGCCCAGAAGTTGCGGGCCGTGATGACGAGGGACCCGGAGCAGGAGCGGCGCCTGGTGATGATGTCACGGCTCCCGGAGCTAGCCCGGATCCTGCGCAACGTGTTCGTAGCGGAGAAGAAGCCGGCCCTCCTCATGGAGCTCGCCTGCAACCGCGTGATCGCTAGCTACCGGTCTCCGCTCAGCTCCGGTCAGTGCAGGCGTTTCCCAGAGTCATGAGTGATTTAGAAAATCAAGACCCTTTTAAAGAAACTAAGACTATTTTAAGATCTTTTAAAGAAATTACAATATTTAAAGGGTCTTCATTTCTTTCAAAAAAATCTTAAGACCCTTTTAATATTATTTTAAGATCTTTTAAAGATAATTAAGACCTTTTAAAGACCCTTTTAAGATTATTTTAAGATATTTTAAGAATTACAATATTTAAAGGGTCTTCATTTCTTTAAAAGATCTTAAAATAATATTAAAAGGGTCTTAGGATTTTTTTTTAAAGAAATTAAGACCCTTTTAAGATTATTTTAAGACTTTATTATTATAATTAAAAAGGAAGTTAGTACTGTTAGTTAGTACCTACGTACTGATTTTACTAAGCCGGGGTATAACTACTTTTATTTATTTACATTTTGTAATAAATCCCCACTCTGCTACACTTGTGGTGTTACCAGTCAAAAATGATCAGCCTACAACATTTTTTTTTTATAAATCTCTCATTACTCCATATCACCAAATATTGGATTTTTTTTTTTTTTTTTTTTTTTTTACTTTTCCAATTATGACATATTATATATAATATTATTATATTTATTTTTTGGATCTGATTGATCGTATGCCTCCTATATATAAGCTTATGCACCTCAATTTTTGACCCCAAAAAGCTTTAAAGCAATTTTTTTATTTTATTTTTTGGTATAATTTATTACTAGTGGCTTTAATGTTTTCTCAGGTTGCTGATGCGCTTACAGTTTTGTGCACTAATTTTCCTTGCATGCACATTAAGGGAATTGTGTTTTATTTTAGAACAATTGTTTCAAAAGTAAATGCACTTAAACATATCATTTCAATAAAAGATGTGATGCTTGATTTGGTTTATATTGCGCTCGCTTGCGTCCTCTTGTGGGCGTAAGAGACGATACAGAACCGTTTTCCTCCAACATTAAGGATTGCCTTTAGAATTCTAATATAATTAGACTTTTGCTAATATTTAAGATGAATTTGAACTTCGCTTTTGATTTTGACAACCCGATAATTTATAATAAACACTGCAAAAGTCAAGTTTGATTTCACGGCGTGTTGCTTTGCTCATCGTGATGATGAAAGGTCACATATTTAATTGTTTTTATGATTCAGTGGGTTTTCTCACAGCTAGGGCTTTGTTTTGCTGGTGGATCATTCATTCATATAATAGTTTATTTCTCTCTTTCTCTCTCTAGATGAGATGGAGAAGCATCTTCGCCTGCTGGCCGAGTCGACCCCCACGTGGCTCACGATACATCCAATCAGGAAAGACTTGTACCTGAAACTGAACAAGAGTGCGGATCTGAACATTGTCCTGAACGCCCTGAACCAGAAGATGAAGGAAGAGGAGCGCGTCTGAGCAGAAGCAGACCAGACTCCAGACGATACCATGTGCAATATTTTATTATGGATTTTGACTTTTAGAAGACTCTCATTTTTAGTTTCTTTTGTTCATAGTTCGCATTTTACAAGTCACTACGTTTTTAACAGAGATATTGTCTGAGGTCGTGACATTGTTCTTTGCATTTTGGCACAATAACATTCATAAATGTTGACAAGTAACAGGAAGAATCATTTACAAGATCAATGCATTCAATCATTTACAATAAACAAGTTCATGCAAGCAGTGGTGTTTCATACTCGCTCTCTCTGTACATCAGGTACTCTTGTCATCGACTGTCTCGAATCACATACTTCCTGACTATGTAGTAGAAAAACAAACAAAACCTGGTGAAAAGTACCTGATTGTACCTGAAATTGCACAATGAGGCCATAAAACAGGAATTGTGACTTGTGTTGCTTCACTTTGGTCACATGACAGTGACAACATGGTGAATGGATTACATTAATACTGCACAAATCCAAACCACATATGATACAGAACTTTTAGTGGTGATTTTGAACCGTTTAGTGAAGCTTTGACTCATTTGTTCTGGACCAGCGAGTATCAAACTGCTAAAGTCACGTGATTTCAGCGAATGAGGCTTCGTTACGTTTTGAAATGTCAATGTTTTGCCACTGGGGGGCGACGATCTCCGTGAAACCGGTGTCTATATATATGACTTTTACCTGATCTCAGATCAGTTTCTACTGGTCCGATTAACCATGCTCTCTATAAAACAAGCCAGACAAATTAACATATTCAACAGACACTTCATATTTACTGCTATTAGATGACTTGTTGAGTGCATCTAATAGATTAACTGGTTTGTTAAAGGTGTTTTTATGCATGTTTTCACTGCATTTACACTTCTGGCCAGCAGGGGGCACCAGTTTCAAAAACAATCATTTTGCCAAATGATTCAAAAAGCTTAATTTCTCCCATCATTACCACTAAATGATTATTTAAAAGTATGTGATTTTAGACGCAGGCCGTTTCTTTTCCTAATTCTCATGGTGGAATTAAGACCATCAAACCCATAAAGGGTGAAGTGTTGATTCTTCATATTTCTGAGATGTAAACCATCGAGTGACACACAGTTCCTCTGAGACGTGAATGACACACACACTTCCTCTGAGACGTCAGTACTGTATTAGAGAGAAGACCGGCGTCGGCTTCAGCTTGTCGGATCCGTTGAGATCCTTGAGTTCGACGAGCACCAAACATCCCAGAATCTCGGCTTTCTGCTGTCGGATCAGCTCACACGCCGCACACAGCGTTCCTGACACACACACACACACACACACACACGTTACATCGTTGCTGCTAGAAGATTTGTTTTCCTAATCGGAGCAAATCTGACTCCTATTCTCTGGATTAGATCACTTCAGAATTCAAATGTCCTGATAATATACTAATGTCATCCAAGATGTTCATGTCTTTCTCTCTTCAGTGGAAAAGAAATGAAGGTTTTTGAGGAAAACACTCCAGGATTTTCCTCCATATAGTGACTTCAATGGGGTCCAACGGGTCGAAGGTCCAAATGTGAGTTTCAGTGCAGCTTCAAAGTCTCGACACGATCCAGCCGAGGAATAAGAGTCTGATCTAGACAAACCAGCGGACATTTTAGAACAAAATAAACATTTATATACTTTTAAACCACTAATGCTCGTCTTGCTCTAGCTGTGATGCGACACACATTACGTAATCAGGTTGAAAGGTCACACGTGTTTGGTTTCAGAAACTAATTTTCTCCTCCGACATCGTTGTTTTACCTTTTATTTGTATTGTAAATGGCGTTTGACTGAGTCTTTGCACGTTCGCTTTGTAAACACTGGGTCTGTTCTTACGCCTACGTCACGCTTGACCTTTCAACCTGATTACGTAATGTGTGGCGCATCACAGCTAGTGCAAGACCAGCATTAGTGGTTTAAAAGTATATAAATGTTTATTTTGTTCTAAAATGTCCGCTGGTTTGTCTAGATGAGACTCTTATTCCTCGGCTGGGATCGTGTTGAGACTTTGAAGCTGCACTGAAACTCACATCTGGACCTTCGACCCGTTGGACCCCATTGGAGTCACTATATGGAGGAACATCCTGGAGTGTTTTCCTCAAAAACCTTCATTTCTTTTCCACTGAAGAGAGAAAGACATGAACATCTTGGATGACAAGGGGAGAGTAGATTGTAATCCTGAAGTGAACTACTCCTTTAAGCTTCACTCACGTCTTTCAAAATAAGAGTCTCGCTTCAGAAAAACATTCAGAATGACTTTTTTGTTGTTCTTTGACTAAGAAATCCTGGAATGTCACTAAAGTTCAGCAAATCATCAGGAAATGTTGATTGTGATGTGAATCTGTGTTCTCGCTCACCTCCAGTAGCGAGTAAATCATCAATGATCAGGATCTTCTGTCCTTCAGAAACGGCGTCCTCCTGCATCTCGGCCTCGGCCTGAAACATCATCAACAGAAGATCATCATTTTATGATGTGATGATAATAATATATTTACACTGAACATGCACTGCTGTTCAAAAGTTTGGGGTCGCTAAGATTTTTAATGTTTTTAAAAGAAGTCTCTTCTGCTCACCAAAGCTGCATTTATTTGATAAAAAAAAATATATATATATATATATATATATTGTTAAATATTATTATAATGTAAATCATCTGTTTTCTATGTGAATATGTAATTATGTAATTTATTCCTGTGATCAAAGCTGAATGTTCAGCATCATTACTCCAGTCTTCAGTGTCACATGATCCTTCAGAAATCACTCTAATATGATGATTTGATGCTCAAGAAACATTTATGATTATTATCAGTGTTGAAAACAGTTTTTTACATTTTATTTCAGGATTCTTTGATAAATAAAGTTCAAAAGAACAGCATTTCTCTGAAACGCTCTCTTTTTTTGGGGGGGGGGGGGAAGAAATAAAAGAAATCAATACTTTTATTCATCAAGGATGAATTAAATTGATCAAAAGTGACAGTATAGACATTTATAATGTTATAAAATATTCTAATTTCAGAGAAATGCTGCTCTTTTTAACTTTCTATTCATCACAGAATCCTGAAATTGTTTTCAACATTGATAATAATCATAAATGTTTCTTGATCCTCAAATCATCATATTAGAATGATTTCTGAAGGATCATGTGACACTGAAGACTGGAGTGATGATCTCCATAAGTGATGCTGGATAAGCTCATGTACCTGCGCGTACTCGAGACTGTACGCCACTGATAGTGTCGGGCCGGGGAGCTTCCCTTTTTTCCTGATCGGAGCAAATCCCACTCCTAATCTCTGAGCCAGAAGCGGCCCGAACAGAAACCCTCGAGCGTCCAGTCCTGGAGAGAGAGAGGAGATACTCCACGAGTTAGCGTTCACGTTATTCACAAACTAGGACTTTTCCGTAACGCTTTCCATCTGATTATTAATAAGCAGATCCTTTACACACATCATTCCCAAAAAATGATATACCATAATGATAAAATTTTCCAGTATGACGTGAGGAATTAATAGCTAATCTTACAAAACTGTTCTATATTTAAAGTTACACTTTAACACTGTACAAAATTAACCATTTAAATCAACGCATCATCAGTCCTTCTTGCTAAATGTGTGTGTGTCTTTCTCTGATTCAGTGTGTACGCGTTTATAAGTGTTTATATCTTAGACCCGTCAGGACGGGTTCGGCTGGAAATTGCGTACATTTGTCGCTCGTCTGTGTGTGTCTCGTCATACACGTAAATAGAGTAAAGTTGCTCCAGCTGCTTTGTTGCATGTGTGTGTATGAGAGAGTGTGTGAGTGTGTGTGTGTGTGTGTGTGTGTGTGTGTGTGTGTGTGTGTGTGTGTGAGAGAGAGAGAGAGGATCCAATACAAGGCTAAATAAATAGAAAATTGTATAAGAGGTATTTATACAAGTTATATATTATGTATGTATATATATATATATATATATATATATATATATTTTTTTTTTTTTTTTTTTTTTATTATTTTGATTGTCTGTATTCTCTTTTATATATATATATATATGTATGTATTATTGTTCCAATGTACCCTTTGAGGGACACGCACAAAATGTGTTTAGTTTCTGCATCTATATCATAATTATCCTGTTTACTTGTATTACTATATCAGATGTATTTTACTCCTTGTTGTTGTTTATATGTGTTTGTTCTTATGCTTTGGTAACACAGATGCATTTTTTTTTGTCATGCCAATAAAGCAACATTAAATTGAAAATTGAAATTGAGAGAGAGAGAGAGAGAGAGAGAGAGTGTGACAGTTTGTTCTTGAGAGTGTGTGTGTGTGTGTGTGTGTGTGTGTGTGTGTGCGCGACGCAGAGATGAGAGCGTTTATTCGTTGTGGAAGATCTTTCCCTAAGCCTAACTACGTATCTGGGTCTCGTCTACAATCGACGTCCCCGTTCAATAATATTTATACTCGAGCGCGTCGTGCTTTAATGCTTTAATCACGGCCGGAGGATCTCAGACAAATTTCATCGAGAATCCCACCAGCTAACACGAACACAACAGCTTTTATAAAACAGGGGTATGGGCGAAAATGACATGAAATATATCATATTAATTTCCCTACAGTTTGATCGGTTCTTTATATGCAAACCCTTCTGTTACTAGGCAGGAGCAAATTCTGTTTTAATGATTACTTAATAATCAGCAGGTTTCAAGCCTAGTCATCTGCCTAGTTTCATTTCCCATATATGTTATTTTTACACTCACACACACAACCAAAGTCAAAGGGGTATGGCAACACAACACACAACGTTCAAAAACACAGGACAGAACGTTTTAGTACATTGTGTTTCAGAGTGTTAGTTTCGTTAGGCCTAAAAAGGGAAGTTAAGGTTAGATGTTAGAGTTATTATTAGTTTGATAGACAGTTTACTATTTTATTCATTAAAAAATCCATCACATCCTCAACAGACGAGTAAGCAGAGGTGTAAAGTCCAGGTTCAGGAAGTGAAAGTCCTGGATTTGTTAATTAGCACAGAGTTCAGCCAGGAGACAGAACTAATGAGTGAAATAAGGACTTTTACTTTCTGACTTTACACCGTATTGACATCATTTCCACTGAAACAAGAAGAAAAGGCGAGACATATCGAACAGCTCCTCCCCCTTTTTTAAAATAGCCAATAGCGTTTAGTTTAGAGCCGCTGAGTTCGGTAAAGCTTCTGTTTCCTCCTAATCTCAAACCATTTGATCTCATCCATATCGCTTTAAAATACAGTGCAGAATTCAAAGGGTCTGATACGTTTTCTGGTCTGCGCGACTCGATCACATGATCCGCTCTGTGTGTCGTGTCTCTGCGGCGTTTCGCGTGAAACCAAACTTCATTCGCACCAATGGAAAGCATATTTACACTGTCTGAATCGTTCCCTATCCCCATTCACCGTGTAGGAAATAGTAAATGTGTGAAGAAGTGAACGATTTCACCGTCTATTTATAATGTAGGGGGCGGAGCTTCAGATTCTAGAGAGCATTTGATTGGACGGGAAATCTGATGAGAAGCTGAAGTGCAGAGTGATGTCATCAAAATCACTGATCCATATTGAGAGACTAAGTTTTTGAACGTTTATATCTTCTAAATGCGAGTTTTGGAGCACACTAGCTTATAGATAACAGTAAGACTAACATATTCATACTAAATGCCAAAGAAACTTCCATTTTGATTTCATGGGGACTTTAAGTCAATTGAACGTTATTCCGTTAAAAGTTGGGTTACACTTTATTTTAAGGTGTCATTTTTAGTTGAGGGTTAGTTGCATGTAATTATGCATAATTTAGGCCTACTGTTATTATTACTATGGTAAGTATATGTGACATTTGTAACAAGGACACTGTAAAATAAAGTGTTACCAAAAGTTGTAATACACATTACACAATAGGACTCTCTAACAATCAAATAAGAGTCAAAAATACGGTAGGAATGTCACTTTATGTAATCACTTAGCCTATACGTATTTGATCCCATATCATGATCAGTTCGAATAGGAATCCTGGTTTTTCCTCCACGAGGTTTATTAGTGTAACTTTGACCGTTAATGTGCAGATCCAGTAATTAATGTCCTCTTACCGACTATCAGATCCAGCTGAGGGTAAGAGTTCCTCACGTGTTCCTCAAACAGATCCATCACTGCAGTCAGAGCCTTCGGGTCCTTCAGGATCGGGAAAATATCCCTGCAAAACACACATTAAACACTGTGTGAAACTAATATCCCTGCAAACACACACATTAAACACTATCTGAAACTAACTCTTCAGTCCCTCGTGAACGCGCTTCCGCAACGCGCTTAACTGAGATATATATTAATACCCACTTGAACGGAATCCCTTTCGTAGGGAAATCTTGGAAAGTTCTGATGCACTTGCTGATTAAATCCAGTTTCTCTTCCATCATGACATGCGTTGCGATCATAAGAGTCTGAGAGCAGAGTCGCAGGGCCACACTTTTATCCCACTGCACTTTTGCCCGCGCATGCGCATTGCGTCGAGAGAGTTTTATGTCGTCGAGATGAATGTTACGGCACTGGAAGTATGGCAAGCCGTTTTAACATTTAATCCTTAAAACCTACTAGTCTCTATTTTCATGCTACTAGTACTTATTATTTAGATACTAGTATTTATTCCATTAAAGGCAGGGTAGGTAGGTTTTTTCAAAAAAACGTTTTCCCAAATTTGTTTTCTCAAACTGTCTTTATATACCAATACATAATTAAAATGTAAGTACTCTGAAAAAGAGAGTATCTGTAGTCCTCTCAGGGCTGCAATAAACACAGCTACTTATTTCCATTCGGAACGAATGAAATGATTGGCTGGGCGACTGTCACTCTCCCTCGCTACCATGGTTACCACCCCTGCTGCTACAGGAGCTGCCCACATGCGCGCGCCCGTTTGACTCGAGGAGGGGAAGAGGCACGGAAGCTAGGAAGAATCACAATTATGGCAGAGAAAGAGCAGTCAAAATTCCCAGTACCTGCATATACAGTCAGCGAAGGTAATGGGAAACCGTGTGTCAATGCAACCTGTTTTTAGCTTTGCCTTATGATACTAGCTCGTTACCGAATCAAACTCAATATATTTTAAACTTTACCAGTATCTATATGCTAGCTTGATAGTGAGTACTAACAGCCATGTTAGTTGTTTATATTCATAATGATAAAGTTAGGTATTTTATTACATGTGATTCTGTCATGATGTCACTACATGCACTGCGCTCCTCTCCGCTCGGCGCTGGTAAACACGTCCTCCTCCAGCTGAGCGGTCGGCGTCGCGCGTTCATGTGTTTTGGGGGCGTGGCTTTGGGAAGGGGCCCAGAAGGAAGGGGGTGGGAGCTAATGGAATAATAGCTGTGTTTATTGCAGCCCTGAGAGGACTACAGACACTCGCTTTTTATACTCTCTTTTTCAGAGTACTTTTTTTGAAAAAACCTGCCTACCCTGCCTTTAAGTACTAGTGCTTATTCTTTAGGTACTAGTACCTTTTTAAAGATACTAGTACTTATTCATAGATACTAGTTCTTATTTATTAGATACTAGTACCTATTAAAAGAAACTAGTCCTTATTCATTAGTTACTAGTATTATTATTAGATACTAGTACTTATTCATTAGATACTAGTATTATTAGATACTAGTACTTATTCATTAGTTACTAGTATTATTATTAGATACTAGTACTTATTCATTAGATACTAGTATTATTATTAGATACTAGTACTTATTCATTAGATACTAGTATTAGATACTAGTACTTATTCATTAGTTACTAGTATTATTATTAGATACTAGAACTTATTCATTAGATACTAGTAGGGGAGAGGCGGGACGATTGAAACGCGGGACGGATGAAACACTGAGATTTTCTTGAAAACCACTCACGTCATGTACGTCAAATTTCATCAGCACGTACAGCACGCAATGCCTAACATACCCGCGAAAACATTTCTTCTTTACGTCGTGTCGTTTTGGAGTTAAAGCCGCAAAGCTGTTTTTGAGTGCTGTAAGTGAATTCTTTCGTGCGGTACTTTTTTTTGACTGACAAGTTGGATTTATTGTTTCATGTGCCATTGTAATGATAATACGGCAGGTGTATTAGTACTGCAACACACCCTTAAGTGGGCAATATCAGAGTTTTTTAGTTTAAGAGCAAAAGAGGTTTAAATGACAGGATGCGCTGTCGGGACGCGCGTCCTGCCCGTTAAACCTGGTCATAGCCTATACTGTTCATAGATTCATATACTGTTTCTAGACTTGTGTTTCTTTTAATGCAAATTAATTTTCAATTACGCAACACATGCTATCTCTGTAATAATCAGCAATTGTCCAATCTTCAATATTCAATAAATTTCATTTATCGTCGTCTGGTTGACCTCGTTTTCTTCATAATAACAGGCTATTCAACTAGCAAACACTCAATATGACTCAAGGAAGAAATGTAAGAAAATTAATTGTAAACGGATTTGTCTGTCTTCGTCAAAATAGCCTATTAGAAAGATTACAAAATGCGCATAGGCTTATCGCCTATTGTTTATTGGTGCGACAGAACAAAAATGGTTAATATGAACCTTTAAATGAAAATAAATTACAAAATATGTTTGTAACAATATGTACATAAGTTACTTGTCAGGTGTTGTTCACAAAAAAAAAAGCATTAGATGAATAGTTGCCATTTAAACTGTCATGTTTCATCCGTCCCACCCCTGTGTTTCAACCGTCCCGCACAGGCGGGACGATTGAAACAAAGCTCAACTCCCGTTCAAAGTCATATTTTACTTAAATCATTCTATATTTGTACCGAATAACACATGATACTAAGAGAACACATATGTGAGTTGTTAATCACAAAAAAAATAAAAAATCTATTTGTAACCTTATCTTAGAAAACGACATTTATCTGAAAAGTGTTTCAACTGTCCCGGCTCTCCCCTATTATTATTAGATACTAGTACTTATTCATTAGATACTAGTATTATTATTAGATACTAGTATTATTATTAGATACTAGTACTTATTCATTAGATACTAGTATTATTATTAGATACTAGTACTTATTCATTAGATACTAGTACTTATTCATTAGATACTAGTACTTATTCATTAGATACTAGTATTATTATTAGATACTAGTATTATTATTAGATACTAGTATTATTATTAGATACTAGTACTTATTCATTAGATACTAGTATTATTATTAGATACTAGTACTTATTCATTAGATACTAGTACTTATTCATTAGATACTAGTATTATTATTAGATACTAGTATTATTATTAGATACTAGTACTTATTCATTAGATACTAGTATTATTATTAGATACTAGTACTTATTCATTAGATACTAGTACTTATTCATTAGATACTAGTATTATTATTAGATACTAGTATTATTATTAGATACTAGTACTTATTCATTAGATACTAGTATTATTATTAGATACTAGTACTTATTCATTAGATACTAGTACTTATTCATTAGATACTAGTATTATTATTAGATACTAGTATTATTATTAGATACTAGTATTATTATTAGATACTAGTACTTATTCATTAGATACTAGTACTTATTCATTAGATACTAGTATTATTATTAGATACTAGTATTATTATTAGATACTAGTACTTATTCATTAGATACTAGTATTATTATTAGATACTAGTATTATTATTAGATACTAGTACTTATTCATTAGATACTAGTATTATTATTAGATACTAGTATTATTATTAGATACTAGTATTATTATTAGATACTAGTACTTATTCATTAGATACTAGTATTATTATTAGATACTAGTACTTATTCATTAGATACTAGTATTATTATTAGATACTAGTATTATTATTAGATACTAGTATTATTATTAGATACTAGTACTTATTCATTAGATACTAGTATTATTATTAGATACTAGTACTTATTCATTAGATACTAGTACTTATTCATTAGATACTAGTATTATTATTAGATACTAGTATTATTATTAGATACTAGTACTTATTCATTAGATACTAGTACTTATTCATTAGATACTAGTACTTATTCATTAGATACTAGTATTATTATTAGATACTAGTATTATTATTAGATACTAGTACTTATTCATTAGATACTAGTACTTATTCATTAGATACTAGTATTATTATTAGATACTAGTATTATTATTAGATACTAGTACTTATTCATTAGATACTAGTATTATTATTAGATACTAGTACTTATTCATTAGATACTAGTACTTATTCATTAGATACTAGTACTTATTCATTAGTTACTAGTATTATTATTAGATACTAGTATTATTATTAGATACTAGTACTTATTCATTAGATACTAGTATTATTATTAGATACTAGTACTTATTCATTAGATACTAGTACTTATTCATTAGATACTAGTACTTATTCATTAGATACTAGTATTATTATTAGATACTAGTATTATTATTAGATACTAGTACTTATTCATTAGATACTAGTACTTATTCATTAGATACTAGTATTATTATTAGATACTAGTATTATTATTAGATACTAGTACTTATTCATTAGATACTAGTATTATTATTAGATACTAGTACTTATTCATTAGACACTAGTACTTATTCATTAGTTACTAGTATTATTATTAGATACTAGTACTTATTCATTAGATACTAGTACTTATTCATTAGTTACTAGTATTATTATTAGATAGTACTTATTTCGATAGTGACTAGTAATTATTCTTTTGTTACTAGTAACACATTTAATTTTTTTGCCATTGACTTCTATGGGGATCTGTCATTCAGATATCAACTATTCAGTTCTGACTAGTATGTATTCCAATTGTGACTAGTACGTATTTATTAGATACTATAGTTATGAATAAGTACTAGTAGCATGAACATAGAGACTAGTAGGTTTTAAGGATTAAATGTTAACACGGCTTGCCATACTAGAAGGGAATCATTTCCCTAAGTATTCAAAATGCTCTTCTTGCCGTGACCAATTTCACTGTCCGTTCTGCTCGATTCAATATCATAAACCGTCAGGAGAAAGTCACCTCAAGCGCCATCCTAAAATACATTTTAACCGGGCAGTCCAACATGAGGCTAAGCTAAGCTAAGCTAAGCTAAGCTAAGCTAAGCTAACTTTAAATTAGCCAACTTTAGAAAGCTAATGTATTCTGCGGGTAATGTAGTTATCGATAAGTAGCTATAACAAACTAACGTAACCTGTATCTCGGCAGCTCGGCTTATACTACACTTTAATATTGCTTCAGTAACAAACTTTACAGTTTTATTTATAATATCAAACTGTACAGTCAGAGGATTGTCATCGTTATAACAGATATTATTTTGACCCTCCTGTTGTGTTAATTTCATGCTAACTAGTTTCTCCAGTTCCCGGTCCAAAAATGACCGCTCCATTATAGCAGATTATAAATTTGTAATGATATTAATACATATATCATCACGTCATTTTGTGATAGATCTTTTTATCAATGTATGTATGTTTTTGTTTTTATTTTTGGCTTGTACGTTAGGCCTCATGATCATTGCTCATACAACTCGTTTTTGAGTAAAGAAATCATTATGTATGGATTATTTTGAGTATAACAATTCCATGGTCTGGGTGAATACTCGATTCTGATTGGCTGCAGGGTGTCCATTAAAAAGTGATAGAGGACACCTAGTAAAGGAGTTCTGGTGAAACTGACTGTTTACCGTTCGAAATTAATAAATAAATGCGCTGGCTACATCA